>NC_044906.1:9111128-9455732 GCF_001633185.2 Quercus lobata | reverse complement strand
AACAGGTCTATTTAATATCAATGCTTCTAGAAAGCTCACCTTCACTTCTTTGCAAATTTACTCTTAACAAAAAAAAAAAAAAAAAAAAAAAAAATTGAAATTTATAAATCTCATCAAAAAAGCCATAAAATTACACAAATTTACATCAACAACTGAAAACATAAATATACTACCAATGTTACACATCTACCAACAAATTTACATAATCAAGAACCTAGAAACTCTATTAAACTTGCCAGCTGCCCAACCACCCTGAATATTTTTTTGACCCTTCATACCCAATTTCAACTGACCCATTCATTCAAAACAGTCCTCCATGCTTTAGGTCAGATGGGTCGATTAGATTAGCCTTAGCACAATACCTTCCACTCCAAGCTCAACCCTGTACAAGTGACAAAATTTTAACTTTTATCATTTTAAAAGGTTTCAAATAAGTCCATCCAATTCTCTGAATTACATATCAGAACGTCATTTTCATCAATGATGTTAGGAAAATAATCGAAGGGTTATTTGAAAACCTTTTGAACAGGCAAAGTTTAAATTGAAATTTTTGATAAGTGTAGGATTAGTTTAAAATTACTCCAAAACAATAGGGTTTGAAATATAATTTATAAAAAAAAAAAAGAAAAGGTTGAGGTAAGTCCAACTTAAAACATTTATCTTCACATAATCAAAAGGAAATAAGATAAAAAAAAAAAAAAAAAAAAAAAAAAAAAAAAAAACATTGTTGTTGCATAGGCCAAGCAATTCATGGTTTGAGAAAAGCAATGTTAAAGAAACAAAAAAATTTCACAATATTTTTCATAACAATTAAGTTTGCAAGTTTTTACTATACCAATCATGACATCAATTTTTTAAAAGATTGTATCTATGGATTTTCTATTTTGAAAAACAACCACCCAAATGTTTCCCATCTTATCTTTCTGTGCACTGCAGTAAAAGATATCAGTTCTTTGGTCTAAGATTAAAATTGACAATTAGAGGAAGGATGACTTACCAATAATTTCAAAAGGAAGTGCTCCATAAGAGAGATTATTCTTCTAGAACTCGCTTGCCGTTGTCTTTTGGATCAATGGTCTCCCTAGACTTCCAAAAATAGACCCCTTCCTAGAGCTGGAGGTTCTACTAGATGTTCCTTCACCATAATCATGCTTTTGCGTATCCCAATTTCCATCTTCAGTGGGCAATTGATGGATGAGATCCCAATCATCAGACGAGGAGTTCATACTATGGCTTAATATTGTTTGCTCAAACTCTTCCAACTCATAATTGTACAAGAGACGAAGGCCACATACCTCCACCTTCAAACCTGGGCAGTCAGTTGTAAATGACGCCTTAATGCAGTTGAATTGATTCAGACAATTTCGCCCTCTATAGGATAGCAAAATGCATCCACCTTGCTGTAGCATCACGAGATTTTCTTTAGTCAGGCGATAACCACGAAGAGGTCTCACACCACCAATATTGGTTTCCAAATGACAAATAAGGTCAGGACTAGTATCTGAATCCAGAATGTCAAAGTGGGCAGTTGGATTCACATTTAGAGCAATTTCTTCTCTAATTCACAATAGTGAACTTTCTTAGTTTAGTCTCACTTGATTAGTGCAGCTAAGTTTGTCCCGCTGCTTCAAGATGGACAATATAATTATAGGGCGCTAATGGGAACCATATCACCATTGCACAGGATCCAGGAACTGAACCGGCAAGGCATGTATGGTCTTCAATTAATGCAGGTACAGAGATATATGTTAGTGGCGCAGTGGTGACTGCAGAATGGTCTGTCACTGACTTTGATGTATTGGTTCCAGAAGATGTTACTAACACTGGCGGTAGCTTTGATTAATCTTTGCACTGTATATTCATTTTTTTTCATCTACTAAAGAGAATAAGTAGAACTCATTTACATTATTATTATTATTATTATTATTTTTGGCTAGGTAATTGGTTATCGCGAGGGCTCGAACCCCCGAACTAGCGGTTTCATGGTAAACCAAGTATTACTTGAGCCATAAGGCCCAGTGTTAGTAGAACTCATTTACATAAACCACATTATTAAAAAAAATTTTGCTTTCTGTTGATTTTCTATAATGTTTGTCTGATTTCAAACAAACTTCAGATATGAAACCTATATTTTTGTCCCCCAAAAAAAAAAAAAAACCATCATAAAATTAAGGAAACACACAAATCTACATAATTCTAGGATTTAAAACAATCATAATTTCTATTTATACATATTTTTTCATGTGTTCAATATGATTGAAATGTAAGAAAAAAGAAACAGAGTGGAAGATAATGATAATAAGTTTGACAAAGCCTACAAAATAATCCAAAAAGAAACAATTCTCAGAAAATCAAGGTTTGAAAATGATAGGCCAAAAACGAGGATAGGAACAATTACTGTTGCAGTTGCGTTAGTGTTTATTTCTTTTTAAGTAGTGCAATTTTAGTTGTTTTTTTGTGTGTAATAGTGTGTGCAACAAGTTTTTTTTTTTTTTTTTTTTTTTTTTTTTTTTTTTTTTTTAACAAGGATACAGAGAAAGAGAAGTGCTTGCCTTGTTAGAGCATTAGCATTGGAAAATGCTAATGCTACTCTATTTTACCATTCTAAAAACTCACTTTATCATTATACCATCTTATTTTACAATACCTTCACATCCCAAACTTCTATTTCCCTCTTTTACTTATTAAAATAATATATTTATAAAATAAAATAATATATATCAAAATTATATCTTCTCTCCCATCTCTCTCTGCTCTCTCATTTTCAGCTCTCTTCCCTCTGTTTCTCCAAAAAAAAAAAAAAAAAAGCTCTCTTCCCTCTGTAACTTCCGCCGGAGGCTTCCTTTCTGGAGAGCTGGTGAAATAATCCAAAAATAACCATCAACTCAAACACCCAAAACTTCATAGATCAACCAAAAACGTATCAATCAACAAAACCCACAAACAAAAAATCCTGAATTTCACAACTCGGCTTCAATAAAACCCAAAACGTCATGGGTCGTGGATCGTGGCTCGTACTCGCACTGCTCCGGTTGTGGATCGTGGGTCGTGGATCGCGAATTCGTGATATGGGTTATGGGTGGTTGTGCTCTGTGGTGCTGGGTTGCGGGTGGCTGTGCTCTGTAGTCGTGGATTGTTGGTTGTGCTGGGTTGCGAATTCGTGATATGGGTTGCGGGTTGCAGGTGCTCGTGGATCGTTGGCTGTGCTGGGTTGCGAATTCGTGATATGGGTTGCGGGTTGCGGGTGGGGTGCTCGTGGATCGTTGGCTATGCTGGGTTGCGAATTCGTGATATGGGTTGCGGGTTGCAGGTGCTCGTGGATCGTTGGCTGTGCTGGGTTGCGAATTCGTGATATGGTTGCGGGTTGCGGGTGGGTGCTTGTGGATCGTTGGCTGTGCTGGGTTGTGAATTCGTGATATGGGTTGCGGGTTGGGGTTGAGGTGCTCGTGGATCGTTGGCTGTGCTGGGTTGCGAATTCGTGATATGGGTTGCGGGTTGCGGGTGGGGTGCTCGTGGATTGTTGGCTGTGCTGGGTTGCGAATTCGTGATATGGGTTGCGGGTTGCAGGTGCTCGTGGATCGTTGGTTGTGCTGGGTTGCGAATTCGTGATATGGGTTGCGGGTTGCGGGTGGGGTGCTCGTGGATCGTTGGCTGTGCTGGGTTGTGAATTCGTGATATGGGTTGCGGGTGGTCGTGGATCGTTGGCTGTGCTCTGTGGTGCTGGGTTGTGGGTGGCTGTTTCGGTTTTTGGGTTGGCGTGATATGGTGCTGGGTGGCTGTTTCACCGTGGTGTTGGTTTTTGGTTCAGCGATGGAGAGACAGAGATGAGAGACAGAGACGAGAGATGAGAGACAGAGGAGAGAGAGTTATATAAAATATTATTATTTTTTTACAATACTTGCTACAGTGCAATTCTATGTTTAGAATTGCACTGTAGCAGTATTGTAAAAAAATTTGCAATTCTGCTATTTAGCATTCTCCAATGCAAATGGTTTTGGAGCTTAAAATTCCAAATTTCTCTTAGATTTGGCACTAGCATTCTCCAATGCTAATGCTCTTAATGTGTAAAATTGCAATAAAATTGTAGGGGATTGGAAAGTAATTGACAAGGAGAGCAAAAATGCTATTTATTTCATAAATGAAGTGGAAAACGATAAATATCTAGAGTTATTTTTCTAATTGTTAGATCTTTTAGAATCCTATGGTGTAAAAAATATGTAACTTGAACCCACATCATATTTTCATGGTTATTCTTAAAAGAATTATCTAAGAAACAATTTGTTTGGAATATAACATTCTACAAGGCAAGTTTAATAACATGCAGTTAAGAATATAAAACAAGAATATATATATATATATATATATATATATATTTTTTTTTTTGGAGAAACGAATATATATATAGTGATTATAGAATTTTAATTTATGGTGTCTATCATGATAATTGCTCTTTATCATCAAACCAAGACCCTAATTTTAAGATACCACATGTTGAGCTAATTGTAACCCACAAAAATTGAATGTTTAATTAAGTGAAAATGATTAAATATTTTTCAATTTACTTGCATAATAAGCTCATATTCATAACTATATTAATTTTACTAATTTGCATTTTATCTCTTTCTAATGAGATGTCATATAATTAAAGTTAATTCTCAAAATATTATAACATATAGTAATAAGTACTAAACAATAAACATAGGTCATAAGTCATAACATAATTTCTTGCATGAGATAATTTATTACAAAATGTTTTCAAAAGCATAAGCAATTGCACAGGATATCTTAAAAAGGAGCATTCAAAGAAGAGCAGCAGACTAATGAAGGAGAGGTTATTCTAGAACTCGCTTGGCCTTGTCTTTATGCAACGAAACAAGTCATAAACCACATCATTAATGATTCTCATTTGAACAAGCCCAAGAGGATATACTGATTAGGCCAAGAAATCTCAATGGACACAGGGCGGTAGTATACAGTTAATCTGGTTACAGAAACTCGTGGAGAATGACAAAAGGCGAAGAGAGCAGCTCTGGCATGGGATTTGGGAGGCTGAATTATTTCCTATGAGATATAGCAAAAATGCATTGCCCACATGGTTGGATGAGAAATCAAAGGAGGTTGAATTCTTTGCAGTATTGTTGAGTGAATCCTCATGGAGGCAAAGTTGGGTGGATTTATCATTCGCAGTGTTAGCCGAATCCCTTTGGTATTGGGGCAATCAGATCCTTCTTCACTGGAAAACCTTGCACGATTAGCAGCAGATAGGTTAGAAAAGTTCAAGAAAAATCAGGCTGTTCAGTGAAGCCCTCCAAAATCGAGCATCCTTCGAGGTAGTAAGCACCCGAACCAAGCTAGTACAAAATAAATTTTAAGCTTACTGTTAGACTCTTTGTATAATAGAAAACAGAGTTTAGCGCTAAAGTAAAAACTGAATACGGCACGGAATGTGATTTGATGGTGATGGTAGGAGTGCTTGTCGAAGCACCTAGAGAGGGAAAAGGCATTTGGTATCAAATGATACCATGTTAACAGTATCAAAATCTAATTAGTGTGGGACATGATAACAAAAAATAACTAATCCATTAACAATTGAAAGACATATGTTAGTGAGTAGTTATTTTTGCACACATGTCTCTCATTTATTGAGTTTTAATACGGATGGCGTGGTACAATTTGATATAAAATACTTTTTTCTAGAGATGAGCGGTTTGAGAGATAGTTCCAATAAAACCCGTGTGGTACACGTGGTATTACTCATTACCGTCATGTGACGTGGGGTCAATGAGTCCATACCAGATATCCATTTTTTTTTTTTAATTTTTTTCATTCAAAAAAAAAAAAAAAAAAAAAAAAAAAAAAAAAAAAAAAAAAAAAAAAAAAGCAACAAAGATACGGCTAACGGTAAAACAAGCTCAGTAAACAACCTGTACTTGCGTTTACAAAGACATAAGTAAGAACGACATATTATATCACCATACAGTCAAGAATTTAAATCCAAATCTCAGTTCACTTCTCAACAGCATAATATTACAAGTTCAGGGTTCTGGCCATTCACTCTTGATAGGTTGTGAGTAGGCGGAAGCGAGGCTATGCACTAGGTTGAGACGGGGGATACGACAACCGTCGGGGAGACGCCTCCAGCTACCAAGCTACCTCCTCTACCCCGTCATGGGACTGAGAAAGGTTTAATGACGGCTAAAGGTCCCGTCGTTGAGCAGCGCCCTCCCCTCCTTCACAAGGACTCGCGATATGCCATCGATCGGGCAACTCTCGTCCATCATCAAGGATGATGATTATGAAGATTTGGGCAACCATGCAACTGAAACCATGGGGGAGACTGGCCTTTTCAACTTGGCATAGGTGTATAACCATCCTCTTTCCCTTCCGTTTCTCAATTACCTTTATTTCTAACCTTATTTTGACTCTTGCAGGGGGTGTTGATGATGAAGGGCTTAATGGATTGTTGCATGGCCCGAGAAAAGTTGGTTGTCCATCTAAAGGAGAGGGCTAAGGCTGCGGAGACGAGGCTGAACAAGCTTAAGGCTTAGAGGAAGGTGCAGATCAAGAAGCTAGACATGACGAAAAGGGCATTGGAGGAGTCGGAGAGTCATGTTGAGGCGCTAAAGAAGGTGCTCAAGGACAAGGAGGGGGAGATCTCCTCGTTAAGGAAGCAAGTCCATTGGGCTAAGGAGGACGGGAAAACGGAGTTTCGCAACTCTGACGGTTTCCTTGATGAGCTTGGCAACTGCTATGCTAATGGCTTTCATGAGTGCCTCCATTAGGTCAAGGCTCTCTTCCCCGACCTGGATGTGTCTCAGGTCTCCTTGGACGTCGTGGCCCAGATCCTAGCCAGATCCGTTGAGCCTGAAGGTACCGATGAGCTATTTGAGGCTGACCCCACTCCCGACGCTCAAGGTGACGAAGAAGCTGCTCCACAAGATGAACAGGTTAAATCTGTCGAGGATGAGAACCGTCTTGTTGAGGAGGCCAAGCCAGTTGATCATGAGAAGGTTATGGACGAGGAGGCCCCCGTTGACCAACCTTAGCTTTTGAAACTTATTATTATGTCTTATTTTTCTTTTCCCCCTTTTTTTTTGTTACTTCTATTATATAAATCATTGGGAGAACAGTATTTATGTATTTTTGGGCTTTGAATGTAAACATTTTGCCCTCCATGGGCTTTTATCTATTATCTTTTTTCATATCCGTCGCTTGCATTTTTACTTGTTGTTTGAACATGCCTTTGCCATTATATTTCATTGGATTTTTCCGTCCATGTTAAGATCAGGTGGGATCAAATACACTTGTCCGTTCCCCTTTGGGGTCCGACATGCATAGTACAATTTTTACTCATCCATTCTATGGACTTAGGAATGTTGGGCTCATTTTTTATTTTCATTTTTGGTGGAGATAGATACAATATACTGGTAACTCCGCAATTCAAACTCTTTCTTTCATAGACCTCTAATCACTTTGTGTTGAGGCTTATGTTAATATGTTAGGACTTTGTGGTTGGAGTCTTGGAGACAATTCAGTCACAAAGTCATAATTTAAAAAAAAAATAATAATAATAAAATCACAAAGCTAACTTATTTGTTAACAATAAATAATAAGTCATTTTTTCTTCAACAAATAACAAAGACACGTCACCATAATGCTATGGCCTCAATACCCACCTCTCTCTTTCATTTTTCTGTTCTTTTTGAGATTTTTTGGATAATTAATTTTTTTATAGGTTGGATAATTAGTTTTAACCCCTTTACCAGTCATAAACCTTTTTTGTTTTTTTGGGTACCCCCTCGAAATATGACTACAAGGTTGGATAATTACGCTCTTGGTATTTCGAGGGGTGTACCCAAAAAAATGGCAGTCATAAACCTTCTTCTTTTATCTTTCCAAAATAGTCCGCTGTACTTCTATGTATGATTTGAACCAATCACGTAAGTTCTATAATAATTGTTGTATATTCATTAAAAAAAAATTTTGTTGCATAAAATATTGTGAATTAAAATGTATAAAAAATGACAATTTAAATGTAAAAATATAGTAGTTAATATGAAAGATAGGGAGTTAATCAAATATTTAATTCCACATTAAAAAGGTGAGAGACTCTTTTATTTATTTATTTTTTTAAATGTGGTGATTAATAGGCTAAAATGTATTAGAGTAAATATTGGACCAAATACGTACGCAGGAACCAATCATGTAAGTTCTATAATAATTGTTGTATAAAATATTGAGTAATTAAAATGTATATAAAATGACAACTTAAATGTATAAATATAATAGTTAATATGAAAGATATGGAGTTAATCAAATATTTAATCCCATATTAAAAAGGTGAGAGACTCTTTTATTTTTTTTAAATGTGGCGATTAATAGGCTAAAATGTATTGGAGTAGATATTAGATCAAATACATGCACAGAAAAATGTGAAGAGAGAAGATTTTCACCCATTTCATGAACTAGCATTTGGGCTTATTTATTTCTTCAGAAACTCATTATCATTATTTATATAGTAATTAAAAACATTCTTTATTATTAATGCATTTTTTAAATGAAAATACATTTTAAAAATAGAAATATTTAGGATTCAAATAATAAAAATAAAAGATACTCATATATATATATATATATATATATTTATTTATTTGAGGGACCATATATATTTGTTTTAGATGGAAAGATAGAGTGCTTAGAACATGTTTACTAAGATAAGAGTCTTCTTCAATAATAACCAAGAAAAAAAAATGCGTTCTTTTTATTTAAAAAAAAAAACATTGTGTATATAATCTCCTTATCAAACGTCTTCATCATTTGTATAGCAATTACAAGGATTCTTTATTATTAATGCCTTTTTTAAAAACATTGTGTATATAACCTTCTTATCAAATGTCTAGAAACAATTTGAATAATGATTATTACACCCTACTGTACGCCCTCGGTATAAAAGTGTGGATATCTACCCTTACAAAATGTGGACATTGAATAGTTTTCATGAAAAGAACGTACCATATTGGAGAATGTAAACTTCTGGATCTATAATTTGAAGAGTGCCGAGTCCAAAGCCATTGGTTCAGCTTCAGAAGGACACATTATCCCAAGACCTTTTTTTTTTTTTTTTTTGAGGAACCCCCCAACTCGGGGAGAGAAAATTTCATAAACTAAGGCAAATCTCTTACAACAAAACAGGAAATATTTGGAGGAACTTCCTCCATCCAAACCCTTAAAGGAAAAGAAAATTTTGCATCCCTAGCTAAAGCATGGGCAACATTGTTGCCTTGCCGCCTGACATGGATGACATTAGAGGACTGAAAGTGCCTCCTTATAGACATGAAGTCTTTTACCAAATGGCCAACCAGTGCATTTGAAACCATACCCGAATGTAAGCACTTTATCACTAGTTCAGCGTCGCCTTCAAAACACACCTGGCTGAAACCGAGGTCCCTGGCAAACATGGCAGCTTTCCTAGCCGCCAACATCTCAAGAACTTCCACTGTAACTGGCATCCGCACCTTCTCCGATAGCGCCGCCAGCACCTGCCCTTCATTGTTGCGAATGACCACTCCAATACCAGCTTCCTGATCCTCATTGAACACCGCCTCGTCGAAGTTAACTTTGACTGAACATCCAGACGGAGGCTGCCACACTACCGGGCTGGTTCTGTTTCCTCTCGCCATGCTCTGTTTTCCTTGCTGAAATTCATCCAACAGAGCTGAAGCAGAGTAGGCGACTCTAGAGCATGGCTGAGGATTATCGTTCGCTCTCAACTTGTTTCTCCGCATCCAAATCAGCCACGCCGTCATTGCAAACAACTCCAGACTTAAACCTTCTGCCTTGGTAACACTCACAAGGTCGCTCATGACTTTAAGATTCTGGCCCTTTCTCCTCACCTCCCCAAAAGCTGGTGCCCACACCTCACGAACCATCTCACAGTCCCATAGAGCGTGAAACTCATCTTCAGTCATGCATCCACATTGGTCACACGTCGAGTTATCCACCACCCTTCTTTTTTGGAGATTAACCTTCGTTGGGAGAGCTCTTGAGCAAGCTCGCCATAGGAATACCTTCACCTTATTTGGCACTTTCAACCGCCAAATATCCTTCCAGAAACGTTTAAACATCTCTGAATCTGAGTTGGAAGGCAGGGAGTTCATCTCAGTCTCACACAACAACTGATAACCGGATTTTACGGAGTAGGATCCTGACCTGCACCTCGGCCAAGAGAGGCAGTCCTCTTGATCCGTGACACACAAGGGAATACTCTTGATTCTTTGGGCTTCAAAAGGCAGGAAGATGTCATCTACTAGTTGCTCATTCCAGCCCCCTCCACCCGACTCCAACAGATTTGCAACTGTCCAATTTGAAACCCCTTCAATTCTTGGAGAAACTACACAAGCCGAGGCCCCCCCCGGCAGCCACCTGTCATTGTATATATTTATCTTAGAGCCATTCCCTACTCTCCAAAGTAAACCCGACTGAACCAACTTTGAGGCCTTTACTATGCTCTTCCATGCAAACGATCCCGATGCTACCTTAGCATCAAAGACTGACCCACTTGGGAAATACTTCTCACTGAAGACCCGGTAAAAGAGAGATGATTTGTCCACTAGTAGTCTCCACACTTGCTTAGCAAGCATAGCCTCATTAAATTTCTCCAAGTCTTTAAAACCCATACCTCCCAACGCCTTAGGCTTACACATAGTTTCCCAATTCTTCCAATGAATCTTACGTTGATCACCCCGTTGGCCCCACCAAAATTTCCTTATCATCAGTTCTATGTCATGTAGTAGCCCGGATGGGAGCTTGAAGCAACCCATCGCAAAGGTAGGTATAGCTTGGACTATTGCCTTTAGGAGCACCTCCCTTCCCGCTTGTGAGAGAAGCTTTTCCTTCCAACCTTGAAGCTTATTCCAAACTCTCTCCTTAATGAAATTTAGGCTCGCCTTTTTATTCCTTCCCACCACCGCCGGAAGACCAAGGTACTTCTCATACTCCCGCACTTCACTTACCCCCAACTCATTAATTATCTCAATCTTCCTCTCAACCGGAGTAGCCTTGCTAAAGAACACATAAGTTTTTTCTCTGTTTAGCTTTTGGCCAGAAGCTTTCTCATACAACATCAAAATACTTTGGATAACATCCAAATCCCTCTTAGTAGCTCGACAAAAGAGGAGGGTGTCATCCGCAAAGAACAAATGGGAAATTTTTGGGCCATTTTTGCAAAGAGAGAAACCCTTAATAGCTTCGGACCTGGCTGCCTGTTGCAGTTGACAATTTAGGGCTTCAGAACAAATTAATAATAGATATGGAGAGAGGGGATCCCCTTGCCTAATACCTCTCGATGGCCGGATGTCACCCTTAGGAACTCCATTCACAAGGATTGAATAAGAAGCTGAATTTATACAACTCAATATCAAGGCCACCCATCGCGCATCAAAACCCATCTTCAACATAGTGACCTCCAAGAAACTCCACTCCACCCTATCGTAAGCCTTACTCATATCAAGCTTCAATGCCATAAAACCCCCTTTTTTTGATTTTTGGTTCTTCATATGGTGCAAAGTCTCGAAAGCTACAAGAATGTTATCAGAAATTGCTTTGTCCGATTGGAAAGCATTTTGAGATTCTGAAATAATCAAGGGTAGTACCCCTTTAAGCCTGTTTGCGATCACCTTTGATACAAGCTTATAAATTATATTACATAAAGAAATAGGGCGATATTCAGAGACTTTTGTGGGACTTTTTACCTTAGAAATGAGAGTGATGAATGTCTGGTTTATGGATGGAGGGATGACACCTGAAGCAAGACAACTCAACACTGCTTCAGTCACATCTGCGCCCACTGACGGCCAATAGTGCTGGAAGAAAAGAGGAGGAAGACCATCTGGACCCGGGGCCTTCAAAGGTTCCAAGACCTATCTATGTATTCTATCACTCAAAATAAGAAGCTAAGTTGAGAACCATTTATCGGCCTCTCATCTTTGTATTAGAATTTAATCATTACGCAGTCACTTGGTAAAGGAGGTCAGACCTCTTTGAGTACCTTATAAATGATACCCCGATCACATTTTAGCCAAGATATGACTTATGAGAACTTTTAGCCCTCATTTTAGCCAACGATTTAATGATACGTATGTGCCCGAATACTAGGCTAGTCGTAATTGGTGAATGGAGGCCTAGGGCTAGGACTCAGTCTTGAGCCTACACAAGTTACAACCAGTCAACAAACCCTTTAATGAGCCAACTACAAACTACTGACAAAACTACTTTGCATCATTAGGAATCATTTATAAACCCTGGGAATGGTTGGTGACCATAATATCAGGACAAGGGCCATCTTCCCAATTGTACTGGAATGTACGTATCAAATATTAGAGTAATAATTTCATCCTAAGTAATCTTTAAGATGTTATATTGTTATAATTAGAATAAAATTTCTTTCACTTTAATTTATCATTAGTGCTATTTTTATTATTTGCTAATCACAATATGTCATATCAATATTTTATATTTTAGAAAAAATTTATACAAAGTATTTAGCTTGTATACTTATTATTGTTTAATTTAATAGCATCTACTGGTTTTCAACATTAGTTCAAACCTTTATGAATAGGTAGTAGACCAAAAACAAGTCCGAGTAATACTAGGGACACAACTTCTACCACCATTTTTACTACAATTTACTCAAGTGACAAGTTGTGAGTGGTGGAGTAAAATTATAGGTCTACTACTTTACCACTCACAACTTACCACGTGAGCAAGTTGGCAAAAATTGTGGTGAAAGTTGTGTCTTGAACATTACTCAATCCTTCATGTTGTTTAATAGTACTTGAACTGAAGCAACAATCCTTGAACTTACATTATTCTTGAGAAACAACTTACATTATTCTTGGTGATTCATTAATTTCAACTTAATTTTATTTTTCTGATCATAACATGTTCTAGAAATTACCACTGTTGAACCATTAACATCTAACCTATTTGTTAGTGATAATATCATAATATGTACGTATAATAATAAAACAATAAAAAAAACGTATTGGTGTTTCCTTTCTCCCTTTTTTCTAAGGATTTAGCATGGGTGGATATATGTAGTATCTTTGTTCGCTAAGGGGGTTCAAAATTACTTAGGTATAGTTTCTTCGATGTTGTATGTTATATTCCTCAACTGAATTCAACCATATTGTTGTATTAATCAATACAACAAAAATGTGTTATTTTACCCTAAGACAATTTATTTAGGGTGAGTGTGCACTTCTTATTCTGCGTCCTATATAATGTGCTCATTTTATTATTCTGGTTACTTTCATCTTATAAAAGTTCGCTCATGCAATGATTAATGGCCAGGGCAAGGCTAACTATAGCTTTAGTGACATTATTTTAAAACGGTTCATATAAAAACTATAGGCAAATGAGTTGCAATTATACTTTTCTTGTCATTTGGAAAAAGAAATGGTAAATGGACTAATTAGAAAAAAAAAATGGCAAATGGATTTTCAAAGGTCGTTTAAACCCATAACCATGGCAGTGACACCTTTTGCCAAGTTTACAACAAATGGAAGCCTACTGATCCTTGTTGTAAGGTGGCATGCTTGAAAGTTTCCTCAAAATATATTTATGTACAAACCAAGGCATGTCAAACTCAAGCACGTCGTGATACCATATTAATTTCATAGGAAACTATCAGTCAGTTTTCCTCACCAAAGGCCATGGTTTTGTACACCTAGCTTTGTGGGCTACCTCATAAATTATAAACAAAAATGGATCATGATATACGTTCATTGAAGTTCACCTATTTTTTATCTGTTTTGAGGTTGGGGAGAGAGAGAGAGAGGAGTTGCAAAATACAATCTAAGTACAAGGACAAAACCAAAAACCATATATAAGATAGATAATCATGTAGATGGATTTTGTTCACATAAAAGTAATGGAAAGCCAAGTCAAGACCTCACATTCTCAAAAAAGCAGCAAACATTCCCAAAGGTGAAAACTTTCATTTCTACCAAATATAAAGTCCTAACACTACAAGATTTGACCCTAACAACACCATCAAGGCCCAAAAGACTAGAAACTCGATCATAAGAAAAAGAAAAATAAACAAAGCACAAAGCAACTAGCTAGTAGATCCCAAACTACTAATACCTAAAACAAGTCCTAACTCTGAAAGACCTCAAACAAGACCAGTAAGCCAGAGACCCTATTGTGCATCCATGTCCTTCATTCTTTCATGGTGGTGAGCCAACACCAATGGGAACACCACTACCAGGGATTGTGGGGAGGATTGGAACACAGCCACCTGGGAAGAAAGTACAAAAGCTTGATGGACCAGAGCCAGAGCCAGAGCCAATGCCACCAGCAAAACCTGGACTTGGAATGAACCCACCAACCCCACCAATGCCTCCAAGAAAGTTCTGAGGGTGTTCAACCTTGTCATTGCTCTTGAGTTGCCTTCCTCTTTCAACATCAGATGAAAGGACCAGTAGCAGGATGGTGAGCATCAAAAACACCTTAGTAACTCTCTCCATCTTAACACAAACACAACTCTCTGAAGTCTGAATACCCTAGCAATGCTGTCTCTCTCTCTCACACACTTTCAAACACACACAGTACAATGAAGAGAAGCTTAGTCATATACACCCATCTTATAGTACCAAGCTTTTCCATTTAAAGAAGGGTCTCTATAGCTCTCAATTTGCTTATGTGGTCCGGGATGGAAAAATAGTGAGAGTAGTCACTAAATGCAAATTAAATTATATAGTCCTTTTGGAGGGGATATAACACACACCAAACAACCAACTTACTTGAAGTTACTAGCTAACCATGAGTTAGTAATTTGTTCACATAAATGAGTGGCGGATTAAAAATTGTACATTTTGTTCACATAATAACTGCATTTTTGTCTAACTTATTTTTTGAACCCAGTAAGTCAATAAAAATAAATTCAAACGTAAATAGCTATTTCACAAAAAATGGAAGCATTTAGGTTGCTTTTAGCACATTCCATTTTTTGGTAGTAAGTGATAAATTTCATTTCCATAATCCATTCCAACGTTTAACCCAAGAAAACATCCTCTTATTTTTGTTGGTCTGTTTTGTGGCAAGGATTTATGATACCTATCTGATAGGATAGGAATGTCCAGAGAAGCATCCATGATCCATGTTGAACAAAAAGTGACTATCTATGTCATAGCCAAACAAAATAAAATAATTTTTTAAAGAAAAAACCATCCATATAGTACAAAGGATTTAACATAACTTATGGTATTGGTCTTGAATTTATGACGATCCTACCTAACAATAAATGAATAGCGTAAAGGAACTCTGAAGATTTTTCTTCTTGACATAATGGTTAATTTACCCTCCAGTAAATACTTTTCCAAAGTCTTGAACTGTCGTTCACTTGTTCATATATCTACCCCCACTGATACATTTCTATTATAGCGGGGTAATATTTAACTGTTGCGCAGCTTTGTCGCAAAAATTAAATTAGCCATCATTACTATATTGAAAGCGAAACTCTATAGAAAGGGATTAGTTTAATGTGAATTCAATAGTTTATATAATTCATTTTTCAGTGGTTGGTCGGAAACTTGGAATCAATAAAATAGGAAGTATGGGCGATTAATTTCTGCCTCTTTTGGTCTTTTTGGTGAATGAAATGATATGCTCCACATATGTGCCGAAGAGGGTTAGTTTTCGAAAAAATTTGTAACTCATTGTCATTATTTTCTTCCAATAGTAAGAATTAAGGTTCAAATATCTTCACTTGTTGTAAAACACACACACATAAATATATATATATATATATATATATAGAGAGAGAGAGAGAGAGAGAGAGAGAGAGAGAGAATCAACTGCAATTTTTATTGAATTTGATTGAATGAAAACTAGAATAATCAAGTTAGGGTCAGCTAATTAGTAAATAGCTTTTTCAAATCATTTTGTTTGTTTGTGTTATATTCACTTTACACATTTTTTGTATCAATTAAAAAAACAATAAGATAGAGTTATGCACGTTCTTGTAACGTCACAAATACAAATTTATATTATTATTTTCTCACCAGAATTTATTCAAAGGCTTACAGAAGAACTTATTTATACTTGAATCATCCTTGAAGAATGAAACCGTGTAAGTAATAATACAGAATAATTTTAATTGCCACACAGCCTATAATTTAGTTCACAAACTTACGGTCTTTCCTAATTTCACCCTGGCTCCCTGTGATCACTTCAATGTAACTCATTTTCACCATAGCTGCTGCAAACTTATAAGCCCATATTTCACCTTGCTTTGCATTATTCCTGACAATTTCAACCGTTGAAGAGCTGCTCAAAAGAGTTTGATCAGAAGTTAATAATCCATTGTGATTCTTCAAATCTGTATAGTACTTATTATCAAGCCTATGTGGTGTAAGTACATCAAGGGGCACAGTTATTGGGTAGTCATTGCCAGCATTTTTTGGACACTTGGTCTTTAAGGCTCTAGCAAATTTGGGATCCATTGAAGGGTCTTGTGGATGTGTTGCATTGAAAGTGTATAGCCGCTTTGAGAAAGAAGAACAATGTGACACACCTATAGAATGTGCCCCAGAAAGTGTCACCATTTCATCAAGACTAAGGCCTTTTTTAGCAAACCATTTTTTGAGTTTCTTGGCATTGAAGTCAAATGTTGGAAGGTTTTTCTTAGGCTCATCTATGTGGGAAACCCTGCCATCACGGCGTCCTGATGGTACCATGTAACTTATGCCTCCAGCTTTGTAAGCACTGTCACGAGCAGCAAATGCAATAATATCTGCACAAGAAACTGTTTGTGGGCATTGAGCTTCAAGTTGAGTCTTTGCCTCATATATCACTTCAAAGCCTCGTAAGGGTTTGTTTGCTAAATTTTCCTTCTCTGCTTGGTTTCCAGGTGTTGACTCCAATAGGATAGAGGCATCACAACCCTAGCATAGATAAAATGGGAAAAATGTGATTTAACTCTAACATCTTAGTAGCATTCAAAGTATTCTTTTAACCCCCCCCCCCCCCCCCCAAAAAAAACTTAAAATATTGGAATATGACACAATAATTATCTTACGTATCGGATATAATCTATCATGTTTTTTAAAGTATGTAGATCCCACGACTATGTTGTCGAAGTATTCTTCTTGCCAAAATAATAATAATAATAAACTTCAAATTTTGGCACATAACTACATCTATATACAATAATTATATATGCAGTGGACAAATGCAGTACGCCTTTGATTATAGATGGTAATTCATGTTTACATGTTATTTCGACTTATGAGTATTTGGTTGTATAGGCGTTTATTAATTGTGTTAGGATTTCTCGACAATAACATGATCTATTTATTAAATAGGTTAACATGATACAACCTGACATGACTAGTCTGACAAATAAATCATGCAATCAAAGTAAACACATTTACTTTACACAAATAACCTATTTGCAATCCTCACATTTTATAAAATGAAAAAAAGTACACAATTATATTGCAAACAAAATTCTTCTAAAAGATTAAAGATTTGAAACAAAGTCACAAACAATTAAAATATAATTATAACTATAAATTTTGAAGAGTAAATTTATCAAATTAACCTTAAATTAAATGGATCAAATGAGTTCAAACAGATTTCACATGTTAAACTTGAATTAAATAGGTCAATTCATGTTAACCCGAATTTGACCCGGTCTCGTCAAAATTAAATTGTAAACTTCTAATATTGACACCCCTACTCTGATAGCAAAGAGATATTTGTTTCATCTGTATATATTAAGAGAATTCAGAAAGTTAGTTATTGCTTTTTTTCCTGTCAAAAATACTCCTAAATTAATTAACTAACAACTTAAAAATGAGGTTAAAATAGTAAATTAGAAAAAGAAAGTTAGTTATTGTTTTTTTTACTGTCAAAAATATCCCTACCTAAAATTTAAAAATGGGGTTAAAATAGTAAATTGACAAAAATAATAAATTCCTACTTTACGTTGATTTAAATTCCTACTTCTACTCACAAACTCCCTACAGAATAGGATTGCTCTTTTGTTAGTTTTAAAACTCCTACAATCTACAAAACTCACCCAACGTATTCATTTTTTTTTTTTTTTACTTCATCATGATGTATTTGTTTCTTTTGTCCTCCTTTTTTTTCAATTTTTTTTTTAAAAAAATTTCATTATGTCCTTAGTTTTTTTTTTGTTGAAATAAGTAGAAATTTCAAATTATAATAAACATAAATTATTAATCTTTATTCAAAAAACAGAAGGGCCTTTGAGCGCGTGCTCAGAGGCTAGTGTATATTACGAGCATCTGCTCTTAAAGCAAGTTCAACAAAAGTCGTGGGTTAGACACCTGTTGCTATATCCTGTCCGTTAAGATGAACCTTTCTTCGGTGACACGAACGAAAAAACTAATATCTTAGAAGTTTGTTCCCGTAATGGCCCCGTAGCTCAGTTGGTTAGAGCGTTGGTCTTATGAGCCGAAGGTCGCGGGTTCGAGCCCCGCCGGGACCATTTCTCTCTCCGAATTTTTTATTCTAGCATTTTTTTTTAAGGTAGCCTATTATAGCATAATAGCAATGCGCAATTATGTTTGACTTGACTCTCTCTCTCTCTTTGTTCTTCAAACATAACAAATATGACTTCGAAATTAACATGTACAAGAAGCTTAACAAAACAAAAAAGAAAAAGAAAAAAAAAGAGCAGATTCTATCGAACATAAGATGTTGATGGATCTTGAAAATGACTTTGAAACGTGCATATATAAGAGGCTTAACAAATAACAAAAACAGATTATATTGAACAATTGAACATGTTAATAGGTCTAAAAAAGTGTCTTTGAAACATGCTTGAGAAGCTTAACAGACAACAAAAGCAGAAGCTATTGAACACAACATGTTAATGGGTCTTGAAAATGACTTTGAAACATGCATAAGAATCTCAACAAATAACCAAAAAAAAAAAAAAAAAAAAACTATATTTCGAGCATAATATGCTCATGAGTCTTAAAAAGTGACTTTAAGAAATAGCAAATTAACAGATTCTATATATTGAACGTAACAATTAAGTTGATTGGTGTATTGCAAAATTGAGCTAGCATACCCTGACAAAACAGTCATGATAATGCATTCTGATGATGCCAGCAGCTAGGCCAGGGTTCCTTGACACAGCTTTGTTCACAGTATTTCTCACAATGATCTCTGCAGAAGGACAAGTTGATTGATAGTAACCCACTTTGAGTAATGAGGGCATGGCCAGTGACACTGACACCATCATAGACATAGTAACAAAGAGAACCAAGCAAATTTTGATGGTTGTTGCCATAGTTACTCTACAACTGATCAAATACTGTAAAGAGTGAATGATGAATAGGCGAAAAGAGCAAAGAAAGAACAATATATATTATAAGCAAGTTGGAGATGAAGGGAAAGGTCGATGTTAACCAAGTATATATAGGCAAGAAAATAGTGAAGATAAGATTGGCATGCAGTTTTACTTTTACACAAAAACGCGTATAGCTACATGGAAGAAAAACTTGAAGCTGTATAAGTTTGAGGGTTTCCGTGGCACGTAATTAACTAAGAGGAAACAGTCTTCAATGGCTCATTAATTCCAAGTAGCTTAAGATCTTTTAGCCTATTAGATTTTTAGTGGTTGGTGATGTATCTATCTTCTTTGACTTTCAGGGAACTCAACTTGACAATGGAGAGAATAAGAAGGCAAAATAATCTTCATACCCGTAATGCATACATATATGCAGACAGGGTTGGTCATTCATATTATGCAGACTATTCGATGAGCTTAATTAATTTTCAGCATCATTAGGGTTATAGTTTCTCTTCACGTGTTAACCACTTGATTCGGACAAGAAAATGGATGGAAAAGAAGCGAAAGGAATATTAGTGCATCCCACTAATACAATTCTACTGTTTGAGAACTCTTTAGAAGAGAAGAATGGAACAAGTCTAATAGGGAAAATGCTGATCATTTTCCTAAATACTGAAGAGGAAATGAATTTTTTGTCCCTATTTAAATGGAAAGAAATATAATATAAAGAGACTTAATATTAAATATATGTATATTTATTTACTTTTCATTCTTTAAAAAAAGAAAATTCAAATAGACTGGAGAAAAATGAGAATAAAAAAATAATTATTTTTCTATTCCATTCTATTTTCATTAAAATTTACTTATTTCATTTCATATATATAGTGTTTATAAACACCCATAATAAAGTATAACTTATTAGACAAATTAATTTAAGAAGGAACAAGTATTTATTGCAATTGGGAAAATAGGTTACTAAACAAGTAATTATTCATTATTTTCAAAGTTTTACAATGTGATACTTTGTCTCTCACATTAATTAGATTTATATGATAATATTCACCATTCATATAAGATAAATGAGTACTATGTTTCTCTACTTTGAGAGTATCTAGTAATTTTCCATAATTAATAGGAGTGGCGCTCGCTGACTTACAAAAAAAAAGAAAAAAAATTATATATTATATATAATATTTATATATTTATCTTGTTTTGACCCTCCTAAAATAAAATTTTCAACACTCTGACCTAAATTTTTTTTCTAAGTACAATTGAAATAACCTTGAATATGATCCTCTTACCAATATCTTAGCATTTTTAAACAAAGAAAAAAAGCCCAACAATAAACCAATTTGATCTAAAACCTTGAAAATAAAAAAAATAGTTGCTAAATCTAAATGTGTTTTTAATTTGTTACTTGTTGAGTGGAGATTGGGGGCGTGGTATAAGCCAAGAGTGATTGGGTGAAGACAAAAGCAATTGTTAACAAAACAAAAATTTTCTTAGTCCATTTGGGAACAATTTATCATACTTTTTGCTGAAAGTAGTATAAATAAAAGGTAAAAGCTAAATAAAACAAGTAAGGACTCACATGAGACTTGCATATGTCAAGAAAGAAAAGAGAGAGCAATAAGCTCACTTATAATCAAGACTCAAATACACACTTAATAAAATTACAAAGAACAATAGTTGTTAAAGTTGAGTTGAATTGTTAAATAAAAGAATCATAAAGAGTAAAGACAAACTAATAGATAAAATAATTATGAGCAACAGTAATTAAAGTTCACTTAACAATAATAATTAATATGTTTATTGTATTTATAAACAATAAATGATTTTTAAGATTTCATCTTAGCAACAATAATTAATATGTTCATTGTATTATGAATATGCCAAATGAAGTAATAGTTTATCTTTTATTTTCTTGCATGCTAGTACTATGGTCAAATTTGTAATAAGAAAATCTTGTAGACTATAAAATTCATTTCCTATAAAAAATTCATCTATTTATTGACACTCCTAAAAATAATTCTAGAGCTACCATTGGTGATTAACCATGACAAATTAGCTAAATATATCCCATTAATCAAGTAGCTACATTTTAAAATTAATCAGAACCCACTTAAGATGACCATTTAAGTGTCATCCATAGGGAAGAGTTCGTTCTTAGCCTAATGAAATACCTTTCTCGGCTTACAAATCCCAGCTTTAATTTCATGGATTAATACATATGGCTAACTATGAAAAAACAACTAGTTTCTTAATTAGTTCAACCATTCAGTGTTTATTGCACCTTCGTAATTATTTCAGTTCTGCTAGAAAACCTATTAATTAATAGATAAAAGCATACTCCAACTAATTCACAAAAAGTACTTTATTTTATTTCAATTGAATTTTGTAACAAAAGATTTGTTATCCCTAAATTTTAAATTTTAACTTTAGCCTTTAACATAGAATGTTTCTAATTACTTTCAAAGATATTTGTATAGTCTATCTAATAGATATGGGAATCCCCTATTCTTTTTCTTTTAATTATTACTTATCAAAAAAAAAAAAAAAAAAACCCAAGGCCTCTATTCTATCAGTCTTTACCTCATGGAAAACATGAAATAAAGTAAATTGAAAAAAGAAAAAAAACCATATCAAAAAGATGTGATATTGGGAGATTTGCCCTGTATGTGTAAATAAAAATTGAGTCTATCTTTATTCAGAGTAGAGCATAAACCTTAAAATATTAACACTGAAAAATTCACATAAAATTTCACTTATTACTCCATCACATTGAATAACAACTCACCTAATTTGGCCCCACCGCAACATAGAAATTAGATTGGGGTACGAAAATTACAAAAGGTTTTCAGTGGCTATAGAATGGATCGTAGCACAATCTTGGGAAAATTTGTTGCCATCCTATATCATGTTCAAATTTTTATTAGTTCATTTAGTAGTGTTATTAACATCTCTCATTTCGATAATCAAATAAAGGATTTCTTTCTTTCTTTCTTTCTTTCTTTCTTGGGGAAGGGGACATAATGACTAGCCAAAGAAAAACCAGTGTTCATGCATTTTAATTTTAGCAGCATATTATAACTATCTAAAAAAAAAAAACATTTTCACTCAGATTTTAGATTTTACTTTTTATTTAATTCTTTTCCAAATTTCACTTTTTTCAAAATACAAATATAATTTAGAACAATTTCAGGAAAAAAAATCAATGAAAAGATAAATAATTTGATACTAAATGCAAACTTAGGGGTACAATTACCAAGTGCGTTATAACTTGATAGTATTGTTTACCTAAATGACAAGTTATTATTATAAGAACTAGAATGTAACTCATGCAAACGCATGAATGCATTTAAAATTAAACACAATTTTTATTATAAAAATATAAATAATAAGTCAAATTATTAAAAAAATATCATGTAATACATGCATTAATGTATACATATAGATACATTTAAAATCAAATACAATTTTTATCATAAAAATATAAATAATTAATCAAAATTTTTTAAAGTAAACGTAATTAATCACATATTAAAATTCTTACCTAAATTTAATACTATTTATGCTCATTTTTTTTTTTAATTTTTAATAAGAAAGAATATGTGGTGATTTTTATTTAGATTATGTGATTGGTTTTTCTTTTTAATTTTATAGTTTATCAATATTAGATTCTTAGTATTTTACAATACTCATCTTGACACAAAGATTAAAAAACTTAAGTGGACACATGGAACAAACTTAAGTGAATAATTATGGAGTGTGGTCCTCATATATATTTAGACATATAACGCAAAATTGGATTCTAATTTCAAATTCTAATTTAACTTTCTTTAAGTTTTGCCTCTTAATATCTATACATATATATATATATATATATATATAGATTAATAATAATAAAAAGGTAGATCATCAGGTATTATAAAAACTAGCATGTAACCCATGCAAACGCATGAATGCATTTAAAATTAAACACAATTTATATTATAGAAATATAAATAATTAGTCAAATTATTTATAATAAAAAATAGCGTGTAACACATGCATACGTATAGATACATTTAAAATTAATATTATCTAAAAAAATTAAAAATTAAAAACAATTTTTATCATAAAAATATAAATAATTAGTCAAATTATTATTTTTTAAGTAAACAAATTAGTTATATATTAAAATTCTTTCATAAATTTAATACTACTTATTGTATTTTTTTTTTTCTGATTTTAATAAGATAGAATGTGTGGTGATCTTTCTTATGTGGTAATTTTTATTGAGTATATGTGATTTTTTATATTTTATATTTTTTTATAAATTTTATAGTTTATTAATATTATATTCTTAGTGTTTTGCACTCATTTAATTCACTTGGCAGAAAGATTAAAAAACTTAACTGGACACATGACACAAACTTAAGTGGACAATTATGGTGTGGTCTTCACATAAATTTAGACATATGGAGCAAAATTAAATTCTAATTGAACTTTTTCTAAGCTTTGCTTATATATATATATATATATATATGAGATGGGTTCAAATTACACCTGGTGTAACATGACAAGAGTTACACCATTTGTAAACCATAGATTTGTAATTGATCTAATGGTTAAAAAAATAATATTAAATGCTAATTGACTTACACTTCATTCACTTAATTAATAGCAATTTTGTTTCTCTCTCCTTATTTATTATTTAAAACCTTTTACATATATTCCTTTTTTTGCCAATGACTTTTCAAATATATTTGCAATACTTTTTTTTTTTAATTGAGTTCATACTACTCTTTTTTCTTTTTTCTTTTTTTTCCTTCTTTTAAGCTGGTCATACTCTTATCAATTGTGAATATATATCCTGTCTCCTTAAAAATAAATAAATGGCTAAGTGTTGTTTAATGACTGACCAAGCTTGTAATTTTTTGATCTGAGATAGAATTTAATCTTCACATAGACAATGCGAGACCAAGGTACTCTCTCTCTCTCTCTCTCTCTCTCTCTCTCTCTCTCTCTCTCTCTCTCTCTCTCTCTCTATATATATATATATATATATATAAATAATACAAAAAGGTTGATGGTCAACTGTGAATTTCTATATATATATATATATATATATATAAATAATACAAAAAGGTTGATGGTCAACTGTGAATTTTACATATTAAAATTTACTAAATAAAAAATCAAACTCTAAATTAGTGTCAGCTAATTGGTAATAGCACTTCAAATAATTATGTTTGTTTGTGTTACATTCACTTCACACATTTCGGTATCAATAAAAAAAAAAGGGTTGTAAATAAAGCAATGAAGATAATCCATAACATCCACAAACGAATGCTTTGCACATTTTGTAACATCCAACAAATACCAATTTACCCCATTAATGTCTCAACAGAATTTACCCAAAAACTTTCAAAAGAACGAATTTACACTTGAATCTCAACATAGAAAAATGAAACAAAAATGTAAGCAAATCATACAAAAAAGTTTCAATAGTCACACAAATAAACCTATAATATATATCTAATTCACAAACCTACAATTTTTTCTTATCTCTCCCTGGCTTCCTGTAAGCACTTCAATGTAACCCATTTTTACCATAGCTGCTGCAAACTTATATGCCCATACTAGATTATGTCTTGCATTATTTCTGACAATTCTAACCGTTGAAGGGTAACTCAAAAGAGATTGATCAGAGGTCAATAAGCCACGGCGCTTCTTCAAATTTTTATAATACTTATTATCAAGTCTATATGGCGTAATTACATCAAATGGTACTGTTGGATCATTGCCATTACTTGCATTTTGTGGACACTTGGTCTTTAAGTCTCTAGCAAATATGGGATCCATTGAAGGGTCATGTGGATTTGTTTCACTGAAATTATATAATCGCTTTGAGAAAGAAGAACAATGTGACCTTCCAATGGAATGTGCCCCAGAAAGTGTCACCATTTCATCAAGATTAAGTCCTTTTTGTGCAAATCTTTCTTCGAGTTGCTGAGCATTGAAGGTAGGAAATGGAAGGTTTTGATTGGGCTCATCTTCACGTGATATCCTGCCATCACGGCGTCCTGATGGTACCATGTAATTTATGCCTCCAACTTTGTAAGCACTGTCACGAGCAGCAAATGCAACAATGTCTGCGCATGAGACTGTTTGTGGACAGTGAGCTTCAAGTTCAGCCTTTGCCTCAAATATCACTTCAAAGCCTCTTAAGCTTGGATTGTTGGCTGGATTATCTTTCTCAGCTTGATTTCCAGGGGTTGAATCAAGTAGGACAGAAGCATCACAACCCTGGCATAGATAACATGTACAATATGATTTAATTCCACATCTTAGTAATTAAGCAGATTATAAGGTATGCTCTTTTAGCGGAGAAAAAAAAAAAAAGCAAAAGGGACTACAAATTTAGGTACAATTTCTGTTAAACATATAACAAGTTAATTGGTGTTGCAAAGAGCTAAACATACCCTGACAAAACAGTCATGAAAATGCATTCTGATGAGGCCAGCAGCTAGGCCAGGGTTACTTGACACAGCTTTGTTTATAGTGTTTCTCACAATGGTCTCTGCAGAAGGACAAGTTGATTGATAGAAACCCACTTTGAGTGATGGCATCGCCAGTGACATTGACACCATCATAGACATACTAACAAAGAAAACCAAGCAAAATTTGATTGTTGCCATAGTTACTCTACAACCCAAATATACCGCAATACTCTAATGAGGGAATGAATAAGACTGAGAGTAAGGAGCAGAGAAAGAACAGATAAAGAAGAATATTATAAGCAAGAAGGAGATGAAGATAAAGGTTGTTGTTAGCCAAGTATTTATAGGAATGAAGTTAGTGAAGATGGGACTGGCAGTTTTACTCTGTAAACCAAAACTATTGCTGTATAGAAGAAAGACTTGAAGCAGTCTAAGTTTGAGGGTTTCTATGGTAACAAAGAGGAAACAGTCTCTTTGGCTCACTCCAACGCACAGTAGCTTATTTTACACGATCTTTTATCCTATTAGCCTATTAGAAATTGAGTGGGTAGTGATGCATTTATGTTCTTTGGCTGTTAGGGATGTCAACTTGGCAGTGGGGAGGGTAAGAAGGTAAAATAACGTACGTATATATAATATCTGCATCTTTGGTTGTTAGGGATGTCAACATGCATCTAATGCAGACTAGGTCAGTGAGCTCAATTTTCTGTATCTTTGTATAGTTTTTCATGATATTTTAATATCTTGATTAGGACAAGGAAATGGATGGAGGTGAACTGATGGGGATAGTGGATCCCATCATTATTCTACCCTGATAGTTTTTCAAGAGAGTGGAAGGTAAGAAGTTAGGAAAAATGATCACTTTTCTCAATAATTAAGAGAAATAATTTTTTTTTGTTCCTATATTTTTATTCGATAGTAGGTGCCATCCCTATTTAAAAAGGAAAGAAATAAAATATAAGAGATTTAATAGTAAAACTTTTTTTTTCTTTTCATTTTATTTTATAAAATTTAAATAGACTAGGGAACTAGTATTTAAATATATATATATATATATATTTTTTTTTTCTATTCCATTATATTTTTATAAAAATCTATTTATCTCATTTCCTGCACTTATAATATATACGTATGGAAGCATTTTCCATATAAATAAAAAGTATTACAATTGAGAAAACAAGTGATCAACCAAGTAATATATTATTAAATGTTTTCAAAATATAATAATATACTCTCTCCTCTCACATAATAGCAATGGGGCCTATTTATTAAATTTATAGTTTAATCTACCATTCATATATTAGAGGAGAGAATATCTAATAATTTTCATGATTAAGCATAACAAACTAGCTAGGTCTCCCATTGAGTAGCTAGCATTTCATTATCAATTGGAACTCATTTTAGATGATCATTTATGTCACCTAAGGAAAAGGTCGTCTTTAATTGATGAAATGTCATTCTCAACTTACAAATCCAAACTTTTATTTGGTGGATTAAGACAAAATGAATAGTTGTGAAAATACAACTTGTAGCTTAGTTCAACCACTCAATGTTTCTCGCACCTTTAATTCTTTGTAATTTTTTTAGTTCGGCTAGATAAAAATTCCACATAAAATTTCATAGACTCCCTCACATTGAATATAACCATTCACTTGATATGAGACCACCAAAACACCTAGTTTAGAGAGGGTGTGAATATTTCTGTGAGCACAAACTTATAGTAATATTTTTCCCATTTGACAATTGTACATATAATGGACCACATAAAAATCAATGGGCAAGTTGTTCACATCCTACATCATGTTCATAATTAGTTATTAGTTGGAAAAATGCACTGCATGCATCAAGTGATTGTAAATGTCCTGAATTTGTTGTGTTATTTAAGAAGAGCTTTGATTGTGTTGATGAAATAAAGGATTTCTTTCATTTTTTCTTTCCTTCTTTCTTTTCTTCTTCTTCTTTATTTATTTATTTATTTATTTTTATAATTTTTATAATTTTTTTAAGAATTAGGGTTCAAATCTCCTATCCCCCATCTACCATCTACTATCAATTAAGAAAAAAGAAACTAAGGGCCTATTTGGTTTGGTGCTAACTCAATTTTCATATCTCAACACTCAAATCTCAAATCTCATCACTCAAACTCATTACTCAATTCTCATATCTCTAACTCAATTTTCCCATAACTCTATTGGTAGTGTGTTTGGCTGGATTCTTAGTGGTATTTCAATTCAAAAACTCAATTTTAAGTAAAGTTGTGGGACCCACAAAAATTAATGCTCAGCAAAATGCATCCTCTCCACTTCACATCTTCATCTCTTTAAACAAAACCCAATGGCTACAACCTGAAGATAAAAGAAGAACGCAAAGTGAAAAAAGAAAAAAAGAAAAAAAAAAAAAAAGAAGCTTTAATCTCATAAAATAAACCCAGAAAATGAAGCCAAAAGATCTCAGTTTTAGGGGTTTGGTGTTGATATTTGAAGCTCTGATCTCATGTGATAAACCCAGCAAGTAGCACAAATATCACAAACCCAGAAAATACCCAAAAAAAAAAAAACTAAAATAATCGAGTCTGAAAATCAAAGCCAAAAATGGCCAGAAAAGACTATAACAACCCATCTAGTAAAAAGAAAAAAAAAATTGATGTGAAGAAAGAAAGAAAAAAATCAGTGTGAAGAGATGAAGAAAAAAAGAAGAAGCAGCTGTGAAGAAACAAAGAAAGAAAAGAGAAGAGAAGAATGGCGGTGTAGTGCAGAAGGAAGAAAAAAAAAAAAAAAATAGAAAGAAAGAGAGAACCAGGCGTGTGACCTGAAGAAGAAAGGAAGAAAGAAAGAAAAATAGAAAAGAGAATTGATGTGACAAGACTTTAGGTGGGTCCCATTATTTTTATGTATTTACTGAAATGCCATGTAACTCATAACTTGGAAACATGAAAACACCAAAATTGTGTTTTCAATTTCCATCATCCAAACTCAAAATTTTGAGTTTTTGAGTGATGGAAACAAACATCCAAAACTAATCCAAACACTGCATCATTTGTTGGACCCATGAGTTTTGGATGATGGGTTATGAAAATTTAGTGATATCACTCAGTTTTTGGACTATCCAAACAAGCCCTAAATAATTGAATTAATGGAATATTTATTAGGATAATAATCTTGTTGTTGAATTAGAAAAATATGGTAGTTTCAAGGGGGTTCAGGACCCCTTTTGTGTTGGTTTTATTTAGCTAAGGTAACCTCAATGAAAGAAAAAAAATAGAAAAAAGAAAAAAAATGCACAGTATTGGGCTTTAAAGCCTAACGAGATCCAAGGTTTCTACCAACCCAACAAATTAACAAAGAACTCCCAAATCCAGCCGTTCAAGTAGAAAGCCTCAGTTTTTGGACTATCCAAACAAGCCCTAAATAATTGAATTAATGTAATATTTATTAGGATAATAATCTTGTTGTTGAATTAGAAAAATATGGTAGTTTCAAGGGGGTTCAGGACCCCTTTTGTGCTGGTTTTATTTAGCTAAGGTAACCTCAATGAAAGAAAAAAAAAATAGAAAAAAGAAAAAAAATGCACAGTATTGGGCTTTAAAGCCCAACGAGATCCAAGGTTTCTACCAACCCAACAAATTAACAAAAAACTCCCAAATCCAGCCGTTCAAGTAGAAAGCCTGTAACATGGTCCTAAATTAATCAAATGGCTCCTAGGTTTCTACTTTTGAAAGAAGTAACTTGAGCCACAGCCCAAATCTTCTAGCAATGCATTAGAGCCTCCTCAAGTAAAAAAATTCTTAGACAACTTTATCCTACATTCTTTCAACACAAGCCGAAGGCCTAAATCCAAGACCCAAGCACCACCCAAAATAAATAAATAAAACTCACAAAAGATTAAGTGTTAGAAACCTAATTCCAACATTGATAAAAAGAGAGTCTACAGAGTTATAATTAATAAAATGTTGTTCAGTTAAGTGTTAGAACCTAATTCCTATCACAATTCCCAAGTACCACTAGTTTTGATATAGTATCACTATCTTCATTTTCTTTTTTAGGAACCAACATGTTTTAGCCTTTACTAACTCACGAGAAATTATTCACTCCCACAATCTTTTTGCAAGAGTGAATAATTTCTTGTAGAGTTCACTCCTCAAAGAGGAGGTGTGAGTCATAATGTGAGACCTATGTAGGACTCAAAACTTTTGTGAGGGGGGGAGGACTCCTCTCGTAGGACTAAAAAATTTCTTCTAACTCATGGGTGTCACTTATCTAGTCTTCATAGCAATTAATTATTTTACGCAAACAACTTGATTGAAAACAATAGTACATATTAAACCATGATATAGTAAAATGAGATTTACATCATTTGAAAGTAAATTAAACTCTAAAAAATGGATTAGTTTAATGTAAATTCAATGTTTCACATAATTTATTGCTCAATAGTTGGTGGAATTAATAAAATAAGAAGTTTGAAGAGTTAATTTTGCCACTTTTTGTCTTTAGTGAGTGAAATAGTACACTTCATGTAAGTACCAAAGTTAAAGGGACAACTATCAAGAGTCTTATAACTAAATAGTATTGTTTGATTCCCCCAAAGGGGAGAACTTAAGTTTGATTCCCTCATTTATTATATAAAAAAAGGAAGAGAGTTATACATTGAATTTGGTTGAATGAAAATCAAAATCTATAAGTGCAGGTAAGCTAATTAGACAATAGCTCCTTCAATTTATTTATTTTTTTTTTTTTGTGTTGCAATCACTACTGCAAACATTTTTTTTAATGATTTTTTTCAAAAGATAATAATAAAATTAAAAAACAAGGTTATAAATAAAGTAATGAACATAATTTTTAAGTTCCACGCACGAATGCTATGTAGATTTTGTAACATCCAACAAATACGAGTTTATCCCATTAAATTTTCAACAAAACTTGTTCAAAAAACTTACAAAAAGAATTAATTTACACTTGAATCATTAGTAAATAATACAAAATAATTTAAATTGTCACATGACTCATAGCAACAAACTTATAATATCTAGTTGACAAACCTACAACTTTTCCTAATCTCACCCTGGCTTCCTGTAAGCACATCAACGTAACCTATTTTCACCATAGCTGCAGCAAACTTATAAGCTTATGTTTCAGTTTGCCTTGCATTATTCCTGACAATTCCTACCATTGAAGGGCTGCTCAAAAGAGATTAATTAATCAGAGGTCAATAAGCTATGGTGGTTCTTCAAATTTATATAGTACTTATTATCAAGCCTATATGGTGTAAGTACATCAAGTGAGTACAGTTGGATCATCATTGCCAGCATTTTGTGGACACTTGCTCTTTAAGTCTCTTGCAAATATGGGATCCATTGAAGGGTCTTGTGGATTTGTTTCATTGAAAGTATATAACCGCTTTGAGAAAGAAGAATAATGTGACCTTCCTATGGAATGTGTCCCAGAAAGTGTCCCCATTTCATCAAGACTAAGTCCTTTTTGTGCAAATCTTTGTTCTAGTTGCTGAGCGTTGAAGGTAGGTGGTGGAAGGTTTTGAATAGGCTCTTCTTCAAAATATAAGAATAAGTCCCACAATACCTTAAGCCAACATGAGACGTATGGTGCCTGAACCACGTAACTCTTCTTATTTTTTTTCCCTCTCTTATTGCTTCCCATCATCTCTGTCTCAACCTCTACAATATCAAACAGTGACGCTCCACACGTCACAAACCAATCAACTAATGTCTTTATAACTCCAACGTACAAACCAAAGGATAACATGAGGGGTGAGGACCACCAAAAGCGGTGGCAACTGTATATGCGGGAGTTACTCTGTGATATATATTTATGTCCGATCAAAAAAGAGACAGATATCCGCACCGACTAGACTGGTAACTGTGCACTGGCTGAGTCCATCATCAGGAAGCTTAGTAGTGTATATATAGTAATAAATACACTGTATAGTATACCATACATAGAAAACATAGAAAATGTTATTTAACTCTACAGTTTAGTAATTAAGAAACGTATAGTATAAGTATATTCTTTTAGCTGAGGAAAAAAAATGGGAAAAAGGAGAAGGGGCTATAAATTTAGGTACATATTCTGTTGAAGCTATAACAAGTAGTTGGTGTTACAAAGAGCTAACATACCCTGACAAAACAGTCATGAAAATGCATTCTGGTGAGGTCAGCTGCTAGGCCAGGTTTGCTTGACATCGCATTGTTCACAGTGTTTCTCACAATGGACTCTGCAGAAGGACAAGTTGATTGATAGTTATCCACTTTGAGTGATGGCATTGCCAGTGACATTGACAACATCATAGACATAGTAACAAAGAAAACCAAGCAAAATTTGATGGTTACCATAGTTAAGCTACAACCCAAATATGAAAAACCCCAATACTGTAAAGAGTGAATGAATACGACTTAGAGAAAAGAGCAAAGAAAGAACAGATAAAGAAGAATATTATAAGCAAGAAAGAGATGAAGATAAAGGTTGATGCTAACCGAGTATTTATAGGAAAGAATTAAGCGAAGATGGGTTTGTCAGTTTTACTTTGTAAACCAAAGCGTGTATAGCTGCATGGAAGAAGTGCTTAAAGCTTCCTAAGTTTGAGAGTTTCCATGGTAACAAAGAAGAAACAGTCCTCTTTGGCACACTCCAACGTACAGTTGCTTAATTTACAAGATCTTCCATCCTATTAGCCTATTAGCTTTTGAGTGGGTGGTGATATATTTTCTTTGACTTTCATGGATGTCAACTTGGCAATGGAGAGGATAAGGAGGTAAATTAACGTACGTACATACCCCACATATATACATGCATGTTATGCATACTAGGTCAGTGAGCTTAATTTTCAGTATCTTTCACTTATTGTTTAGGGGTTCTAGCTTTTCATGATATTTTAACAACTTTGATTAGGACAAGGAAATGGAGGAAAAGAACTGAAAGGAATAGTGGATCCCACCATTATCTTCTGTTCGAGAGTTTTTCAAGAGAGAGGAATGGAACCAGTTATAGGGAAGATCGTTTTCCTCAATAATTAAGAGAAATGAATTTTTCGTCACTCTTTTTTATTTATTTAATAATTCAATAGTTGGCAAAGAAAAACTTGAACACTGGATATCTTTGTTAGAAGATCCATAGATGCCATCCCTATTTAAAAAGGAAATAAATAAAATGTAAGAAATTGATAGTAAAACTATTTTATTTTTCATTTTATTTAATAGATTTCAAATAGACTAGGAAACTAGATTTTTTTTTTTTAATCTATCTATTTCTATTCCATTTTATTTTTATTAAAATTTATTTTTCTCACTTCCTGCATGCACTATACAAATATATTGAGAAAACAAGTGACCAACCAAGTAATTATTCAATATTCTTAAAACACAGTGATATGCCATTTTTTTTTTTTTTAATACAACATAGAAATTCTACACTAACTTAATCTAAGTGTATATATATGAGAAGCTCTCTTCTGGAGACTTGAATTCTAACCCTTACCCCCAACACCCCACAAGCACTTAATACTTGTGGAGTGACTTAATACTCTATAAATATATATATATATATATATCAAAACATTAGTGTAACTTAATTAAGCTTTCTATTCTTTCTTGATTCATCAATAAAGTTCACATTTTATTTAGAATGCTCTTAATTTAATATTGGTATTAGAGTATAAAATCCTAAGTTTGATCCTTATCTTATCTACTCTACCTCCCATTTAAAATTCTACGTGTTGGGTCTCATCTATTAAAAGGTAGTTTTGGTCCACACGTGAGAAAGAGTGTTAGAATTGTGTGGTTAAATAGTTAAATACCATATATATCTTGATAATTTAATATTTTGGAACAATTGGTAATTTAACATTAATTAAATTTGTAGTTCAATTTGCCATTCACATATTAGAGGAGGGAATACCTAAAAATTTCCATGATTAAGCATGATAATTAGCTAGGTCTTCCATTGACCAAGTAGCTAGAATTTCATCATCAATTGGAACTCATTTAAGATGATCATCTATACATCATTCTTCCATTGACTCTTTTTTTTTTTTTTTTTTTTTCCTCACTGGGTTCGGTGAATTTTTTTTTTTTTTTTTCACTGGGTTCGGTGAGTTTGGGTATTGGGGGTTAAAGGAAAAAAAAAAGGAGTAAAAGCTACACCAGATTATAGGTATGGGGCCCACAAACAGTTGAAAAATATTGAGTGATGACAAATAAGTGATGGTGCCAAACGGGTGAGGTGTAGGGAGTTGGGGTATTTTAAGTGATGAGTGACGAAAATTGAGTGATAAGTGATGAGTGACCATTTTTTTTAAACCAAACAAGCCCTAAGTGCCTTATAACTCAATAGTATTGTCTACTTCTCTCGATATAGAGAACTTAGGTTTTAAATAACCATTTATTATTATAAGAATTAATAATAATAAAAAGGTAGATATCTCAATTTATAATAATAATAATAATAATAATAATAATAATAAGTTGATAGTCAATTGTGAATTTTATGTATTAAAATATATTGAATAAAAAATCAAAATCTAAATTAGGGTCAGCGAATTGGTTAATAGCACTTTCAAGTAATTATGTTTGTTTGTGTTACAATCACTTCACATATTTCGGTATCATTAAAAAAAAAAAAAGGTCGTAAAAAAAGCTATGAACATAAACCTCAAGATCCACAAACGAATGCTTTGCACATTTTGTAACATCCAACAAATACCAATTTATCCCATTAAGCAAATCATACAAAAAAGTTTCAACAGTCACACAAATAAACCTATAATATATATTTAGTTCACAAACCTACAATTTTTCCTTATCTCACCCTGACTTCCTGCAAGCACATCAATGTAACCCATTTTTACCATAGCTGCCCCAAACTTATAAGCCCATGCTTGACCGTGCCTTGCATTATTTCTAACCATTTCAACTATTGAAGTGCTGCTCAAAAGAGATTGATCAGAGGTCAATAAGCCATGGTGGTTCTTCAAATTTTAATAGTACTTATTATCAAGCCTATATGGTGTAAGTACATCAAGAGGTACTGTTGGACCATTGCCATTATTAGCATTTTTTGGACACTGGGTCTTTAAGTCTCTAGCAAATATGGGATCCATTGAAGGGTCTTGTAGATTTGTTTCATTGAAATCGTATAATCGCTTTGAGAAAGGAGAACAATTTGACCTTCCAATGGAATGTGCCCTAGAAAGTGTCACCAATTCATCAAGACTAAGTCCTTTTCGTGCAAATCTTTCTTCTAGTTGCTGAGCATTAAGGGTAGGTGGTGGAAGATTTTGATCAGGCTCATCCTTATGTGATACCCTGCCATCACAGCGTCCTGATGACGTGCTCTCTCCTTTCACATAATAGCAATAGGGCATACTTATTAAATTTGTAGCTTAATCTACCATTCACATATTAAAGGAGAGAGTACCTAATAATTTCCATGATTAAGCATGACAAACTACCTAGATCTCCCATTACTTGACCAAGTAGCCAGCATTTCATTATCAGTTCGAACTCATTTTAGATGATCATTTATTTGTCATCTTAAGGAAAAGGTCCTCTTTGATGGGTGAAATGCCATTCTCAACTTACAAATCCAAACTTTTATTTGGTGGACTAAGACAAAATGAATAGTTATGAAAAGATGACTTTTGGCTTCATTCAACCCCTCAACATTTCTCACACTTTTCTTCATAATTATTTTAGTTCGGCTAGATAAAAATTCCACATAAAATGTCACATACTCCCTCACGTTGAATAACCATTCACTCGATATGAGACCACCAAAAAACCTGGTTTAGAGAGGGTGTGAAAATTTCCTTGAGCACAAACTTAGAGTAATATTTTTCCCATTTGACAATTGTACATATAATGGACCATAGAAAAATCAATGGGCAAGTTGATCACATCCTACATCATGTTCATAATTGTTAGTTGGAAAAATGCACTATATACATCATGTGGTCGTAAATGTCCTAAATTTGCTGTGTTATTTAAGAGGAGCTCTGATTGTGTTGATGAAATAAAGGGTTTCTTTCATTTATTCTTTCCTTCATTCTTTTTTTTTTTTTTTTTTTGAAAAAATAATGTTAACATAGCCTGTTCCCTTTTAAAAAAAAAAAAAAATTAAGGTTCAAGTCTCCTATCCCCCATCTATCATCTACTATCAATTAAGAAAAAAAAAAAAAAAACTAAATAACTAAATTAATGGAATATTTATCAGAATAATAATCTAGTTAGTTAAATTAGAAAAATATAGTAGTTTCAAGAGGGTTTATGACCCTTTTTGTTCTGGTTTTATTTAGCTAAGGCAACCTCAATGGAAAAAAAAAATGCACAGTATTGGGCCTCAAAGGCCAATGAGATCCAAGGTTTCAACCAACCCAACAAATTAACAAATAACTCCTAAATCCAACCTTTCAAGTAGAAAGCTTGTAACATGTCCTAAATTAATCAAATGGCTTCCAGGTTTCCACTTTTGAAAGAAGCAACTTGATCCACAGCTCAAATCTTCTAGCAATGCATTAGAGCCTCCTCAAGCCTAAAATTTCTAGGCAACTTCATCTGAAATTCTTTTAGCACAAGCCAAAGGCTTAAATCTAAGACCCAAGCACCACCCAAAATAAATAAATAAAACTCTCAAAAGGTTAAGTGTTAGATACCTAATTCCAACATTGATAAAAAGAGAAAGTCTACTGAGTTATAATTAATTAGATTCATCATACGTGCTTTATGCATGCAATAATTTTCTTTTTTATTTATTTGTTTTTTTAGTTTAGTGTTATAATGTTTAAAGTAATAAATAAATAACTGTGTGTGTGTGTGTGTGTGTGTATTTAAGAAAGAGGTAAGTTAATGTGGAATATTGTTTAAAAATGAGATAAAGATAGTGTCCTATGTTTTAGGTCAAATGAAAAAGATAAAGGAAAAAGTTTAAAATTTGGGAACAATAAATTACACTTTTAATCAATTTTTGTTTTTTAATTTGAAATTATTTAATTAAAAAATAAGGGCATTTTAGAGTGTTTTTAAGAATTTGTGTGAGGGTATTTTCGTACACTAAAAATTGAAACCCGAATAGAGAATCATGTTATTAATAGTATAGATAAAATGTTGTTCAGTTAAGTGTTAGAACCTAATTCCTATCACAATTCCCTAGTATCACTGGTTTTGATATACTAACACTATCTCCTTTTTCTTTTTTAGGAACCAACATGTTTTAGTCTTCACTAACTCATTAGAAATTATTCACTCCCACAATCTTTTTGTAGGAGTGAATAATTTCTTGTAGAGTCTTCACTTCTCAAACAGGAGGTGTGGGTCCCAATGTGTGACCTATGTAGAACCAACACCTTTGTGAGAGGAGGTAGGACTCCTCCTATAAGAGTAAAAATTTTCTTCTAACTCATGGTGCCACTTATCTAGTCTTCATAGCAATTAATTATTTTACCCAAATAACTTGATTGAAAACCATATTACATATTAAACCATTATATAGTAAAATGAGATTTACATCATTTGAAAGTAAATTAAACTCTAAAAAATGGATTAGTTTAACATAAATTCAATGTTTCAGATAATTTATTGCTCAATAGTTGGTGGAATTAATAAAATGAAAAGTTTGAACAATTAATTTTGCCACTTTTGGTCGAAATAGCACTCTTCATGTAAGTGCCAAAGTTAAAGCGACAACTATCAAGAGCCTTATAACTAAATAGTATTGTTTGATTCTCTCAAAAGGGAGAACATAAGTTTGATTCCCTCATTTATTATATAAAAAAGTAGAGAGTTATACATTGAATTTGGTTGAATGGAAAATCAAAATCTGTAAGTGCAGGTAAACTAATTAGACAATAGCTCCTTCAATTTATTTATTTATTTTTTTGCAATCACTACTACAGACATTTTTTTTTAATGATTTTTTTCAAAAAGATAATAATAAAATTATAAAACAAGGTTATAAATAAAGCAATGAATATAATTTATACGTTCCACGCACGAATGCTATGTGGATTTTGTAACATCCAACAAATTCAAGTTTATCCCATTAGTTTCTCAACAACATTTGTTCAAAACACTTACAAAAGAATTAATTTACACTTGAATCAATAGTAAATAATACAAAATAATTTCAATTGTCACATGACTCATAGCAATAAACTTGTAATATCTAGTTCACAAACCTACAATTTTTCCTGATCTCATCCTGACTTCCTGTGTGCACATCAACGTAACCCATTTTTACCATAGCTGCGGCAAACTTATAAGTCCATGTTTCACCTTGCCTTGCATTATTCCTGACAATTCCAACCGTTGAAGGGCTGCTCAAAAGAGATTGATCAAAGATCCATAGATGCCATCCCTATTTAAAAAGGATATAAATAAAATGTAAGGAGTTAATAGTAAAATTATTTTATTTAATAGATTTCAAATAGACTAGGAAACTAGATATATATATTTTTAATCTACCTATTTCTACTCCATTCTATTTTTATTAAAATTTATTTGTCTCACTTCCTACATGCAATAGAAAAATATATTGAGAAAACAAGTGACCAACCAAGTAATTATTCAATATTCTTAAATACAATGATATGCTTTTTTTATATATACAACATAGAAATTCTACACTAACTTAATCTAGGTGTATAAGTGTGTGAAACTCCCTTTTAGAGACTTGAATCATGTCCCTTGCCCCCCACACCACACAAACACTTAATATTTGTGGAGTAACTTAATACTGTATATATATCAAAGCATTAGTGTAACTTAATTACGCTTTCTATTCTTTCCTGATTCATCAATAAAGTTCACATTTTATTTAGAAAGCTCTTAATTTAACATGGCATCAGAGTATAAAATCCTGAATTCGATCCTTGTCTCCTCTACTCTACTTCCCATTTAAAATTCCACGTGTTGGATCTCACCTATTAAAAGGTAATTTTGGCCCACACGTGAGAGAGTGTTAGAATTGTGTGGTTAAATAATTAAATTTGCCATATATATCCTAATAATTTAACATTTTGGGACAATCGATAATTTAACATTAATTAAATTTGTAGTTAAATTTGCCATTCACATATTAGAGGAGGGACTACCTAAAAATTTCCATGATTAAAAGCATGATAATTAGCTAGGTCTCCCATTGATCAAGTAGCTAGCATTTCATCATCAATTGAAACTCATTTAAGATGATCATTTATACGTCATTCTAAGGAAATAGTCTATTCTCTATCCTATGAAATGAATTTCTCAGCTTACTAATCCCAACTTTTATTTCGTTGACTAAAACAAAATGATTAGCTGTGAAAAGATAACTTGTAGTTTAGTTCAACCACTTACTGTTTCTCACACCTTTCTTCATAACTTTTTTAGTTCGGATAGATAAAAAATTCACACACTCCGTCACATCAAATAACCATTCACTTGATATGGGGCCACTAAAACACATGGATGAGAGAGTGGGTATGAAATATTTTGTGAAATTTTTTGGTAAGTAATTAAAGAATTATCGTAATATTTTTTTCCATTTGACAACTGTATAATGGATCATAAGAAAATCCGTGGGCTATTTGTTCACATCATGTTCAGAATTATTAGCTGGGGAAATGCACCATAATGCATATCTTGTGGTTGTAAATGTCTTGAATTTGTTGTGTTATTTAAGAAGAGCTCTAATTTCGCGGATGAAATAAGGGATTTTTTTTCATTCATTCATTTTCTTTTTTGGTGGGAGAAGGGGGTAATGACTAAACCAAAGGAAAACTGATGTTCAAAATGTTTTACTCTGTCTCTCATTAGATAACTGAATTAATGGACTGTTGAAAAGGGTAATACCTTTTTTTATTATTAATAATCAGATAACTAGGCAGTGCAAGCTCAATGGAAATAATAAACAAGACGGCACAGTATTGGGCCTCAAAGCCCAACAAAATCCAAGGTTTCTACCACATGACATCAGGCTCTAACAATCCAACAAATTTACAAATTACTCCCGAATCCAGCCATTCAAGCAGAAAGCCTCAAACATGGCCCATTCTACTACTTTTGAAAGAAGAAACTTGAGCACCACAGATCAAATCTTCTAGAAATGCACTAGAACAACCTCAAGTAATATAAATTCCTAGGCAACTTAATTATAAATTCTTTCAGCACAAGTCAAGGGCCAAGATCTGAGACCAAAGCACATAAATAAATAAAGACGCCCACAAAAGGTTAATGAGGTCAACCTAATTCTTACATTGATAAAAAGAGAAATTCTATCGATCTATAATTAATTAATAACGTTGTTCGCTTTAAGTGCTTGAAACCTAATTCATATAATGAGTCCAAGAAACTTATTTTAAGAACCAACATGTAATTCGTCACAACATGTGTTACTAACTCACAAGAAATTATTTACTCTTACATGAGGAGTTTTTACTCCTCAACATGAGGTGTGGGTCCTAATATGGTATCCTTGTAGGGCCCACACTTTCCAAGAGAGGAGGGAGGACTCCTCCCGCTGGAGTGAAATATTTCTTCTAACTTATGGTGCCACTTATCTAGTTTTCATAGCAATTATATTATATAAACAACTTCATTGACAAATACAGAGTAAACCATATTTAAAATGAGATTTACATCATTTTGAAAGTAAAACTCTATAAAAATGGATTAGTATCATGTAATTAAATTCAATATTTCTCATAATTCATTGTTCAATAGTTGTTGGAATCAATAAAATGGGAAGTTTGAACAATTAATTTTTGCCTCTTATGGTCTTTGTTGAATGAAATTGTATGCTTTATATGTAAGTGCCAAACTTAGGGGGACTAACTATTAAGAGCCCTATAACTCGATAGTATTGTCTCATTCTTTAAAAGGGAGAGCTTATATATATATTTGAATCTCCCATTTATTATATATTAAAAATGAATAATCAATATCTAAGTTCGGGTAAGCTAATTGGACAATAGCTCTTCCAAATATTTATTTTATTTTTATTTTATCTTTATTTATTTATTTATTTATTTTTTTGCGTTATATTCACTATTGCAAACATTTTTGTATGATTTTTTCAACCCAAAAAAAAGAAAAAGAATGGTTATAAATAAAGTAATAAACTTAATTTTTAAGTTCCACGCATAAATGGTATGCATATTTTGTAACATCCAACAAATACAAGTTTATCCCATTAATTTCTCAACAAATTTTATTCAAAAACTTACAAAAGAATGAGTTTACACTTGAATCATGTTGAAGAATGAAACATTGTAAGCAAATAATACAAAATATTTTCAATAGACACATCAATAAACCTATAATATCTAGTTCACAAACCTACAATTTTTTCTGATCTCATCCTGGCTTCCTGTAAGCACCTCAACGTAACCCATTTTTACCATAGCTGCTCCAAACTTATAAGCCCATGTTTCACCTTGCCTTGCATTATTTTTGACAATTCTAACCATTGAAGGGCTGCTTAAAAGAGATTGATCAGAGTTTAACAAGCCATAGTGGTTCTTCAAATTTTTGTAGTACTAATTATCAAGCCTATATGGTGTAGCTACATCAAGTGGTACTATTGGACCGTTGCCATTTCAAACATTTTGTGGGCACTTGGTCTTTAAGTCTCTAGCAAATATGGGATTCATTGAAATGTCTTGTGGATTTGTTTCACTGAAATTGTATAATCGTTTTGAGAAAGAAGAACAATGTGACCTGCCAATGGAATGTGCCCTAGAAAGTGTCACCATATCATCAAGATTAAGTCCTTTCTATGCAAATTTTTCTTCGAGTTGCTGAGTATTGAAGGTAGTTGGCGGAAGGTTTTGAATAGGCTCATTTTCACGTGACACCCTACCATCACGGTGTCCTGATGGAACTTTGTAACTTATGCCTCCAACTTGTATGTTCTTGAATCTTTGACTCGTATCAATTTGATTAATGTCTAAAACACTTCTAAGACACTAAGATCTTATACTAGACATATTTTTGTTCTCGGTTTTTCCAACATACAATAAAATTAGAACCTAAACATTTATGACTAAATATTTAAAACCTAAAAGGGGGTATGACTAAGTGATTTTATTATTAAGTGAATTAGATGCTCATACATTTTAATATTAAGTGAATAACTGAATTAATGGATATTTATTATAATAATAAGAAAAATTTTATAGATACACTCAATTTAACAATATGCTTGGATGTACTCGTGATTAGTGCACAACAATTTCACTCTTTCATCAATTGTCAATGGTGCGCCCATATGTATGTGATGAATTCAATTACAAATTAATATTCAAATATATTGTGAAATTGGGTGTGAATTTGAGTATGTCTACAAACGGATTGTGATAATAATAGTTAATAGAATAATATGGTGGTTTCAACTTTCAAGGGTGTTCAATTTTGTGTGGCTAAGCCCCACAACTCAGTTTGGCAATTTATTTAAGAGGCTAATACCCGTACTCGAACTCAGGACATATTACTTTTAATTAAAGGAAATTTCTATCACACTAAGGCTAGACCTCAAGTCACTTACCTGATCATCATAGAAATTGTGTTATATAAACAACATGATTGATAACATGTTTCAAAGTAACCCATTTTTAAAATGGAATTTACATAATTTGAAAGTAAAACTATATTAAAAAAAAGGATTTACATCATCTAAATTTAATGTTTCACATAATTCACTATTCAGTGGTTGGTGGATTCAATAAAATAGGAATTCTGAACAATTAAAAGTTTCCTCTGTTGTTTTTTAGTGAATGAAATTGTATGATTCTAACGTAAGTGCCAAAGTTAGAGGGAGAACTATCAAGAGCTCGATATTATTGTCTTATTCTCCAAATAGGGAGAACTTAGGTTTGAAATCCTTCCTTTATTATATGGAGTACATAAAAGAACAGGGCAGAAAGTGAACTGCAATTTTTATATCTTGAATTTGGTCGAGTGAAAAATAAAAATCTCGAATTTAGTTGAATAACAAATCAAAATCCAATTTAGAGTCAGCTATTAACTCTTTCAAATAATTTTGTTTCTTTGGGTTACATTCACTACACACATTTTTGTATAATTTTTTTCCCAAAAAAAGAAAAAAAGAAAAAAAAAGGAGGATGTAAATTAAGCAATGAAAAAAAAAAATCCATTAATAAAGCAATGAAAAAGAGGTTTTTAAAAAGAGCTATGCACATTTTGTAACATCCAACGAATACAAGTTTATCCCATTAATTTCTCGACAAAATTTGTTCAAAAACATACAAAAGAATGAATTTACATTTGAATTAACATTGAATAAGGAATTAATGTAAGAAAATAATACAAAATAATTTTAGTAGTCACACCAATAAACCTATAATATCTAGTTCACAAACCTACAATTTTTCCTGATCTCACCCTGACTTCCTGTAAGCACATCAATGTAACCCATTTTCACCATAGCTGCTGCAAACTTATAAGCCCATATTTCTCCTTGCCTTGCATTATTCCTGACAATTCCGACCGTTGAAGGGCTACTCAAAAGAGATTGATCAGAGGTCAATAAGCCATGGTGGTTCTTCAAATTAATATAGTACTTATTATCAAGCCTATTTGGTGTAAGTACATCAAGTGGCACAGTTGGATCGACATTGCCAGCATTTTGTGGACACTTGGTCTTTAAGTCTCTAACAAATATAGGATCCATTGAAGGGTCTTGTGGATTTGTTTCACTAAAATTGTATAATCGCTTTGAGAAAGAAGAACAATGTGACCTTCCTATAGAATGTGCACCAGAAAGTGTCACCATTTCATCAAGACTAAGTCCTTTTTGCGCAAATCTTTGTTCGAGTTCCTGAGCATTGAAGGTAGGTGGTGGAAGGTTATCAATAGGCTCATTTTCACGTGACACCCTACCATCACGGCGTCCTGATGGAACTTTGTAACTTATGCCTCCAACTTTGTAAGCACTATCACGAGCAGCAAATGCAATAATGTCTGCACAAGAGACTGTTTGTGGGCATTGAGCTTCAAGTGCGGCCTTCGCCTCAAATATCACTTCAAAACCTCGTAAGCTTGGATTGTTGACTGGACTGTCTCTCTCTGCTGGATTTCCGGGGGTTGAATCAAGTAAGATAGAGGCATCACAACCCTGGCATAAATAACATTGAAAATAAGATTTAACTCTAACAGCTTAGTAATTATGTAGCTTCTAAGGTATATTCTTTTTGCGGGAACATAAAGGAAAAGCAGAAGAGTGCAAATTTAGGTACAGATTCTAGTGAACATATAACAAGTTAATTGGTACTGCAAAGTGCTAACATACCCTGACAAAACAGTCATGAAAATGCATTCTGATGAGGCCAGCAGCGAGGCCAGGGTTGCTTGATACGGCTTTGATCACAGCGTTTCTCACAATGGTCTCTGCAGAAGGACAAGTTGATTGATAGTAACCCACTTTGAGTGATGGCATCGCCAGTGAAATTGACACCATCATAGACATAGTAACAAAGAAAACCAAGCAAAATTTGATTGTTGGCATAGTTACTCTACAACCCAAATATCCCGTTACTGTAAAGAGCGAATGAATAAGACTCAGAGAAAAGAGCTAAGAAAGAACTGATAAGTAAAGAAGAATATTATAAGCAAGAAGGAGATGAATATAAAGGTTGATGTTAGCCAAGCATTTATAGGAAAGAAGTTAGTGAAGTTGAGTCTGGCAGAAGAAAACAAAAACGTGTATTGCTGCATAGAAAGAAAAACTTGAAGCTGTCTAAGTTTGAGGGTTTCCATGTTAAGAAAGAGGAAACAGTCTCTTCTTTGGCTCACTCTGTAACATCCCGTGAGTTAAAAAAAAAAAAAAAAAAAAGGGTTAAGTCAGAATTTTTATGGACCAATATGCCCCCACCTAACCCCACTACCCATCACACAATCCTCTCCCTCTTTTCTCTCTTTGGCCGGTCACTCCCACTCTTATTCTCCTTTTCTTTTTCTTTTTCAGTCAACACAACACTCACACACACACTCCTCTCCCTCACCCTCCCACCGGTACATTCCTCATCCTCACCTCTACCATTTTTTTCTTGCAAATCACTAGAAAATCCTCAAGAACATCACACCTTCACATAAGTAAATTGAGGTAAAAGTTTTAATCTATTTTGATGAGTATTATGTTCTTATTTGAGGTTATTTTACCCAAGCTTTAATGATGATTTTCATGTGATTTAAGAGCTTTGGAAATGATATTCATGTGTTATACTTATGGGTTTTGGTCTTGGTGGATGTAATTGTTGAGTGAGTTCATGCTTTTACAATGTTGGGTATCTAGGGCTTGTTATGGTGAAAATTTAGGGGTTTTGAGGTATATCTTGTGAAATGAAATTGTGAATATAATTTTATAGTTTATTTGGAGCTAGTTAAAGATCTAAATTGTTTGTTTGAAAGGATATTGTGATTTTGGTGTCATGGGTCTCTTGATGATGTTGTGAAAACCATGTGGAAACTATTTATAAATTATTGAGGTTTTGATGTTAGAAATAATACCTTGTATGATTCATAAGTATAATGGGAGTCTATGTCTTGTAAAGTAATTGGTTGAGAAACTTTGGAGATGGAAAATATTATTTGTGAGGCTAAATCTAGGCTTGCCTAATTTAGTGCTTATTTGGCAATTCCTAATATGTAGCTAGATACAATTTCAAGTTTTGTGCTCATTGTGATAGATTTGCTTGACATTGTTTAGGTTCTAGCTAATCTCCCCTTGGAGCTTGGAGAATTAGGATTTTGCGGTTGCTAGGTAAGTAGCTTTTTAATGGGTATTTTTGAAAAATAACCATATCTTATAAATATTGTTTTTGGGTCAAACACATTTTGGAAAATTAATGGTGGAACTATGTTTTTCTAAAAGGTGTTGTGTTATGACCCTACTATATATGATTATATATGAAAATGCATATTCTTATTGCATATGGGGGATTTGCATGATTTGTTAGCAAAGAAAAGACTAGCATCTTTGATTAAATTCTAGAAAATGCGTATTATGGATTTATTGCATTATTTGCAAAAATATAAAGATGCTTTATCTTGGCCTATGTTATTTGGGAAGTTAATACAAAATCTCTTTGGCAAGAAATAAGTTGAAGGCATTGAGAACCTTGTGAATATCTTGGGCATTCAAATGTTTTATGAAACTACTTAGAAGTGAAATTATGTATTTTGAATTAAAGTTATGTGAGCTCTTTATGTTCTACCCATGTGCTGTGACATGTGATTACTCGGTGATTACCTAGCTAGATACTATAGTCTGTGTGACATTAGTATCTTAGCACCCGTCTTTGTGATGGTTATGAGTTCCGGCTTTGTGTCGGCGATGAGTTCCGGCTTTGTGTCGGCAGTTTAGTTCCGGCTTTGTGTCGGCAATGAGTTCCGGCTTTGTGTCGGCGATTATCATGTGGCCTTGGGTTAGATTTTCTAGTTTGGAACGGTGTGTTATTGCTCACAGTATAGTAAGTAGTTTCATGTTGAGATATTTTGAGGAATGTATAGTATGTAATCTCATGAGAACATTTTGAGAAGTTTTGTGCTGTGTCAATTTATTCACTATTGTCATATTATTTTTGGGAAATAGTTTTGTAGAAACTATTTGGAAACTCCTGAATTAAAAGCATGATTAGTAAATTGTTACCATCATGAAACTTGCATTTCCCCACCCCCTTTAATTATGCTACTTACTGGGCTTTGTCTCATTCCATTATTTTTATAACTTTTCAGAGTAGGCAACAATCTTTTGAGACAGCATTTTTGGTGGCTAATAGTAGTTAGACTAACTACTGATGGAGGCTGAATTTTTGTGTAATGGATATATTAGATGGTGTACATCTTAGTCTAGGCTTGACTCATTCTTTTGTATATTATAGTGGTTATGACTATATTTTCCACTGTTGGGACAAGCTGTTGTCATGTAATGGTTGTTTTTAGACCTCTATTCTTTTGTGGCCTATGATCCTTGTAATTAATGCTTAGAGCTCTGACTTACTCTAAAAGTATATTCTATGGGATGATTAGGATAATTCTTGTTGTTGGCACTTGATAATAATTATGTGGATTGAATTGTCAAGAAGGAAAAAAAAATTTACAGGTACTTGAGACGTCTCTCTCATGTTTTGGACCCTTTGGAGTTTGGGGCGTGACACACTCCACCAGCAGTTTCTTATTTTACAAGTTTTGGAGTGGGTGGTCAAGCGTTTATCTTCTTTGACTTTCATGGATGTCAAACAGGCACTGGCTATGTAAAATAACTATACATATTTAATTTGCTGACTAAGTCGATGAAATTTTCATTATCTTTTTCTTACTACTATTTTGGGTTCTTGACTTCTGGCTTTACATGACGTTTTGGTTTTATTTTTTGTCCCTATTTGGAAAGGATAGAAATAAAATACAAGAGATCCAATAGTAAAATTTTATATTTATTGCCTTTTCGTTATTTTTATATATAAAAAAATTTTCAAACTGACTGTAGCAAAAAAAATTAATTTTTTTTTCAATTGCTTTCTATTTTTTATTCAATATTTAATTATATTTTTTATTCAATTTACTTATTATTATTAAGCATTTATTGCCAGCGGGAACAAGTAGGAAAACGCGTGATTAAGCATGCTTGACCAAGTAGCTGGCTTTTATGCATTGATGGGAACCCATTTTAGGTGACAATTTAGTTTAGCATGCTTGACCAAGTAGCTAGCATTTTTGTATAATGGGAACCCAATTTACAGTGTGCTACCTATTGAAAAAATGATAAATATCATCTAAATTTATCCATAAATGCAGGGTTTATTTAAGATTGGCTTATTTTGCTGAAATTGAAAACTTTTTGCTGAAAGTACAGTAGATAAAAGTAAAAGTTAGCTGGAAAAGAACAGTAAGACCCATAAATAGTATCAAAAAGTGCAGTGAGACCCATAAATAGTAGTAACAATTAAATAAATAGTAGAATAAACTAGCAACTTTCATCAATGCCAAACATACACGTAGTGTGCTACCTATGGCTGTAACTATTATTTAAGATTTCTGATTTCACTCTTTCTTTTTTCTTTATCTGTTTTCTTTTTTCTTTAGTTGAGAATCCATAGAAAATTTGATGTTCATACATTTTAATATTAAGTGGATAACTGAATTAATGGATATTTAGTGTCGGTTTAAGAACAGTTTCTTTAGCTGAAACTGAAATTTTTTTACTGAAAGTATTATAGATATAGCTAAAAGTTAGCTGAAATAGTATAGTGAGACCTATAAATAGTACCAAAAATAAGCTGAATAGTGAAATAAACTAGCAAAAATAATCAATGCCAAACGCACGCTTATTTTAATCAATGCGCCCCTCCCCCCTCCCCAAAAAAAAAAAGCTAGTATATTAAATTTTCGTTCTAATAGCACCCCGCCCCCCCAAAATAAAAATAAAAATAAAATAATTGGTATACGAATGCATTCTGAAAAAATAACCGAGAAACTCTCACAATATATATATATATATATATATATGTATATAACTGACAAACTAAAAACTACAAAATAAAAAATAAATATGGACTGAAAACCTAAATTACAATTCTCAAAATTTTACCCTAACCTCACTCTTCCTCCACTCAACCTCATCAACGCCTCCATCACTGCTGCTGCTGTTGTATGTTCTTTTTCTCAGATTAGATCCGGACTGTTGCTGCTACTGCTCCTTCTCAGATCCTTAATCACAGTCACACATAAGTCTGGTAAATCTAAGAAATTTCTCTCTTGAGATCTCCATTGGTGAAGGGCATAAATTTGAAGAGCTCAGCACAGTCCACCATTCAAAATGTCAGGATTTATGTGGGACGAAGTGCCATCACTAAAGAAAGAGGAAACCTATCGACAAAGAGTGAGTTGTTCCATCGATGATGTTAATAGAGGTTTGCGAAAGATTCTCGCCCACGGTTGTAGGACCATCTGTACTAATTTTGGCTTAGCAATGCTATTTGGCGAAGAGGAAGGAACCTTTGTGAAAAAGGAGTGAAACTTTGTTATAGGAGGATGATGTTGTAAGCGACATCCTATTGTTGATGTACTGGTTCAAAAGGTTGAGCCATTATTCTCATTGAAGTCGAAGCTCATTTCAAACCCGACACCCATTATTTCCAATAGTGGCAAGGCCTGGAAATTAGTTTTCAATGCAGCTATGCTTGACTTTGAGTTGGCCATCTTGTTGGAGGTAAATTGTCCCCATTGTTTGCTGTAAATTTGAATGGGCGAATTGGGTCCAGATGAGGAGATGATGATGAACGAGACATTAACGATGCTTCAATTTTTTAGTTGCTTTATTGTTGACCAACTTGGTGAGATTGTGTTTGTCAAGATTAGTTTTGATGAAGCCATATCCATGAGCAACATTGCTAGTCGCCTTAGGACAGCTTATTTGAGATGGAACAGAGCAAAGATATCACTTGGCGATATAATATAGAGGCGTGACATAGCTGCTATATGTGATGGCAGTCCCCAGTATTGTGTTCTTGTGGTGAATGTGAATAAAAATTGTAGAGTCACAAGTTGTTTTCACTTCATGCCTGTTGTAATGATAAGAAAAGTGTTGGCAAAGCCATGATTAATGATTTCCATAGAGTGTCTATTGTTTGATCATGGTACTACCCATCCATAATAGCCTTCGCATCTTAGGCCTTGATGGGAAAAATTGACCATAATAGCATGAGAAGACGCCTTGTAAGATGGATGTTGTATATGCTTAAAGAGATGAATAGCGCAACTTATAAGCAAGTGGGAGGTTCTTCTTTGATGCACGTCTATAATAGGATATTATAAAATGAGACTCGTTGTGCCGAGATGCTTTTGCATGTGGCAATGTCACAGCCACTATTCTTTCTACATTGTTGTAACATACTGAAAATGGTACATGGACAGCAATTTCGTTTGTTTGAGAATGAAGCCGCAACTTCTTTGGCAAGTCAAAACTTGATGTGACAAGTCAAAACCTGCTACCACCGCTTCTTGTCATATCAATAGGAGTTGTTGAGTGCGCCACTTTTCCCTTTTGTGTGGAATAAGTGTTCTTTAGAAGGCTACACCATTATTGAGCGGGAACTTGTAACTCACTTAGTAAGTCACAGTTCTTCTCCGTTTTCTTTTCTTGATTGCATATAATAGTATATTAAGTGAGCTGTACTATGGTTTCTTGTAAGATGACTTTGGCTTAGACAATTATGGTGCTATTGTTGGGAGTTTTATTCTCGAGGCCAATCCCATTACCAATGCATCATTTTCTAAGGTTGAAGCCGCTGTGGACACTTTTCCCTTTTGTGTGGAATTTTTTAACCAAACAAGCCCTCAGTGCCTTATAACTCAATAGTATTGTCTACTTCTCTCGATGCAGAGAACTTAGGTTTTAAATAACCATTTATTATTATAAGAATTAATAATAATAAAAAGGTAGATATCTCCAGTTATAATAATAATAATAATAATAATAATAATAATAATAATAATAATAATAAAAGTTGATGGTCAACTGTGAATTTTATGTATTAAAATATATTGAATAAAAAATCAAAATCTAAATTAGGGTCAGCAAATTGGTTAATAGCACTTTCAAGTAATTATGTTTGTTTGTGTTACAATCACTTCACATATTTCGGTATCATTAAAAAAAAAAAAGGTCGTAAATAAAGCAGTGAACATAAACCTCAAGATCCACAAACGAATGCTTTGCACATTTTGTAACATCCAACAAATACCAATTTATCCCATTAATGTCTCAACAAAATTCACTCACAAACTTTCAAAAGAACAAATTTTCACTTGAATCAACATAGAAAAATGAAACAAATACGTAAGCAAATCATACAAAAAAGTTTCAACAGTCACACAAATAAACCTATAATATATATTGTTAGGTTCTAAAGACTTAGGTTTTATGTATTTAGAACTCTAATGTGTATTGTTGGCAAACCATGATCAAAACAATATGTTTAGAAGTGTTTTAGTCTTGCTCAAAGTTGTATATTTTATGTAAAGTTAGAATCGAGCTAATGCAGAAAGTATTGTGCATTTCAGTCTGGCTCGATCGATAGAAGCTTATGTTCGATCTATCGAATCTCGGGCAGAATGTTTTTTTCTGCAGATTTCCAACTCAACCCTAGTTGTTTAAAATGTTTAGGGTTTTTTTAATTTGTCCTAAGTATAAAAGGCAAACCCTAGCCACGTTTTAGTGTTGCTCATATTGCTGTTTGTGTAAATCTCTTGTGAGATCTAGAGCAGCTTTCCTTTATACAAACTTAGGGTTTTCAAGGAGGAGATTTTATCTACATCTTGATGATCAACTCGGTTGCTACCATTGAAGTTTAAAGAAAACACAAGCGGGTGTGCTTGTATCTGGTGGTGAATCCAAGAAAGAAAGAGTCTGTGGATTCGGAGTTTGCATGTGGTCATGTCAGTAAGTTCTACTGGTGGGTCGAGCGTGGGGGCTTGTAAGTCTTATTGTATGAACTTCGATTCTTTCTAGTGGATTTGTTTTTTACCTTAAGGATAGCTAGGTTAAATTCTCCCCAGGTTTTTACCAGTGTGATTTCCTAGGTCATCATATCATTGTGTTATTTATATTTCTGCTGTTTTGCATGATATGATTATATGATTGTGGTAACCTAGATCTGAAACTTGGATTAAGTAATCACTTGACTAGTTACCTAGGTTAATCTAATTATGGTTTTAAGGGGTCTAAAAACCAACAAGTGGTATCAGAGCGGGTTGCTCTTTTGTTTTAGATCTTTTGATCTAAGAGCTGATCCTTGACCACTGTTGTCATGGATAATTTGAAGTGTCTTTCTGATCATGTTTCTGCTCATGCTTCTGTTGATTTTATTGATGCCTGTGAAACTTTATGTAAGGAATTATTGAAATCTATGAAAATAGCTAAGAAATTCAAGGAAGAGTTAAAATTGGCTAATCTTGAAGAAGAGGAATTGGTTGTTAGATTAGATGAATCTAATAAAAAGAATTAATTTTTGAGAAATCAAATTTCCTCTCAAGATGAGAAGATGAAAAGTTTGGAACAAGAGTTAGTTGAATCTAAAACTAAAATTGAAAATTTGTCTTGTACCAAGTCTGCTGTTGATAACAGAAGTGTTTCTGTTTCTCTTAAGCCTAAAACTGAGAAAGTTTATATTCCTCCTCTTAAGAGGAATGATAAAGAAAAGGCTTATTTTGCTAAGTTAGACAAAGGTAAAAATTCTGATGTTGACACTGAAGTTTCTAAACCTAAGTCTAAACCTACTATTAGAGAGCATAATAAATCTGTTTTTGTGCCTATCTGTCACCTTTGTGGTGTTGTTAGTCATATTAGACCAAATTGTTCTTTGTTGAGGCAAGAACCAAAGCCTGTGACCGGAAACCCCACTAAGAATACTGATGTTCCTAAATTTGTTCCTGTCTGCCACTTTTATGGTGTCCGTGGTCGCATTTGTCCTAATTGTCATAAACTGAAATTTAAGCATTCTATGTTTCAGTCTAGGATTTGTGATGATATTTCTCTTGCCAAAAGTCCATATAAATTGTTTCATATTATTTTGAAAAATTTAAGCTTGTTGGCTTGTAAAAGGAATTTGTAGGATTTTAGTCTTTTTCAAAAGATTGGTGTAATCCCTCAAATACACTCTACTTCACATGGAGTTTCACCTACAAAGCCGAAGACTCGTGCTAGATGGGTGAGAAAAGATTCTCTAAGGTGAGTGTTGTTGACTCGTCCCTGATTTAATTCTTTCAATTGTTTGTGGACATGTTTTGTTTTTGTTTTTGGTTGTTTTGTTTTTTAGGTTGTTTAAGAAAATAAAAAAAAAAATCCAAAAACATTGAAAATTTTCTAAAAAGACAAAAATATTTTATTTTGTGTCTTGTTTTATTTGTTTTGAGGATTACATGAATTATGATATCTCTCTTGATTTAGAACATGCTTGACATTGTGGAGAAACTTGAATAATATATGTTAAATAAGTGCTAAGCTAATTCTGATTTTGTGTGAGTATATATTAGTTTGTACATATACTCATGGGTTAATTAAGAAATTGATATTTCTTGTTTGTGTACCCTCTATAGTTTAGTTAAGCACTGTCATGTATTGCATTTGCATTGTTCATTTAGCATAATGTGTGATTTTTGTTTTTGGTCATAAATTTTTTAAAACCAAAAAGATTTTTGTTTTTTGTATTTCACATCTTAGATTTTTAATCAAGAATTGGCCATATTATCTTTACATAACAAGTTTATGTACCTTGTTTAACTTTGATGAGCTTACTTATTGCACTTTACTAGTTGAAGTTTTGTAGTGCATGTTGTGTGGGAAAGATGTTTATGGTTTTGATCACTTTGTTTTAATCTTGAAGTCACATGTCTTTAACTGTCGGACTTGAATCTTTAGAGAAAAGAATAAATAACCATCTCACCACTGTTCACTAGCCAATTATGAACACCTTAGTGCATATCGTAAGATTTTGTGCTCGAGAAAGTGTAGCACATGCACAAAAAGAACATAAGGTGTAGCCTCGATTATAAATGCTAAAATTGGTGTGTACATTATTGGACTTAATGTGAAATCTATAATTAAAATTTGTGTGTGCAATATGAGGCAAAATCAAGAAATTTACTTGATTGCAAGCTTATGATCTAGGAGATGTGGGAGTTATATGATGTAACTCTTTAAGTGATAGTCTCTTTCAAATTCTATGTGATAAATTTTGTAAACATTGTGATTGATTTCTATTTACATATCACCTTACATGTATCTCAAGTTTTTACTAGTTGCACACACTACACAAGTTACTCTTTGCTAAACTTGGTACATTTTATTGTGTGTGATCTTGTTGTGACCATCCAAGATTAAAGTTCCTTGATTTTGATACAAAATGTGCTTAATATTTGAGTTTTTGAGACAAATTGGTTGAAAAACTTGTTTTTGGAAGATTTGGGTTGAATTCAAGTGTTTTTTTTTTAACTTTTAATCTCATACTCATGCATTTCATTCATGAAATATTGTGCTTTGAGGAGTTTCTGCATATAAATTGTTCTATTTTTCAAAAAGTTGATTTTTCCATGCATCATTTATGTTTAGGATTCACATGTATTGCATTAATTTTTTTTGTATCCATCTTGCAGTTTTGCTGTCATATCTCTCATTGTTTTCACACATAACATGCATACACTTTGCTACATTGGGTACTCAACTTGATCAAAAAATTGATTGATTAATTTTTGAGTTATGTACTTTCTAGTATATGCCTTTTTTATGTGTGAACTGTAGAAAATATTTTTCTTAAGTGATATGATGGATAATCAATGTGCAAATATTTTCTCTTCTTATGCAACTGTTTATGGGTCACATAGTGCCATGTTTGCATTTTATTGAAAGAGAGAATTTTTTTTTTCATGTGTATCCTCAACTTAATTTTTTTTTTTTTTTTTTTTTTTAACTTGGCTTGTGTCTTTTTATTTATCTCCACCCCCTTTATTTTTCCCCAAAACTGTTTTTCCCAAAACTTGTTTTGTTTTTCCTATTTTTATAGGGGGAGAAATTTTTTTTAACCTTTGTGGTTCTTAGGGAGAGTTGTTGCTCTTCATAGGAGGAGTTGTCTCTATTTTCTCTTACTCTATTGCGTATGTTTTTTGTCTATCTTCTAATTAGGTAGACTTTGTCAATACGTGACAAAAAGGGGGAGACATAGATGACCTATTTGGTTTGTTTAGGGGGAGAATATAAAAAACTTTTTGTTGTATCTAACTTAGGGGGAGAGTTATTATTATTTTTTTTATTCTGTTTCATATTATTGTTTATATGACTTTATTATGTGTTGTTTGAAATCAAGAATTTACTTTATTTACTTGTATTTTTTCCACACATGCGGTTATGCATTTTGTTTTGTGTTTCAGGAAATATACAGGTTGATTCAATTGAGCTGCTGTCTACACTTGCAATTGATGGATAGTAGTTAGAATTGAATTTGTTTTATGAGCACTATTTGTGTAAAGGGCTTTTATTTTGTAAACTTTGAGTTTCTAGTTGTGTTTTGTTACGGATTGCCAAAGGGGGAGTTTGTTAGGTTTTAAAGACTTAGGTTTTTATGTATTTAGAACTCTAATGTGTATTGTTGGCAAATCATGATCAAAACAATGTGTTTAGAAGTGTTTTAGTCTTGCTCAAAGTTGTATATTTTATGTAAAGTTGGAATCGAGTTAATGCAGAAAGTATTGTGCATTCCGGTCTGGCTCGATCGATCGAAGCTTAGGCTCGATCGATCGAATCTCGGGCAGAATGTTTTGTTCTGCAGATTTCCAACTTAGCCCTAGTTGTTTAAAACATTTAGGGTTTTCTAATTTTTCCTAAGTATAAAAAGCAAACCCTAGTCACGTTTTAGTGTTGCTCATATTGTTGTTTGTGTAAATCTCTTGTGAAATCTAGAGTAGCTTTCTTTTACACAAACTTAGGGATTTCAAGGAGGAGCTTGCATGTGGTCGTGTCAGTAAGTTCTACTAGTGGGTAGTAATAAGAAGTCGAGCGTGGGGGCTTGTAAGTCTTATTGTATGAACTTCGATTTTTTCTAGTGGATTTGCTTTTTACCTTGAGGATAGCTAGGTTAAATCCTCCCCAGATTTTTACCGGTGTGGTTTCCTGGGTCATCATATCATTGTGTTATTTATATTTCCGCTGTTTTGCATGATATGATTATATGATTGTATTAACCTAGATCTGAAACTTGGATTAAATAATCACTTGGCTAATTACCTAGGTTAATCTGATTGTGGTTTTAAGGGGTCTAAAAATCAACATATATTTAGTTCACAAACCTACAATTTTTCCTTACCTCACCCTGACTTCCTGTAAGCACATCAATGTAACCCATTTTTGCCATAGCTGCCCCAAACTTATAAGCTCATGCTTGACCGTGCCTTCATTATTTCTAACAATTTCAACTGTTGAAGTGCTGCTCAAAAGAGATTGATCAGAGGTCAATAAGCCATGGTGGTTCTTCAAATTTTTATAGTACTTATTATCAAGCCTATATGGTGTAAGTACATCAAGAGGTACTGTTAGATCATTGCCATTATTAGCATTTTTTGGACGCTTGGTCTTTAAGTCTCTAGCAAATATGGGATCCATTGAAGGGTCTTGTAGACTTGTTTCATTGAAATTGTATAATCGCTCTGAGAAAGAAGAACAATGTGACCTTCCAATGGAATGTGCCCCAGAAAGTGTCACCATTTCATCAAGACTAAGTCCTTTTCGTGCAAATCTTTCTTCTAGTTCCTGAGCATTGAGGGTAGGTGGTGGAAGGTTTTGATCGGGCTCATCCTTACGTGATACCCTGCCATCACGGCGTCCTGATGGCACCATGTAACTTATGCCTCCAACTTTGTAAGCACTGACACGAGCAGCAAATGTAGCAATGTCTGCGCATGAGACTGTTTGTGGGCATTGAGCTTCAAGTTCAGCCTTTGCTTCAAATATCACTTCAAAGCCTCTTAAGCTTGGATCGTTGGCTCGATTGTCCTTCTCGGCTTGATTTCCAAGGGTTGGATCAAGTAGGATAGAAGCATCACAACCCTGGCACAAATAACATGTACAATATTAAACTCCAAATCTTAGTAATTAAGTAGCTTATAAGGTATATTCGAAGAAAAAGAAGAAGCAAAAGGGACTACAAATTTAGGTATAGTTTCGGTTAAACATATTACAAGTTAATTGGTGGTTCAAAGAGCGAATTAACATACCCTGACGAAACAGTCATGAAAATGCATTCTGATGAGGCCAGCAGCTAGGCGAGGGTTACTTGACACAGCTTTGTTCACAGTGTTTCTCACAATGGTCTCTGCAGAAGGACAAGTTGATTGATAGAAACCAACTTTGAGTGATGGCATCTCCAGTGACATTGACACCATCATAGACATAGTAACAAAGAAAACCAAGCAAAATTTGATTGTTGCCATAGTTACTCTACAACCCAAATACCGCAATACTCTAATGAGGGAATGAATAAGACTGAGAGTAAAGAGCAGAGAAAGAACAGCTAAAGAAGAATATTATAAGCAAGATGGAGATGAAGATAAAGGTTGTTGTTAGCCAAGTATTTATAGGAATGAAGTTAGTGAAGATGGGACTGGCAGTTTTACTCTGTAAACTAAATCGTGTATTGCTGCATAGAAGAAAGACTTGAAGCTGTCTAAGTTTGAGGGTTTCTATGGTAACAAAGAGGAAACAGTCCTCTTTGGCTCACTCCAATGTACAATAGCTTTTTTTACAAGATCTTCCATCGTATTAGCCCATTAGAAATTGAGTAGTTAGTGATGCATTTATGTTCTTTGACTGTTAGGGATGTCAACTTGGCAGTGGGGAGGGTAAGAAGGTACAATAATGTACGTATGTATATACCCCACAGACATGCATCTACTGCAGACTATGTCAATGAGCTCAATTTTCTGCATCTCTGTATAGTTTTTCATTATATTTTAACATCTTGATTAGGACAATGGAAATAGATGGAAGAGAAGTACTGAAAGGGATAGTGGATCCCACCATTATTCATTTATTCTACTGTTTGATAGTTTTTCAAGCGCGTGGAAGGTAAGAAATTAGGAAAATGATCATTTCCCTCAATAATTAAGAGAAATAAATTTTTTTTGTTCCTAATTTATTTTATAGATTTTCAAATAGACTAGGAAACTAGAATTTAAATATATATATATATATATATATATCCTTTTCTATTCCGTTATATTTTTATAAAAATCTATTTATTTCATTTTATGTATAGTATTATAATTGAGAAAACAAGTGATCAACCGAGTAATTATTCTGTATTTTCAAAATATAATAACGTGGTCTCTCCTCTCACATAATAGTAATAGGGCATACTTATTAAATTTATAACTTAATCTACCATTCACATACTAAAGGAGAGAGTACCTAATAATTTCCCTGATTAAGCATGACAAACTACCTAGATCTCCCATTAATTGACCAAGTAGCCAGCATTTCATTATCAGTTGGAACTCATTTTAGATGATCATTTATTAGTCATCTTAAGGAAAAGGTCCTCTTTGATTGGTGAAATGCCATTCTCAACTTACAAATCCAAACTTTTATTTGGTGGACTAAGACAAAATGAATAGTTACGAAAAGACAACTTTTAGCTTAGTTCAACCCCTCAACATTTCTCACACTTTTCTTCATAATTATTTTAGTTCGGCTAGATAAAAATTCCACATAAAATGTCACATACTCCCTCACATTGAATAACCATTCACTCGATATGAGACCACCAAAACACCTGGTTTAGAGAGGGTGTGAAAATTTCTGTGAGCACAAACTTAGAGTAATATTTTTCCCATTTGACAATTGTGCATATAATGGACCACAGAAAAATCAATGGGCAAGTTGTTCACATCCTACATCATGTTCATAATTATTAGTTGGAAAAATGCACTATATGCATCATGTGGTCGTAAATGTCCTAAATTTGTTGTGTTATTTAAGAGGAGCTCTAATTGTGTTGATGAAATAAAGGGTTTCTTTCATTTATTCTTTCCTCCATTTTTTTTTTCTGAAAAAATAATGTTAACATAGCCTGATCCCTTTATAAAAAAGAAAAAAGAAAAAAAAAAGAATTAAGGTTCAAATCTCCTATCCCCCATCTATCATCTACTATCAATTAACCCAAAAAAAAAAAAAAAATTAAATAACTAAATTAATGGAATATTTATCAGGATAATAATCTAGTTAGTTGAATTAGAAAAATATAGTAGTTTCAAGGGGATTTAGGATCCTTTTTGTTCTGGTTTTATTTAGCTAAGGGAACCTCAATGAAAAAAAAAAAAAAAATGCACAGCATTGGGCCTCAAAGCCCAACGAGATCCCAGGTTTCTACCAACCCAACAAATTAACAAATAACTCCCAAATCCAACCTTTCAAACAAAAAGCCTGTAACATAGTCCTAAATTAATCAAATGGCTTCCAGGTTTCTACTTTCGAAAGAAGCAACTTCAGCCACAACTCAAATCTTCAAGCAATGCATTAGAGCCTCCTCAAGCCTAAATTCCTAGGCAACTTTATCCGAAATTCTTTCAGCACAAGCCAGAGGCTTAAATCTAAGACCTAAGCACCACCCAAAATAAATAAATAAAACTCTCAAAAGGTTAAGTGTTAGATACCTAATTCCAACATTGGTAAAAAGAGAAAGTCTACTAAGTTATAATTAATTAGACTCATCATACGTGCTTTACGCGTGCAATAATTTTATTTATTTATTTATTTTGGTTTAGTGTTATAATGTTTAAAGTGATATATAAATAACTATGTGTGTGTGTGTGTGTTTTTTTTAAGAAAGATGTAAGGTAATGTGGAATACTTTTTAAAAATGAGATAAAGATAGTGTCCTAAGTTTTAGGTCGAATGAAGAAGATAAAGAAAAGAACTTAAAATTTAGGAACAATAACCAATTTGTGTTTTTTAATTTGAAATTATTTAACTAAAAAATAAGGGCATTTTAGAGTGTTCTTAAGAATTTATGTGAGAGTATTTTAGTACACAAAAAATTGAAACCTGAATAGAGAATCATGTTATTAATAGCATAGATAAAATGTTGTTCAGTCAAGTGTTAGAACCTAATTCCTATCACAATTCCCAAGTACCACCGGTTTTGTTATACTAACACTATCTCCTTTTTCTTTTTCAGGAACCAACATGTTTTAGTCTTCACTAACTCATGAGAAATTATTCACTCCCACAATCTTTTTGTAGGAGTGAATAATTTCTTGTAGAGTCTTCACATCTCAAACAGGAGGTGTGGGTCCCAAGGTGTGACCTATGTAGGACCCACAACTTTGTGAGAGGAGGTAGGACTCCTCCTGTAAGAGTAAAAAATTTCTTCTAACTCATGGTGCCATTTATCTAGTCTTCATAGCAATTAATTATTTTACCCAAACAACTTGATTGAAAACCATATTACATATTAAACCATTATATAGTAAAATGAGATTTACATCATTTGAAAGTAAATTAAACTCTAAAAAATGGATTAGTTTAACATAAATTCAATGTTTCACATAATTTATTGCTCAATAGTTGGTGGAATTAATAAAATGAAAAGTTTGAACAATTAATTTTGCCACTTTTGGTCGAAATAGCCTTATAACTAAATAGTTATAAGGGACAACTACCAAGAGCCTTATAACTAAATAGTATTGTTTGATTCTCCCAAAAGGGAGAACATAAGTTTGATTCCCTCATTTGTTATATAAAAAAGGTAGAGAGTTATACATTGAATTTGGTTGAATGAAAAATCAAAATCTGTAAGTGCAGGTAAGCTAATTAGACAATAGCTCCTTCAATTTATTTATTTTTGTTGCAATCACTACTGCAAACATTTTTTTTTTTTTTATGATTTTTTTCAAAAGTTAATAATGAAATTATAAAACAAGGTTATAAATAAAGCAATGAACATAATTTATATGTTTCCAAGCACGATGTTATGTGGATTTTGTAACATCCAACAAATTCGAGTTTATCCCATTAATTTGTCAACAACATTTGTTCAAAACACTTACAAAAGAATTAATTTACACTTGAATCAATAGTAAATAATACAAAATAATTTCAATTGTCACATGACTCATAGCAATAAACTTATAATATCTAGTTCACAAACCTACAGTTTTTCCTGATCTCATCCTAACTTCCTGTATGCACATCAACGTAACCCATTTTCACCGTAGCTGCAGCAAACTTATACGCCCATGTTTCACCTTGCCTTGCATTATTCCTGACAATTCCAACCGTTGAAGGGCTGCTCAAAAGAGATTGATCAGAGGTCCATAGATGCCATCCCTATTTAAAAAGGAAATAAATAAAATGTAAGGAATTAATAGTAAAATTATTTTATTTAATAGATTTCAAATAGACTAGGAAACTAGATTTTTTTTTTTTTAATCTATCTATTTCTATTCCGTTCTATTTTTATTAAAATTTATTTGTCTCACTTCCTGCATGCAATAGAAAAATATATTGAGAAAACAAGTGACCAGCCAAGTAATTATTCAATATTCTTAAATACAATGATATGCTTTATATATATATATATATATATATTTATATATTCAACATAGAAATTCTACTCTAACTTAATTTAGGTATATAAGTGTGTGAAACTCCCTTCTAGAGACTTGAATCATGACCCTTGCCCCCCACACCCCACAAGCACTTAATACTTGTGGAGTAACTTAATATTGTATATATATCAAAGCATTAGTGTAACTTAATCACACTTTCTATTCTTTCCTGATTCATCAATAAAGTTCACGTTTTATTTAGAAAGCTCTTAATTTAACATGGTATTAGAGTGTAAAATCCTGAATTTGATCCTTGTCTCCTCTACTCTTCCTCCCATTTGAAATTACACGTGTTGGGTCTCACCTATTAAAATGTAATTTTGGCCCACACGTGAGAGTCTGTTAGAATTGTGTGGTTAAATAATTAAATTTACCGTATATATCCTAATAATTTAACATTTTGGGACAATCGATAATTTAACACTAATTAAATTTGTAGTTAAATTTGCCATTCACATATTAGAGGAGGGACTACCAAAAAATTTTCATGATTAAGCATGATAATTAACTAGGTCTCCCATTGACCAAGTAGCTAGCATTTCATCATCAATTGAAACTTATTTAAGATGATCATTTATACGTCATTCTAAGGAAATAGTCTATTCTCTATCCTATGAAATGAATTTCTCAGCTTAGTAATCCCAACTTTTATTTCGTTGACTAAAACAAAATGATTAGCTGTGAAAAGATAACTTGTAGTTTAGTTCAACCACTCACTGTTTCTCACACCTTTCTTCATAACTTTTTTAGTTCGGCTAGATTAAAATTCACACACTCTGTCACATTGAATAACCATTCACTTGATATGGGGCCACTAAAACATATGGATGAGAGAGTGGGTATGAAATATTTTGTGAAATTTTTTGGTAAGTAATTAAAGATCTATCGTAATGTTTTTTTTCCATTTGACAACTGTATAATGGATCACAAGAAAATCCGTGGGCTATTTGTTCACATCATGTTCAGAATTATTAGCTGGGGAAATGCACCATAATGCATATCTTGTGGTTGTAAATGTCTTGAATTTGTTGTGTTATTTAAGAAGAGTTCTAATTTCGCGGATGAAATAAAGGATTTTTTTCATTCATTCATTTTTTTTTTTGGTGGGAGAAGGGGATAATGACTAAACCAAAGGAAAACCAATGTTCAAAATTTTTTACTCGGCCTCTCATTAGATAACTGACTTAATGGACTGTTGAAAAGGGTAATGCTTTTTTTATTATTAATAATTAGATAATTAGTGGGTTCCAGTTAACTCAACTGGTAAAATTTCTGATGGTTGTATATCAGATTTAGAAACTATCTTAAAAAAAAAAAAAAAAAAGATAACTAGGACTGTTGAAAAGGGTAATACCTTTTTTTATTATTAATAATCAGATAACTAGGCAGTGCAAGCTCAATGGAAATAATAAACAAGACGGCACAGTATTGGGCCTCAAAGCCCAACAAAATCCTAGGTTTCTGCCACATGACATCAGGCTCTAACAATCCAACAAATTTACAAATTACTCCCGAATCCAGCCATTCAAGCAGAAAGCCTCAAACATGGCCCATTCTACTACTTTTGAAAGAAGCAACTTGAGCACCACAGATCAAATCTTCTAGAAATGCACTAGAACCACCTCAAGTAATATAAATTCCTAGGCAACTTAATTATAAATTCTTTCAGCACAAGTCAAGGGCCAAGATCTGAGACCAAAGCACATAAATAAATAAAGACGCCCACAAAAGGTTAATGAGGTCAGCCTAATTCTTACATTGATAAAAAGAGAAATTCTATCGATTTATAATTAACTAGTCACAAACCCGTGCTATGCACGAGAACCTACTTGTTTGTGTGATAGACTAAAATAATTATATAAAATTTAAAATTGATTATGAAACTATACTATTTCATGAATTTCTCCTGTTTCACTTCAATTTTTATTATGATTTGATAAAGAAGTCATTGTTTGAACGTGAAATATCTTGTGAAAAATCTACCAATTGATTTCAGATATTAAAATTCTCAAAATGCCAAAAAATATTAAAGAATAAGAAGATTCACTGCCTAGAAAATTTTAAAACAAAAAATATATATATATATATATATACATATATATATATTTATGACTACACAATAAAAAAATACAAGAGAAAAATAGGTTATCTTTAAAAGAATATATAATTCATGGTATAACCATTGAAATCAACTAAACATGTTCAAATATTGCAATAACTAACGCAAAAATGTAGATATTAAAACTTTCAAAATGCCAACAAATAAAATTAAAGAATCAAATGATTCAGAGTATATAAATTATTGAAACAATACAAATACATATATATATATATATCTGATAGAAAATTATATTATTTTAAAAAATTAAATGATAGAATTAGAGTCCCAAATAAATTTATGAGTTTGAATAGCACCAGGACATAATAGTATGTATGAGTGTGGCATACGGTGATATATATATAAATTTTTTTGTTGTTGCCTAATATATAATAGCAAAAAATAAATTAACGTATAATGAAAAGATTTTGAAATAAAAAAAAAATTATATTCTATAACGTAGAGTTCAAGAAGTTTGGTTGTAGGGTTTTTAAAAAATTAATTAACTTTTTTTTTTTTTTTGGTTTATTGCAATAAAGCCGATACTTATCCTTTTATTGCAGTTTTTTATTTTTATTATTATTATTTTTTTTTTATAAATAATCATCTTTGTGGCATATGGTGATATATCTTTAAATTAACGCATAATGAAAAGATTTTGAAATAAAAAAATTATACTCTATAACGTAGAGTTCAAGAAGTTTGGTTGTAGGGTTTTTAACAAATTAATTAATTTTTTTTTTTTGGGTTTATTGCAATAAAGCTGATACTTATCTTTTTATTGCAGATTTTTTTTTTAATAATCATCTTTGTGGCATATGGTGATATATATTTAATTTTTTGTTGTTATCTAATATATATAATAGCAAAAAAATAAATTAACGCATAATCAAAAGATTTTAAAATAAACAAATTATATTCTATAACGTAGGGTTCAAGAAGTTTGGTTGTAGGGTTTTTAAAAAAATATCAGATTTTATCCAAAAAAAAAAGAAAAATAAAAAAAGAAGATAAGTATTGGGTTTTGGAGAGAAAAATAGTGTTTTTTATTTTATTTTTTATTTTTTAAATATTGTGTTGTGCTGATGTGGAAAATTATGGTGCCAGCAAAGGCTTCGGTTTTATATATATATATATATATATAGATTAATAACGTTGTTCGCTTTAAGTGCTTGAAACCTAATTCATATAATGAGTCCAAGAAACTTATTTTAGGAACCAACATGTAATTTGTCACAACATGTGTTACTAACTGATCACGAGAAATTATTTACTCTTATATGAGGAGTTTTTACTTCTCAACATGAGGTGTGGGTCCTAATATGGGATCCTTGGTAGGGCCCACACTTTCCAAGAGAGGAGAGAGGACTCCTCCCGTTGGAGTGAAATATTTCTTCTAACTTATGGTGCCACTTATCTAGTTTTCATGGCAATTATATTATATAAACAACTTCATTCAAAAATACAGAGTAAACCATATTTAAAATGAGATTTACATCATTTTGAAAGTAAAAATCTATAAAATGGATTAGTATCATGTAATTAAATTCAATATTTCTCAAAATTCATTGTTCAATAGTTGTTGGAATCAATAAAATGGGAAGTTTGAACAATTAATTTTTTCCTCTTATGGTCTTTGTTGAATGAAATTGTATGCTTCATATGTAAGTGCCAAACTTAGGGGGACTAACTATTAAGAGCCCTATAACTCGATAGTATTGTCTGATTCTTTAAAAGGGAGAACTTATATTTGAATCTCCCATTTATTATGTCAAAAAAAAGAAAAAAGAAAAAAAAAAGGTAAAGGGTTATATATTGAATTTGGTTAAACAAATAATCAATGTCTAAGTTCGGGTAAGCTAATTGGACAATAGCTCTTCCAAATATATATATATATATATATTTTTTTTCTTTTTTTCTTTTTGCGTTATATTCACTACTACAAACATTTTGTATGATTTTTTCAACCAAAAAAAAAAAAAAAATGGTTGTAAATAAAGTAATGAACTTAATTTTTAAGTTCCACGCATAAATGGTATGTATATTTTGTAACATCCAACAAATACAAGTTTATCCCATTAATTTCTCAACAAATTTTATTCAAAAACTTACAAAAGAATGAATTTACACTTGAATCATGTTGAAGAATGAAACATTGTAAGCAAATAATACAAAATATTTTCAATAGACACATCAATAAACCTATAATATCTAGTTCACAAACCCAGAATTTTTTCTGATCTCACCCTGGCTTCCTGTAAGCACCTTAACGTAACCCATTTTCACCATAGCTGCTCCAAACTTATAAGCCCATGTTTCACCTTGCCTTGCATTATTTTTTGATAATTCCAACCGTTGAAAGGCTGCTTAAAAGAGATTGATCAGAGTTTAACAAGCCATAGTGGTTCTTCAAATTTTTATAGTACTGATTATCAAGCCTATATGGTGTAACTACATCAAGTGGTACTGTTGGACCGTTGCCATTTCCAACATTTTGTGGGCACTTGATCTTTAAATCTCTAGTAAATATGGGATTCATTGAAGGGTCTTGTGGATTTGTTTCACTGAAATTGTATAATCGTTTTGAGAAAGAAGAACAATGTGATCTGCCAATGGAATGTGCACCAGAAAGTGTCACCATTTCATCAAGACTAAGTCCTTTTTGCGCAAATCTCTGTTCGAGTTCCTGAGCATTGAAGGTAGGTGGTGGAAGGTTGTCAATAGGCTCATTTTCACGTGACACCCTACCATCACGGCGTCCTGATGGAACTTTGTAACTTGTGCCTCCAACTTTGTAAGCACTATCACGAGCAGCAAATGCAATAATGTCTGCACAAGAAACTGTTTGTGGGCATTGAGCTTCAAGTGTAGCCTTTGCCTCAAATATCACTTCAAAGCCTCTTAAGCTTGGATTGTTGACTAGACTATCTCTCTCTGTTGGATTTCCAGGGGTTGAATCAATTAAGACAAAGGCATCACAACCCTGGCATAGATAACATAGAAAATATGATTTAACTAACAACTTAGTAATTAAGCAGCTTATAAGGTATATTGTTTTAGCGGGGAAAAAGGGAAATGAAAAGGAGAATGGTCTGCAAATTTAGGTACAGGTTCTAGTAAACATATTACAAATTAAGTGGATTGCAAAGTGCTAACATACCCTGACAAAACAGTCTTGAAAGTGCATTCTGATTAGGCCAGCAGCTAGGCCAGGGTTGCTTGATACAGCTTTGTTCACAGTGTTTCTTACAATGTTCTCTGCCGAAGGACAAGTTGATTGATATTAACCCACTTGGAGTGATGGCATCGCTAGTGACATTGTCACCATCATAGACATAGTAACAAAGATAATCAAGCAAAATTTGATGGTTGCCATAGTTACTCTACAACCGAAATACCCTAATACTGTAACGAGTGAATGAATAAGACTCACGAGTAAAGAACAAAGAAAGAACAGATAAAGAAGATTATTAGAAGCAAGAAGGAGATGAAGATAAAGGTTGTTGTTAGCCAAGTATTTATAGGAATGACTTTAGTGAAGATGGGACTGGCAGATTTTCTTTGAAAACTAAAACTTGTATTGCTGCATAGAAGAAAGGCTTGAAGCTGTCTAAGTTTGAGGGTTTCCATGGTAACAAAGAGGAAACAGTCCTCTTAGGCTCACTCGAAGATCTTTCCATCCAATTAGCCTCTTAGGTTTTGAGTGGGTAATGATGTATTTATGTTTTTTGACTTTCAGGGATCTCAACTTGGATTTTTTTTTGTTTGGGGGGGGGGGGTAAGAAGGTAAAATAACGTACGTGTATATATATAACCCACGTACATGCATCTTATACAGACTAGGTCAGTTAGCTTAATTTTCAGTATCTTTGTTTACAGGTTTTACTTTTTCATGACATTTTAACGTCTTGATTAGGACAAGGAAATGGATGGAAGGGAAAGGGGTAGTGGATCCCACCATTATTCTACTATTTGAGAGTTTTTCAAATTTCAAGAGAGCGAGAAAGGTAAAAAGTTAGGGAAAATTATCATTTTCCTCAATAATTAAAGAGATTTTTTTGTTCCAATTTTATTATTCAATGGTAGGTGCCATCCCTATTTAAAAGGAAAGAAATAAAATATAAAGAGATTTAATAGTAAAACTAAATATTTTTTTTTCTTTTCATTTTATTTTATAAATTTCAAATAGACTAGGAAACTAGAATTAAAAATGTATATATATTATTCTATCCTTTTCTATTCAATTATATTTTTATAAAAATCTATTTATCTTATTTCATGCATTCATTATATATATGTGTGTGTGTGTGTGTGTGTAGTATTACAATTGAGAAAACAAGTGATTAATCGGGTAACTATTTAGCATTCTCAAAATATAGTAACATGCTCTCTTCTTTCACTTAATAGCGATGAAGTTATTAAATTAATAGTTTAATCTACCATTAACATATTACAGGAGAGATTACTAAATAATTTCCATGATTAAGCATGACAACTAGTTAGGTCTCCCATTGACCAAGTAGCTAGCATTTCATTATCAATTGGAGCTCATTTAAGATGATCTTTTATATGCCATCCTAAAGAAAAGTTCATTCTCTGTTTGATGAAATTCCTTTCTCAACTTATACATCCCTACTTTTATTTCGTGGACCAAGACAAAATGAATAGTTGTGAAAAGACAACTTTTATAGCTTAGTTCAACCACTCCATGTTTCTTGCACCTTTCTTTGTAATCTTTTTTTTTTTTTTTTTGGTTCGGCTAGATAAAAAATTCACATAAAAGGTTACTGAGGTCTCTTTTTTATTGATTTATAATTAATAATTAATATAATGTTATTTAGTGTAAGTGTTTGAAACCAACATTCCCAAGAACACCTATTTTGGTATGCTAGCAGTATCTCCTTTTTCCTTTTTAGGAACCAACATTCAGTCAACCACAACATGTCTTAGCCTTCATTAAGTGCAATTGAATCAGTCTATGTAAAATAGAAAAAGTGGTGAATTTTACACATTTTGTATCACGCCCCAAACCCAAAAAGGTCCAAAGCAAGGCAAAAGAACCATTAGGAGAGAGACTGTAGAGGATTTTTCTTTTCTTTTGTCCACAGGATGAGAATATATAACCATACTAAAATCTCCACATTACAAGTCAGAGCTTTATAACACACTTACGAATAATAACTAAAAATCATGTGCCTCAATGTAATACAGGAATGTATTACAAAACTTCAATTGGATTACACAAAGTCACAATCTTAGCAAGAATAAGGAACCTTAACATCGAGTTTAGGCCTACCACGCCTAAGGCTAACAAACCTCAAGTGCCTAACCTTCTATAGAATTAATCAAGACCTTGTTGAACATAGCAAGATCAAGTCACCAACTATTTACAATACAAGTCTCCAAATTTAACATGGCACTCCAATCATCACCAATGAAGTAAGCTCCATACTTGAGGTATAGCTAATTGATCTAAAAAACTGTTAGAGGGTGAGATGAGCTAAAACCCAGTAAATAGCTTAATTAATGGAGGTGGAGGAAATGCAAGTCTCATGATGATGAACAGTTTACAAAACATGTTTTAGTTTAGAAAATTTCTAACTGAATCTTACAAGATCATTTTCTATAATAATATGACAAGAATGATTAAATGATGAAACATAAAGTTTCTCAAAATAATACCTGAAAGTTCAAAAACATGTACAAAACACCTTTGAACGTTTAGACCCCCAAAATACAACTTAACCAATTCAAGCAAAATGTCAAACAACTAGTGTGCGAAAACTTAACATATGCTATAATACGAAACTGGTTAAATACTATCTAAGCCATAACAAGATAAAATCCACACCAGATAATAAAAAGGCAAAGATAGAGAGGAAGGAAGATGCAAACACAAAGACAACACGCGATGTGTTATTGAAGAGGAAACCGAAGCCCTCGGCGTAAAACCTCTCCGCCGCCCTCCAAGCGGTAAACAATCCACTAGAAAATATAGTTGGGATACAAGGACAGCAATAGACCCTCCAAGCCTAATCTACCCAGTGCACCTAAGCCCTCCAAGCTTCTTGCTCCAACGAGTTTGCGCCGAACTTTTTTCTTTTCTAGCTTCCCGGATTCCGCTACTAGACCGTAGCATCAACCAATGAAGATTGGTTCCTTCCTAACTGCTTCCCAGAAACCCAAACAACTGTCTCACAGTGATGATGATGGTGAGAACCAGGTTTGGTATAATGCCTCTCAAGGATTTGACAATGGAGAGGAAGAGAGTTGAGGAATTTGAAGAGTCTCTAAGGTATAGATTGTGTGTGAATCAATCTTGTTTTTCTTTAGGGTTTCTCTCTCAAAATTCTCGCTGGAAGCTCTCTTTCAATTGTGGGTAAAAGGGGTATTTATACTGGAGTGGGAGAGGAATGTGAAACGTCAGGTTTAACAAAACAGGGGTGGCTCGTGGTTTGACCTCGCGGCTTGACTAAGTCGCGAGATCCAGTCGCAAGATAACCGTATGGCCAGTTGTCCTGTTTTGTCCTGTAGTGCTCCTACTAGCATGACTGTTCATCTTCCAGCATGCTTGGCACGTGTGCTGCGTCTGGCGGCTTGCAGCCGCGAGTCCCAGCTGCGAATCACCCGCGAGTCCCAGCCGCGAGTCTCTGTTTTCTTGCACACTCTTGAGCAATCTTCACTCTATCTCACTCACTATCCTTACATCAAACCCACCTAAATACAAGGTTACTAAATGCTGAATTACAAGCAAATTTGGCACGGAATAAAGTCAATTAGATGGTTGAATAAATTCAACCTTACAATCTCCCCCTTTGGTTATTCCGTGACAAAACCCTAAAACAGACTCTAGACTTAACATGTGAGTTGGGAACAGTTGAACAAAACTCACTCACACCTAACTCTAGAAGTTGTGAAGCACTTGAATCATATGAACATAATACTCCTGAAACACAACAATACACCATGATCATTGTAAGCAGAAAATCATAGAATGCATATGAAACAGGCAATATGTGATCAAGCAAAGATGGAGTTAAGAAATAGACCATAGCTTGATCAACCAAGTGAACACCACAAGGTAGTGATCACAGTGCTCATTCACACTTGGAATGAACACAAGGACATACAAGTTAACAAGCACAAGGCAAGACACTTGTATGCTCAACACTCAACCAATGCATAACACATAAGGTATATGCATCTAGGAACAATCCTACAAGAGCACAAGAGTGACAGTACATAAACCAAAATGCAGGACATTTAGATTAAAGTACTGATTTCAACATAGCATAAAGGCTGCATTAAGCAAGGTACATACCATAAAGCCTACAAACTATGCATAAAACATAAACCCTAAAAGCTTACAAAAGCACATGGGTACAAATACATAACACATAACATCCTGAATAACAGTTTACAAAACATAATATAACAACTTAAAGTGAAAACTTAAACTGAAGAAGAATGTAAAGACACTCCCCCTAAGGTAATATTCTCCCCCTCTGATCATGCCTATCACTCCCCCTTTTTGTCATGGAATAGGCTAGTCATCCTCTTCCAACTTTCTCTGAATTTGATCCAATTGAGTTTGAAGAGAAGTAAACTTCATATCCCATCGAGTGCTTTGATGGTGTAGAGAAGCTGTGAGTCCAGACATCTTTGTATTCAACTCGTGGACAGAAGATACAATGCGATCAAGTTTCTCATCTAGGGAGAGAGTGCTGAAATGAGAGCCACTGTGAGATGCAGAAGTTTCTGGTTTGGCTCTCTTCCGACTATGTCCAATGCTTGCATTGAATGTACGCATGTTGATTGGACTTGGTTTTGGGATAGGAGATTCATCTGCCGTTGGATAAATACCCTTGAGCTTCAAGATCCATGAAATGAGACTGCAGAAAGGAAAGCATATCCGTGACTCAGTTCGAAGAACCGTTTTGCGCAGAACATGAAAGATATGAGCATAGATGTCTATTTCCACATCAGAGATTAGATCATGAAGAAACAAAGCACGTCCGAGGTTCATATAACCAGTGCTTAATAAAGGGTACAAATTGTGAAACATCACAATTGTAAGCACTCTCAGTTTTGGAGAAAGAGAGGAAACACTGATGGATTTGCCATTGGGTGAGAACTCCAAGTCTTGACCAAGACTTTCTTTGAGAAGCTCCTCATCAGGACAGAGATCATCATAAATCGGTGAATGTCGGAAAATGGGTCTGTTGATGTGAAGAATTTCTGCCAGATATGTAGGAGAGACAGAAAAGCACTTTTTCCGAACCCAGCACTTAAGTTCATCTCCTTCCACAATTGCGTTAGCATAAAATTCTTTTACCAGCTCTTCATACGCGTCATCCGGATCAGAGAGAAGGTAATTCCAATCCTTGTGAGCAAACCATTTCGGAATGTCAGTGTCATGAAGTGAGGACTGATCCAAAGCCCTTTCTAGTAATGGTTTGGCATGTAGAAAGAAATTCTCATAAGACTGATAGGCTGCATATGATCTGAACTTGTTGGGATCGAAACTCTTTGATGAAGAGCGAGTCCCTTTTGTTTGAGGCGGGTAATCATCAACATCAATTACTGGTTCCTTCCCTTTGGAACTACCTCATTTCACAGCAGCTTTCTTGAATGGTGACATGACTAGTCTGTATTATGAACAAGAGAAATGGCAGAACACAATCCAAAAAACTTTATTAGCAGTGGGTTAGTGGAAAATTAGGGACAATGAAGAAACCCTAATAGCTGGATGAAAATGGCCTGAGAATAGCAAAGAGGGACACAAATGGCCCAAATTGAACTACACAGTAGAGGGAGACAAAATAAACCACACAAGCAACTGAAAAAGAACCCACATTCAACAACACATCAACTGGATACCACACAGGAAGATTTTGAAACACCATAACAACAGTAGATCAGACAAAAATAGCTAACCCTAGCTAAGCTCATGATGAAGAACAAAACCAACAATATAAAATAGCTCAAAACAGAGACAGAAACTACCATAAGCTAAGCATGGATAAAGAGTAATAGTTGAGTTAAAAACCTATCTCAAAAATCACAATCAAATGCGAATAATCCAGAGGGAAAAACCATAACAACAAGTAGAAAAGAGTTCAAGACAGAAAAACCATACCTGTTACTTGATGATTTTGAGCTGAAAAGAGGCAAACAATGGAGATCGAAAATGGAGGCACGGTGGGAATGGGTAAGAACAGATGAGAAAGACAATGAACAGTCACAAAAAGATCGAGGGAAAAACAAAAAGTTTAAAAAAAAACTGCCCCTGTATTTCTAAAACACTCGATTTTCGCGACTGAAACGAGTCGCCAAAGAGTCGCCAGATCAAGCCGCCAAAACACTCAAGGACAAAAATTTGAAAATTTTTCTAAGTGTTTTTCGCGATTGGAAGGTCTACCCGCGAGTGAGTCGCGATCTGAGCCGCGAAAATCTCTGAGTGAACCTCGCGACTGGACCTTCCACTCGCGAACAAGTCGCCAAAAATTACCAGCGAAGACGCGACTGATGCTCGCGACTTGACATACCCGCGACTAAGCCGCCAAAACAGGGCAAAACTGGAGTTTTGAAATTGTCAGATTGTTCAAACAAAATACTTTCCAAAAACACCTAAAACACTCAAAAATCTTTTTGTGCTTGATTTAACAAAGATTGAGCATGTGGAAAACACATTTTATCAAGTACAATCACACAAATGAATATGACATTTATTGAACATAAACTTGTGTGTTGTGTGTGGATATCAACAATGAGATAGTCCTTACATCAATCTTCACTCTATCTCACTCACTACCCTTACATCAAACCCACCTAAATACAGGGTTACTAAATGCTGAATTACAAGCAAATTTGGCACGGAATAAAGCCAATTAGATGGTTGAATAAATTCAACCTTACAATACCATAAAACTATATACTATAATTTGTGAGCACTAATAATATAATTCCAAAGGCATGAAATCTAACATGCGGTAATTTATCACAAATATACCACACTACCATATAGACCGGTTGGGAGATCCATTCATTCACAATTGGCATGATATTGTCCTCTCTAGTATGCAGTCTCTTGGCCCCATAGGTAGCAGCCTCACCCATACACTCAAGTTTTTGTCTCTCCCCTAATGGGCAGCAGGGAACGCATCAAATAGGGCCTCTTTTGCATGTGGTCTTTTGGCCCCATGGGCGACAATCTCACCCACACACAATCAAGGAACCTCTTCCCCCCTAGGCAACAGGAAAGAACATGTCATCCCAAGTGAAAAGACTACGGAAACCAAATCGAGTGATCACTAGGAAATCACACAATGGCATAAGGTTAAAACAACATAAAGCTCACAAGTTACATGTACTTTCAAATACATAGTTTATATTCAGGTAATTTCAAAAAAACCTTAAATAATCTAACTTTCACAAAGCTTTTAAGGTTTTCAACTTTATTCTTGTCAAAAAGATTTTCTATTAGTTTCCCAAATAAAAAGACAAGAAAAGCATCTTTAAATTTTCCAATACACCATAAAATCAATGAATTCCATATGAAAGATTAAATAAAAAATGCTCATATTTTCCATGTCAACAATTCATGCATTTCCCCAAATGCAATACCAAATATAATGCACTTTTCGTATATAATAATATATAATAGGGTCATAACACAACACTTTTTAGAAAAACATAATTCCACAAATAATTTCCCAAAATGTGTTTGACCCAAAAACAACATTTATGCAACATGGTTATTTTTCAAAAATCCCATTAAAAAGTTACTTACCTTGCAACCCGCAAAAAGTCTAATTCTCTAAGCTCCAAAGAAGATTAGCTAGAATCTAAACAATATCAAGCAAACCAATCACAATAAGTATAAAACTTGAAATTGTATCTAGCTACAAATTAGGAATTGCCAAATAAGCAATTGATTAGGCAAGCCTAGTATTTAAACTCATCAATAATGTATTCCTCTTCCAAAGTTTCTCAACAATTTAATTCACAAGGCATAGGCTCCAATTTATAAAATTAACCCATTCAATATATTATCTCTAACATCAAAACCTCAACACCTTCTAAGTACTTCCTACAAGATTTACACCACATCAACAAGAGACCCATGATACCAAAAATCATAATATCCTCCAAGGCAAACAATTTGAATACTTAACTAGCTCCAAATAATCAATAAAAAATTATACTCACCGTTTATATCACATTAAGAAGCCAAAACCCCAAAATCTTCACCACTTAGATAGTCACCATTGTAAAAATCATATATCCACTCATCAAATAATTCCATCAATACAACCCATACATACAAACACATGAATATCACTTCCAAAGTTCATAAATCACGTGAATATCATTATCAAAACTTGGACAAAAATAAATAATTAACCTCATGCAAAAGTACAAAACCCACAAAAAAGATTAGAAAATTTTACCTCAAATAAAAGGAATGAAAATGCTTAGAGGTTCCTAAGGTTTTTCCAATGACCTTGCTGGAAAAATAATGGTGGAGATGGTGGTATGGAGTGGCACCGGTGGGAGAGTAGGAGGAAGTTTGAGAGAAGTGTGTATGTTTAAGTGAAGAGAAAAGAAAAGAAAGCAAATGAGAATAAGAGGGATGGCCGGCTGAGAGAGAAGAGATATTTGTGTAAATGAGTGGCGGGGGTGATGGGATAGGTGGGGCATGTGGGACCCAAAATTTTTTGTGTCAATACCTTTTTTTTTGTTTTTTTTTTCCCCTAAAACTGGGATGTTACATTTTGGCTAAAAAACTACTCATATTAGTGGGTCTATAATACTGTACCTATGCAAAAATGTTACAGTATATATATTTACACAGTTACTGTAGCTTTTTATTTGATTATTTTATTTTATTTCTCTCTCTTCACTCAGCCTTGTCAGATTTCTTCTCTCTTTCATTCCATGACTCTCTTCTATGCCTAGAGAGAGAAGAACGAAGAAGAGGAAAAAGGAAGACCAAATCATCACCACTGTAGCCTTGCAACACCGCAACCTAGCACCACCCATCCACCCACTAACCATTACAACAAATCATCATAATAAAAAAAAAATCAATCAAAAATCAGTGGAAATCAAATCAAATCCAACTCAAAATCAACCAAAAACATAATCAACTCAAAACAAAATACAATGGAAAACCCAAATCAACCCAAACCCCAAGTCGTCGCCTCTGCCAAGGAAGCTCACCTCTGTCATCACCGCTGCCATGAAAGAGAGTGACAATGAGGCTCTTGTGGAGAGATACTTTTCAAATTTGAGAAATCCAAAACCTAGCCAACATTGCAGTTGCCTCAGCCTTGGAGACTCGCAGCTGCTGTCGTCGCTACCATGAGAAGGGTAAGGCTCGGATGGAGAGAGTTTTCAAATTGATGATTTGAGTTGTGGGGGCTAGTTAGAGAGAGCGAGAGTTTTTTAGAAAAGAAACCATGAGATATGGTTCAGAAAAGAGGGAGAGTGTTTCAACGTGGGTTAATAAAATAATAAAAAAAGAATAAATAATTATTATTTAAAGAAAAAAGAGTATTTAATAGATAGACTTATGTGATTTTCCTGTAAAGCATCTGTGTAAAATAGAAAAAGTAAGTTTTAATGCTAAAATATATATATATATATATATATATATATATATTTAAAAGACTGATGTTAATGCTCTAACTCATGAGAAATTATTCACTCCACCTCACTCTTCAAACATGAGGGGTGGGTCCCAATATAGGACCCATGGTAGGACCTACACCTTTTATGAAAGAAGGGAGGACTTCCCTTATTGGAGTGAAAAATTTCTTCTAACTTATTGTGCCACTTATCTAGTCTTTATAGCAATTAATTTATATAAAATACTTGACTAAAAAAACATATTACAAAGTAAACCATATTTAAAATGAGATTCACGTCAATGGATGAGTTTCATGTAAAGTCAATGTTTCACATAATTTTTGCATCTTTTAGTCTTATTCGGTGAAAGAAATTGTATGCTTCATGTAAATGCCAAAGTTAAATGGGCAACTATCATGAGCCCTGTAACTTGATAGTATTGTCTGAATCTTAAAAGGGAGAACTCATGTTTGAATCCCCTATATATTATATTAAAAACAAAGTTAGAGGGTTATTTATTGAATTTGGTTGAATGAAATATCAAAATCTAAGATAGAATCAGCTAATTGAACAATAGCTCTTTCAAAAATTTGTGTATTTTTATTTTATTTTTTTATGTTACATCCATAGCAAACGTTTTTGTATGATTTTTTAGAAAAATAAAAAATAAAATAAAATAAAAACATGGTTGTAAATAAAGCAATGAAAATAATTTTCAAGTTCCATGTACAAATGCTATGCACATTTTGTAACATCCAACGAATCCATTAATTTCTCAACAAAATTTGTGCAAAATCTTACAAAAGAATCAATTTACATTTGAATCAACATTGAATAATGAATCAATCTAAGAAAATAATTTCAATAGTCACACCAATTAACCTATAATATCTAGTTCACAAACCTACAATCTTTCCTAATCTCACCTTGACTTCCTATAAGCACATCAACGTAACCCATTTTCACCATAGCTGCTGCAAACTTATAAGCCCATGTTTCACCATGCTTTGCATTATTCTTGACAATTCCAACCGTTGAAGGGCTACTCAAAAGAGATTGATCAGAGGTTAATAAGCCATGTTGGTTCTTCAAATTTATATAGTACTTATTATCTAGCCTATTTGGTGTAAGTACATCAAGTGGTACAGTTGGATCAACATTGCCAGCATTTTGTGGACACTTGGCCTTTAAGTCTCTAGAAAATATAGGATCCATTGAAGGGTCTTGTGGATTTGTTTCACTGAAATTGTATAATCGCTTTGAGAAAGAAGAACAATGAGACCTTCCTATAGAATGTGCACCAGAAAGTGTCACCATTTCATCAAGACTAAGTCCTTTTCGCGCAAATCTTTGTTCGAGTTCCTGAGCATTGAAGGTAGGCGGTGGAAGGTTCTCAATAGGCTCATTTTCACGTGACACCCTACCATCACGACGTCCTGATGGAACTTTGTAACTTATGCCCCCAACTTTGTAAGCACTGTCACGAGCAGCAAATGCAATAATGTCTGCACAAGAGACTGTTTGTGGGCATTGAGCTTCAAGTGCGGCCTTCGCCTCAAATATCACTTCAAATCCTCTTAAGCTTGGATTGTTGACTGGACTATCTCTCTCTGCTGGATTTCCGGGGGTTGAATCAAGTAAGACAGAGGCATCACAACCCTGGCATAAATAACATTGAAAATAAGATTTAACTCTAACAGCTTAGTAATTATGTGGCTTATAAGGTATATTCTTTTTGCGGGAACATAAAGGAAAAGTAGAAGAGTGCAAATTTAGGTACAGATTCTAGTGAACATATAACAAGTTAACTGGTGCTGCAAAGTGCTAACATACCCTGACAAAACAGTCATGAAAATGCATTCTGATGAGGCCAGCAGCGAGACCAGGGTTGCTTGATACGGCTTTGATCACAGCGTTTCTCACAATGGTCTCTGCAGAAGGACAAGTTGATTGATAGTAACCCACTTTGAGTGATGGCATCGCCAGTGACATTGACACCATCATAGACATAGTAACAAAGAAAACCAAGCAAAATTTGGTTGTTGCCATAGTTACTGTACAACCCAATAAATACCGCAATACTCTAACGAGTGAATGAATAAGACTCAAGTGAAACAAGAAAGAAAGAACAGATAAAGACGAATATTTTAAGCAAGAAGGAGATGAAGATAAAGGTTGTTGTTAGCAAAGTATTTATAGGAATGAAGTTAGTGAAGATGGGACTGGCAGTTTTTCTTTGAAAACCAAAACGTGTATTTCTGCATAGAAAAAAGGCTTGCAGCTGTCTAAGTTTGAGGGTTTCCATGGTAACAAAGAGGAAACAGTCCTCTTTGGCTCACTCGAAGATCTTTCCATCCTATTAGCCTCTTAGGTTTTGAGTGGGTAATGATGTATTTATGTTCTTTTGACTTTCGGGGATGTCTACTTTGCAATGGGGAGGGTAAGAAGGTAAAATAACGTACGTGTATATATATATATATATATATATATATATAACCAACGTACAGGTATCTTATGCAGACTAAGTCAGTTAGCTTAATTTTCAGCTTCTTTGTTTACGGGTTCTACTTTTTCATGACATTTTAATTAACACCTTGATTAGGACAATTAGGAAATGGATGGAAGTCTGAACGAAAGGGATAGTGGATCCCACCATTTTTTCCACCGTTTGAGAGTTTTTCAAGAGAGTGAAAGGAAAAAAGTTAGGGAATATGATCATTTTACTTTAAAGATTTCAAATACACTAGGAAACTAGAATTAAAAATATATATATTTCTATCTTTTTCTATTCAGTTATATTTTTATAAAAATCTATTTATCTCATTTCTTTTATTCATTCTATGTGTGTGTATGTATAGTATTACAATTGATAAAACAAGTAAACAATCGAGTAATTATTCAGTATTATATATATATATATATATATTCTATCATAGTATAATTTAAGTATATATGTGTGTAAAACTCACTCATGGAGATTTTAACTCTAACCCTTACCCTCCATACCTCGTAAGCACTTATACTTGTAGAGTAACCATCATACCAAGGATGTGCGGTAATATTATTCTGTATTCTCAAAATATAGTAACATGCTCTCTTCTCTCACTTAACGGCAATGAGGTCTACTTATTAAATTTATAATTTAATCTACCATTCACATATTGTAGGAGAGAGTACTTAATAATTTCCATGATTAAGCATGACAACTAGATAGGTCTCCCATTGACTGAGTAGCTAGCATTTTATTATCAATCGGAACTCATTTAAGATGATCATTTATATGTCATCCCAAGGAAAAAGTCAATTCTCTGTTTGATGAAATGTCTTTCTCATCTTATAAATCCCTACTTTTATGTTGTGGACTAAAGACAAAATGAATAGTTGTGAAAAGACAACTTTTATAGCTTAGTTCAACCACTCAATGTTTCTCACACATTTCTTTGTAATCTTTTTTTATAGTTTGGTTAGATAAAAAAATATAAATAAAAGGTTACTAAGGTCACCTTTTTTATTGATTTATAATTAATATAATGTTGTTCAGTGTAAGTGTTTGAAACCAACATTTCTCAAGACACTTGTTTTGGTATGCTAGCAGTATATCCTTTTCCCATTTTAGGAACCAACATTCAATCAACCACAACATGTCTTAACCTTCACTAACTCATGAGAAATTATTCACTCCTCCTCTCTTTTCAAACAGGAGTGGTTCCCAATGTGGGATTGATGGTAGGGCCTACAACTTTTGTGAAAGAAGGGAGGACTCTCCTTATTGGAGTGAAAAAATTCTTCTAATTCATTGTGCTGCTTATCTAGTCTTTATAGCAATTAATTTATCTAAAACATATTACAACGTAAACCTTATTTAAAATGTGATTTATGTCGTTTGAAAGTAAACTTTACAAAAAAAAAAGAAAAAAAGAAAAGGATTAGTTTAATGTAAAGTCAATGTTTCACATAATTCATTGCTCAATCGTTGGTGAAAACAATATTGTGGGGAGTTTGAACAATTAATTTTTACATCTTTTGGTCTTACTTGGTGAAAGAAATTGTACACTTCACGTAAGTAAATCTATCACAATTACCGAGCTAGGCTCTGACTCCCCATAGACTTCCTTGATCTAGATCTTGTTCTCACATGAACCACCTATTCATGCCTTGATCTTCAATACGCTTGATAGTTGCAGGTTTGGCAGTAACTTTACTCCACTGTTACTAGCAATATGGATTTGATCTCTGCTTGTAGAGTTAGAAGATTACAGAACCTCACAGATCTCACATGAGTATCTCAAGACTTAAAAAAATGTGTATTAAAGTTTCCCATTTATACCTAGCAATGTTGGACTCAAATTCTAAACATTTCGTGGGCTGTTGGGCCTAATTTAAAATTTTGCAGAATTGCAGTTCGATTGGTCAAGCCTGATAGTTTCTAAATTCTTCTTTTTGCCACTTTTATGTTCTTGAATCTTAACTTGTATCAATTTGATTAATGTCTAAAACACTTCTAAGACACTAAGATCTTATACTAGACATATTTTTGTTCTCGGTTTTTCCAACATACAATAAAATTAGAACCTAAACATTTAAGGCTAAATATTTAAAACCTAGAAGGGGGTATTATTAAGTGAATTAGATGCTCATACATTTTAATATTAAGTGAATAACTGAATTAATGGATATTTATTATAATAAAAATAAAAATTTTATAGATACATTCAATTTAACAATATGCTTGGATGTACTCGTGATTAGTGCACAACAATTTCACTCTTTCATCAATTGTCAATGGTGAGCCCATATGTGTGTGATGAATTCAATTACAAATTAATATTCAAATATGTTGTGAAATTGGGTGTGAATTTAAGTTTGTCTACAAACGGATTGTGATAATAATAAGTAATAGAATAATATGGTGGTTTCAACTTTCAAGGGTGTTCAATTTTGTGTGGCTAAGCCCCACAACTCGTTTGGCAATTTATTTAAGAGGCTAATACCCGTACTCAAACTCAGGACATATTACTTTTAATTAAAGGAAATTTCTATCACACTAAGGCTAGACCTCAAGTCACTTACCTGGTCATCATAGAAATTGTGTTATATAAACAACATGATTGATAACATGTTTCAAAGTAACCCATTTTTAAAATGGGATTTACATAATTTGAAAGTAAAACTATATTAAAAAAAAAGGATTTACATCATCTAAATTTAATGTTTCACATAATTCACTATTCAGTGGTTGGTACGGATTCAATAAAATAGGAATTCTGAACAATTAAAAGTTTCCTCTGTTGTTTTTTAGTGAATGAAATTGAGTGATTCTAACGTAAGTGCCAAAGTAAGAGGGAGAACAATCAAGAGCTCGATATTATTGTCTTATTCTCCAAATAGGGAGAACTTTAGGTTTGAAATCCTTCCTTTATTATATGGAGTACATAAAAGAACAGGGCAGAAAGAGAACTGCAATTTTTATATCTTGAATTTGGTTGAGTGAAAAATCAAAATCTTGAATTTAGTTGAATAACAAATCAAAATCTAATTTAGAGTCAGCTATTGGATAATAACTCTTTCAAATAATTTTGTTTCTTTGGGTTACATTCACTACACACATTTTTGTATGATTTTTTTTCCAAAAAAAAAAAAAAAAGAGGTTGTAAATTAAGCAATGAAAAAAAAATTCCATTAATAAAGCAATGAAAAAGAGGTGGTAAAAAGAGCTATGCACATTTTGTAACATCCGACGAATACAAGTTTATCCCATTAATTTCTCAACAAAATTTGTTCAAAAACATACAAAAGAATGAATTTACATTTGAATTAACATTGAATAATGAATTAATGTTAGAAAATAATACAAAATAATTTTAGTAGTCACACCAATAAACCTATAATATCTAGTTCACAAACCTACAATTTTTCCTGATCTCACCCTGACTTCCTGTAAGCACATCAACGTAACCCATTTTCACCATAGCTGCTGCAAACTTATAAGCCCATATTTCTCCTTGCCTTGCATTATTCCTGACAATTCCAACCGTTGAAGGGCTACTCAAAAGAGATTGATCAGAGGTTAATAAGCCATGGTGGTTCTTCAAATTTATATAGTACTTATTTTCAAGCCTATTTGGTGTAAGTACATCAAGTGGCACAGTTGGATCGACATTGCCAGCATTTTGTGGACACTTGGTCTTTAAGTCTCTAGCAAATATAGGATCCATTGACGGGTCTTGTGGATTTGTTTCACTAAAATTGTATAATCGCTTTGAGAAAGAAGAACAATGTGACCTTCCTATAGAATGTGCACCAGAAAGTGTCACCATTTCATCAAGACTAAGACCTTTTTGCACAAATCTTTGTTCGAGTTCCTGAGCATTGAAGGTAGGTGGTGGAAGGTTATCAATAGGTTCATTTTCACGTGACACCCTACCATCACGGCGTCCTGATGGAACTTTGCAACTTACGCCTCCAACTTTGTAAGCACTATCACGAGCAGCAAATGCAATAATGTCTGCACAAGAGACTGTTTGTGGGCATTGAGCTTCAAGTGCAGCCTTCGCCTCAAATATCACTTCAAAGCCTCTTAAGCTTGGATTGTTGACTGGACTATCTCTCTCCGCTGGATTTCCAGGGGTTGAATCAAGTAAAACAGAGGCATCACAGCCCTGAGATAAATAACATTGAAAATAAGATTTAACTCTAACAGCTTAGTAATTAAGTAGCTTATATGGTATATTCTTTTAGCGGGAAAATAAAGGAAAAGGAGAAGAGTGCAAATTTAGGTACAGATTCTAGTGAACATATAACAAGTTAATTGGTGTTGCAAAGTGCTAACATACCCTGACAAAACAGTCATGAAAATGCATTCTAATGAGGCCAGCAGCAAGGCCAGGGTTGCTTGACACAGCTTTGTTCACAGCGTTTCTCACAATGGTCTCTGCAGAAGGACAAGTTGATTGATAGTAACCCACATTGAGTGATGGCATCGCCAGTGACATTGACACCATCAAAGACATGCTAACAAGGAAAACCAAGCAAAATTTGATGCTTGTCATTGTTACTCTACAACCCAAATATCCCGTTACTGTAAAGAGTGAATAAATAAGACTCAGAGAAAAGAGCTAAGAAAGAACTGATAATTAAAGAAGAATATTATAAGCAAGAAGGAGATGAATATAAAGGTTGATGTTAGCCAAGCATTTATAGGAAAGAAGTTAGTGAAGTTGAGTCTGGCAGAAGAAAACAAAAACGTGTATTGCTGCATAGAAAGAAAAACTTGAAGCTGTCTAAGTTTGAGGGTTTCCATGTTAAGAAAGAGGAAACAGTCTCTTCTTTGGCTCACTCCACCAGCAGTTTCTTATTTTACAAGTTTTGGAGTGGGTGGTCAAGCGTTTATCTTCTTTGACTTTCATGGATGTCAAACTGGCAATGGCTAGGTAAAATAACTATACATATTTAATTTGCAGACTAAGTCGATGAAATTTTCATTATCTTTTTCTTACTACTATTTTGGGTTCTTGACTTCTGGCTTTACATGACGTTTTGGTTTTATTTTTTGTCCCTATTTGGAAAGGATAGAAATAAAATACAAGAGATCCAATGGTAAAATTTTATATTTATTGCCTTTTCGTTATTTTTATATATAAAAAAATTTTCAAATTGACTGTAGCAAGAAAAATTAAAAATTTTTTTTTTCAATTGCTTTCTATTTTTTATTCAATTTACTTATTATTATTAAGCATTTATTGCCAGCGGGAACAAGTAGGAAAACGCGTGATTAAGCATGCTTGACCAAGTAGCTAGCTTTTATGCATTGATGTGAACCCATTTTAGGTGACAATTTAGTTTAGCATGCTTGACCAAGTAGCTAGCATTTTTGTATAATGGGAACCCAATTTACAGTGTGCTACCTATTAAAAAGATGATAAATATCATCTAAATTTATCCATAAATGCAAGGTCTATTTAAGATCTGCTTATATTGCTGAAACTAAAATTTTTTTGCTGAAAGTACGGTAGATAAATGTAAAAGTTAGCTGAAATAGTACAGTAAGACCCATAAATAGTATCAAAAAGTGCAGTGAGACTCATAAATAGTAGTAACAATAAAATAAATAGTAGAATAAACTAGCAACTTTCATCAATGCCAAACATACACACAATGTGCTACCTATGGCTGTAACTATTATTTAAGATTTTTGATTTCACTCTTTCTTTTTTCTTTTTTCTTTAGTTGAGAATCCATAAAAAATTTGATGTTCATACATTTAATATTAAGTGGATAACTGAATTAATGGATATTTAGTGTCGGTTTGAGAACAGTTTCTTTAGCTGAAACTGAAATTTTTTTACTGAAGGTATTATAGATATAGCTAAAAGTTAGCTAAAATAGTATAGTGGGATCTATAAACAGTATCAAAAATAAGCTGAATAATGAAATAAACTAGCAAAAATAATCAATGCCAAACGCACGCTTATTATAATCAATGTGCCCCCCACCCCCCCCCCCCCCCCAAAAAAAAAAATAAATAGCTAGTATATTAAATTTTCATTCTAATAGCGCCCCCCCCCCCCCAAATTAAAAAATAAAAATAAAATAATTGGTATACGAATGCAATCAGAAAAAATAACCGACAAACTCTCACACAAAAAGAAATATATATATATATATATATATATATATATATATATATAACCGACAAACTAAAAACTACAAAATAAAAAATAAATATGGACTGAAAAAATAAATTACAATTCTCAAATTTTTATCCTAACCTCACTCTTCCTCCACTCAACCTCATCAACGCCTCCAACACTACTGCTGCTGTTGTATGTTCTTTTCGTCAGATCAAATCCAGACTAACTATTGCTGCTACTACTCCTCCTCAAATCCTTAATCACTGTCACACACAAGTCTGGTAAATCTAAGAAATTTCTCTCCTGGCTCAAGTGTTTTTTTTTTTTTTTGTCTTTGCTATATTGCTCTGCCTTAGCTAGTTAGCCCTCTGCCCTCTACATTTTTTTTATGAACTGTGGTGACTGTTGTATTTGTGAGTTATGTCTTTTTGTGGACTGGTGTGTTGTGTCATGTGTGGACCGTAGACTAGTTTGTGTTTGTGGCTTTGTATTGACTACTGTGTAATTGTTTGTGGCTTTTTGTGATTGTGTGGACTGGTTTCAATGTTTGTAACTTTTTTTTTGGTTTTGGTTTTATCTATAAAGAAATAAAGTGGGACCACTAGGACAGTAGGACGTGAGTACTGAATTGTGATAATGAATTTGTGAGAGTAGTCTTTGGTAGTCACTGTTTTGTCATTTGCGAGTACTGTTAACTGTGATTATGAATTTGTGAGACTAGTCTTTGGCAAGTCATAAGTGACTTTTTTTTTAGACCAATTGACCAAAGTCTTTGGTCTGATTGTTTTGGTTTTATCAAAAAATTTGTCTTTGTCACTTTGTGTGATGTGGCTAATATTAGTAATATATATATATATATATATATATATATATGAACTTGTGAACTTTGTCTTTGTCACTTTGTGTGATGTGGTTAATATTAGTAATATATATAAACTTATGCTTATCTGTTTGTGATTATTTTGGTTTTAGATTTTTTTTTTTTTTTTTGGGTTGAGGAGTCCCTTTTTTTAGTTGGTGTATAGAACTACGAAATATGGAAATAATGAAACTTTCTTTTCTTAAATTTGTAGATCATGAGTAAGTCCACTACATTATTAAATTTTTTCAAAAGAAAAAATATAAATAATTCTGAGGTCATAGCTGATGATGCAAGATTGCCAACCCCTAGCGTTGATGTCCTAGTTTCTGAAAATCTCCAAACAGAAGTTCCAAATGTCACCATTGTCAAAAGTACAGGTTTTGTGCGTGATCCTGGAATGCGTAAGCAAATATGGGAATATGATGCTAATGAATAGGATGAAATTTGACGAGCTTACATTAAGCTTGGTTCATACCAATGTAAACTAGATGAGTACAAGAAAACTAAATTTGGAAGTCATTCTCGTAAATTTAAACATTCATGGTTTGCAATTAAGGCATTTAGTACTTGGCTTGAATATTCACCTAGTAAAGATGTTGTTTTTTGTCTACCATGCTTTCTCTTTGACAAGCCAACTAGGAATTCTAGGACTCATGTATTCACTAAGGACAGATTTCGGAATTAGAAGAAAGTTAATGATGGAAATAATTGTTCCTTTTTAAATCATATGGGGAAAAAACCTAACTCTTTTCATAGAGCTTCCAAGCAAGCCATGACAGATTTGATGAACCAATCTCAACACATACAAAATGTACTTGAAAATTTCAATTCTGATCAAATTGCAAGCAATTGATTGTGGTTGAAGGCCTCAATTGATGTTGTCAAAGTGCTTGCATTTCAAGGACTTGCTTTTAGAGGATGAGATAGAAATTCTGATTCAATTAATTGTGTGAATTTTCTTGAAATATTGGATTTGATGGTATCATATAATGAATATGTTGTAGAAGCGATAGAGAAAGCTCCCAAAAATGCATCTTACAAATCATCAAAAATCCAAAAGGAAATCTTACATGTATTTTCAAATAACGTGAAGAAGGCAATTCGTGAAGAAATTGGTGATGCAAAGTTTTGCCTAATTGTTGATGAAGCTCGTGATGAGTTAATGAAGGAGCAAATGGCTATTGCTATAAGATTTGTACACAAAGATGGTTTTGTTTGAGAACATTTTTTTGGGGTAGTTCATGTCCCCGATACTATGGCATTAACCCTAAAAGATGAAATATATTCTATCTTGTCACATCATAGTCTGGATATTCAAGATATTCGAGGGCAAGGATATGATGGTGCAAGCAATATGTGAGGTGAGTGGAATGGATTAAAAGCTTTGGTTTCAAATGATTGTCCATATGCTTACTACATTCGTTGTTTTGCACATCGCTTGCAATTAGCATTAGTGGCAGCATCAAAAGAAGTTATTCTTGTTCAAAGTTTTTTTAATAGATTATCATCTATTGTCAATGTTGTTGGTGCATCATGCAGCATACTGAGCAACTAAAAAAAGCTTATGCTAATCAAATTGAATATTTTGTTGAAATTGGTGAGCTTGAAACTGGAAGAGAACTTAACCAGATTAGCACATTACAATGGGCTGGAGATCCTCGTTAGGGTTCTCACTCAAGATCAATTTCTAGCTTGGTAAATATATTTAGTCCAACATGTGAAATTTTACTTAAGATCATCAAGGAAGGAAATACTACTTCCCAACGAGAAGCAGCATACTCATGTTATCATGCTTTGATTTCTTTTGAATTTGTGTTCATTTTGCATCTCATGAAAGAAATTATGAAGATCACTGATGCACTTTGTCAAGCTTTGCAGTGTCAGTCTCAAGACATTTTGAATGCGATGAATTTTGTTTCATCCACTAAAGCACTTATTCAAAAATTCAGACATGAAGAGTGGGCTAATTTACTTACCACTGTGAAATCACATTCTGAGGCACATGACATAGATGTCCCAGATATGAATACTCATTATGTTGAGAAAGGAGATCTAGCTCGTTATCAAAAAGATGACTTCAGAATTAAGCATCATTATCGAGTAGATATTTTTTTATGCTGCAATAGATTCTATATTACAAGAATTAAATCATCGGTTTAGTAAGCATGCAATGGAATTGCTTAATCTTAGTTCAGCTCTTGATACTAAAGAGGCACGTGAGTCTTTTAGAAGTATAGACATTTTGTTGTTAGTAAGCAAGTTTTATCCGAAAGACTTCATAGATCAAGAAATGACACTTTTAGAGGCAAAAGTTGATCATTATAAGCACAATGTAGTTCAACATCTGGACTTCAAGAAGCTATCAAGTATTTCTGAGTTATGCCAATGGTTGGTAAAAACCCAAAAATCATTATTTTACCCATTTATTTATAAATTGATTACACTTGTGATTACTCTTCAAATTTCTACTACAACTACAGAGCAAGCATTTTCAGCCATGAATATTATCAAGAATAGGCTTCGCAACAAGATGGAAGATGATTTTCTAATGGACTCTATGATTCTGTACATTGAGAAGGAGATTGCTGCAAAATTTGGTACAAAATCAATCATAGATAACTTTCAAGACTTAAAAGACCGTCGATTCCATTTTGATAAATGTGTTGAAATGTTTAAAAAACACCTATTTTATATGTTATACTTTGTCGACATTTTTATAATATCAAATGTTTAAGAAAAACTTATTTTATATGTAGTATTTTGTTGAATATGAAATAGGTGTTAGTTTTTATTTTCATCAAAAAATTTCTTTTAAGCTTTGGCCCGCCAGGTTTGAATCCTGGTTCCATCCCTGATTATTATAATAATAAGAAAAAATCTATATATAGACAGTACACATCCTCAATATACCTGGATGTCAACTTGTGATTAGCAGTTAGCACATAACTAGTTTACTTTTTCACCAATTGTCAACAGCAGACCTATGTGTAAGTAATAAATTCAATTACAAGTTAATATTTAAGTGTGTTGTAAAATTAGATGTGAATTTGGGTGTGTCTATAGATAGATTGTGATAATAATATCGTTAATTGAATAATATGGTGGTTTCAAGGGTGTTACAATGTTCTTTTTTCTGTAGGTACAATAAATGACATTGTACAGACTGTACAGTACTAGGCCTAGATCCAAGATTTCAACGAAATGACATTGAGCTCTCCCAAATCCCAACCCATCGATTCAGTATACTTGTTATACTCAAATCCTACTTTTTGTAATGCTAACACAGTCACAATGGGCTACTTGGATGATTACATTTAAGTCTCGCTAGAAGTAAGCCTATGGCCATATGTATGTAGGCACAAGCTTGAGCTTTCTCATTAGCGACAAAATCGCAACCTGCTTGGCAAGGGTTTTGCACAAATTAAGCTCCTATTTTTGTGGAGCTTGGAAGAGGTAATGATAAACAATCTTACTCTAAATTAATTTGAGAGTTTAATTTTTGTACTTGAATTTGTGATTTGTTGCTTTTTATAGAACACACCATCACACCAAGATTCGACCTAGTCATCATTTTGGTACACTTTTTAAATAAAAAAAAGTTGTAAAACAATGAACAAAATTTTAGAGTTCCACACATGAATGCTATGCACATTTTGTAACATCCAATGAATACAAGTTTATCCAATTAATTTCTCAACAAAATTTGTTCAAAAACTTACAAAAGAAAGAATTTACATTTGAATCAACATTGACTAATGAATCAATGTAAAAAAAAAATACAAAACAATTTCAATAGTCATACCAATAAACCTATAATATCTAGTTCACAAATCTACAATCTTTCCTGATCTCACCTTGACTTCCTGTAAGCAAATCAATGTAACCCATTTTCACCATAGCTGCTGCAAACTTATTAGCCCATGTTTCACCATGCCTTGCATTATTTCTGACAATTCCAATTGTAGAAGGGCTGCTCAAAAGAGATTGATCAGATGTCAATAAGCCATGGTGTTTCTTCAAATTTGTATAATACTTATTGTCAAGCCTATGTGGTGTAAGTACATCAAGTGGTACTGTTGGATCATCATTGCCACCATTTTGTGGACACTTGGTCTTTAGGTCTCTAGCAAATATGGGATCCATTGAAGAGTCTTGTGGATTTGTTTCATTGAAAGTGTATAATCGCTTTGAGAAAGACGAACAATGTGACCTTCCTATGGAATGTGCACCAGAAAGTGTCACCATTTCATCAAGACTAAGTCCTTTTTGCGCAAATCTTTGTTCGAGTTCCTGAGCATTGAAGGTAGGTGGTGGAAGGTTTAGAATAGGCTCATTTTCACGTGAAATTATTCCATCACGGCGTCCTGATGGAACTTTGTAATTTATGCCTCCAACTTTGTAAGCACTGTCACGAGCAGCAAATGCAATAATGTCTGCACATGAGACTGTTTGTGGGCATTGAGCTTCAAGTGCAGCCTTTGCCTCAAATATCACTTCAAAACCTCTTAAGCTTGGATTGTTGACTGGACTATCTCTCTCGGCTAGATTTCCAGGGGTTGACTCAACTAGGATAGAAGCATCACAACCCTGGCATAGATAAGAACAAAACATGATTCAGCTCTAACAACTTGGTAATTAAGTAACTTTCAAAGCATTCTTCTAGTGGCAAAAAAAGGAGGGTCTACAAATTTAGGTACATGAGTACATCTATACGTGATGATCAACTAGGTTCAATCCCCACCTCTCACTTTGGTTTTCTATTCTTCCAAGTTATATGGTTTTGTATTAATTATTAAGGTGATTCCATCTGTCATTTTAGAAAAATAAAAATAAAATAAAGATTCTATTAAATATAACATGATTAATGGGTCTTAAAAGTGACTTTGAAAAATGCATAAAAAGCTTAACAATATATATATATATATATATATATATATATTAATGGGCCTTTAAAATGACTTTGAAAGTTCTCTTTTTCGATGAATAATTACTTTTAAACATGCATGAGAAGCTTAAGAAAAATGGCAAATTAACAGATTCTACAGAACATATAACAGAGTTAATTGGTGTTGCAAAGAGCTGACATACCCTGACAAAACAATCATGGAAATGCATTCTGATGATGCCAGCTGCTAGGCCAGGGTTCCTTGACACTGCTTTGTTTACAGTGTTTCTCACAATGGTCTCTGCAGAAGGACAAGTTGATTGATAGTAACCCACTTTGAGTGATGGCATTGCCGATGACACTGACACCATTACAGACATAGTAACAAAGAAAGCCAAGTAAATTTCGATGGTTGCCATAGTTACTCGACAACCCAAATAACCCAATACTGTAAAGAATTAATGAATGAATAAGAGACGAGCAAATAAAGAACTTAGATGAAAGTTGAAAGAAGAATATTATAAGCAAGTTGGAGATGGAGATAAAGGTTGATGTTAACCAAGTATATATAGGCAAGAAGATATATAGTAAAGATGAGTGTGGCAGTTTTACTTTGTAAACAAAAACGTGTATAGCTGCATAGAAGAAAAGCTTGAAGCTGTCTATGTTTGAGGGCTTCCATGGTAACTAAGAGGAAACAGTCTACTTTGGCTCATTTCAACAGTTGCTTATTTTACAAGATTTTCCATCCTATTAGCCTATCAGGTTTTGGAGTGGGTGGTCAAGCATGTATCTTCTTTGACTTTTGTGGATGTCAAACTGGCAATGGCCAGATAAAATAACCTACATACTCTTCAAACATACAAATTATGCAGACTAGGTCAGTGAGCGTAATTTTCATCTTATTGGGGTTCTTGTTTAACCATGATATAAATAAAATACAACAGATTCAATCGTACAATAGTAGAATTTATATTTTATAGTATTTATTTTATTTTCTTTTTCTTTTTTAAATATAAATTTCAAATAGACTAAAGAAAGGAAAAATAATAATAATTTTTTTCTTGTCCCATAATATATATATATATATATATATATATATAAAAAGGGTTTAGTGTTTGACAACCATCATAATCATATATTAAAGATTAACTTGATTAGGAAGGAAAAATCATTAATTGCCAGCGGGAACTACCAGGAAAGCGCGTGGTTAAGCAATAAGCATGGCAAGCTAGCTAGGTCTCTCACCTTGACCAAGTAGCTAGCATTTCTGCATTAATGGGAACCCATTTTAGATGAAAATTCAGTTTAGCATGTCATCCAAATGGAAAAAGTCGTGGACTATGTGCATATATAATGACTAATGACTAATGACTAGCTGTAAAATTACAACTAATTTCTTAGTTCAACCACTTGGTGTAACCGTGTTTCTTGCATCTTTCTTCATAATGTTTTTTATTTTTTTTTTCAAAGACAATTATGCATTGGATCATAGTACAATCCAAAAGAAATTTGTACATTGAAAGCTCGAAAATGTGTTAAAACACAAGAGCTGTTTAGACCCCCAAATTAAAGTTACGGCTCAATAGATTTTACTCTAATTTATACTAAGTGCGGAATAGAGTAAATGCGAGCGAATAAACAAATAAACTACTTTAAGCCATATTTAATATAACACATCAGTAATATGAAAGCTAAAAGGGTAGGGAAGAAGAATGCAAATACAAGATAACACGCTAATGTGTTATCGAAGAGGAAACCGAAGTGCTTAGTGTAAAACCTCTCCGCCGCCCTCCAAGCGGTAATCGATCCACTAAACAATTAGTTGAGATACATGGGTTAGTAAGAGACCCTCCAAACCTAATCTATCCAATGCATCTAAGCCCTCCAAGCTCCTACTCCAATAAGGTTTCTCAAAACCGTGTCTTGTCTAGCTTTCCGGATCTCACAATACACCCGATAGCTTCTGCCAAACCTCACCGACTTCTTTTGGCAAATCCCCCAAGCTTCCTAAGCTCCAAAACACTCTCTACACTCTGAAAATTTGTGGGTTGTGTTTAGGTACAAATCTCCTTTTAAGGTATGTCAATGGGAGAGGGAAGGAGAGGCTACAGTGATTTCTCATTAAGGATGAGTAGCTCTCTCTCTAAAAGATGGGTGTGTGTGTGTTGTAGAAAACCTATGTAGGGGTTTTCTCTCTGAATGGACTCTTTTACATTTGTGGATAATGAGAGTATATATAGTATAAGTGAAGGGTAAGAAAGTCACACTTAAAAATCCTCCAAGCAGAGAGTCTTACGAGTATCTCGCGGGAAGGCCTTACCTGCGAAATACTCACGAAATTGATAGTCTGGCACAACTCTTCAACTTCCAGTCATGTGCTTCTCACATGCCCTTTTTGTGGAAACCCTTCTCGCGAGCTAGTCGCGAAATGCACTGATCTCCAATTTATGCTCGATTCTTCACCAACTTAATACTAAACCCAATACAATAAAATCTCACAAAATACAAGGAATAAAATTAAAGCAATTACAACACTTTTTGTCATGAAATAAAGCCAATATAAAACATAGTTGTAAATCACAACTTTACATACACAATGGACCAAATAGGCCAAATTGACCAAATTGACCCAAATAGACCGAAATAGACCAAAGTAGATCAAATAGGTAAAAGTGGACTAAAGTAGACCAAAGTGGACTGAAATAGATCGAATAGACCGAAGGGGACCAAATTGTTCTCCCTAAAAATTAAACAATTTTTAAAAGTAATTTCTATCTCCCTATTTTTATAAATATATAATTTTATTAATTTTTGTGTTTTTGATTGATATAATTCCTTTTTGAAGTGATTCATATTCTTCTAACTATTGTTATTATGCATTACTTCTATATTTTTCTAATTTATTTTGGTACAACTAAAATTCTTAAATTTTAAATCTATTATTCAAATTTCTCATTGACTTAAGGAGATTATCATTATAATCAAAATTTATCTTATAATTACAATTAATATTACTCAAATAATTCATATTACTCTCAACCTAAACTTTTCTTTTCTCATTTTTAAGTAAGTGTACCAAAATTGGTTGAATGGACCAAAGTTGACTGAATCAACTGGAAGTGGACTAATATGGACCAAATTGGACCGAATAAAACAAATTGAACTGGAGTGGACCAAATGGACATATGGACCGAATAGAACAAAATAGACCAAATAAACCGAATTGGACCAAAGTGGATTGAAGTGGACCAAATGGACCGAATAGACCTAAAGGGACAGAATTGTTCTCCCAAAAAATTAAACAATTTTTAATAGTAATTTCTATCTCTCTATTTTACAAATATATAATTTTTTTATTGATATTATTCCTTTTATAACTTACATTTATATTATATTTTCTATGTTAATAAAATATTTTCTTTTTTTATATTAATTTAAAATTTTGGAATTAATTTTTTCTTCAATATTTTATCTTAATTTTACTCCCCTAACCAAAATCCTGGCTCCACCACCAAAAGAAAAAGCGATGAACAGTTACCTTACATTTTAGACAAATCTGTATCTTATAAAATAACATATTTGGTTAGTGATTCAAATATCAAACCAGTTGAATTGATTGTTCACAATCAAAAAATGACTATAGCCTAAGCGTATTGTGTTCTGTGTTGTATATCTATGTATGGTGTTTATATTACGTGATTATCATTGATAACAAGAAAGTATCTCATGAGACCATTTCCTACAAGATTTTTTCCACTTCTAACAGGTATTTGATAGGATATTTTCGGTCATGTTAATCAACTCTATTAGTTATATAAAAAATAAAACAGAGTTGTATTGTAGTCATTATTCTTGATTAATGCAAATCACTTAGCTTTTTTTGCTAATGTCATTTGGACATATTAAAAGTATAAATAAATAATTAAATAAATTAAATACTGGGTCTATGGCCTTAAAAATCGGGTTAGAAAAGTCCCTTTGATAGCCTTGAATGGGGATTAATTCTAGGTGCTAATTTTCTTTAAATTTTCTAGCCACCTTAAAAAGTTAATTATGAGTTATATATATAACTTCACCCGAAATCTCAAGTTGAAAGAAAGCTTAACCTCAAATTACTTACTTAAAACTTAAAATTATACCATGTAAAATGATAATTTTTTTTCAAACTTAAATCATTATCTTTTGGGCAATTTTCATTTTAATTAAACTATCTTTGCATTGGCGAAAATCAATATCAGTTAGGTTTCATCTACTTCATTGTTGGCACCGGCAACCCATTGGCATTGCCCAATAGGTTCAGTTACTTGAGCTAAAACTATTATTTCATTAGAACAGGACTTGTTTTGCTGAAGGGAGAGTCAATGAGATAAGGCATATTGCTGTCTCAATCAAACTGTAAAGACAAACTAGTTGTGCATATTGCTTCAAAAGTTTTCAAATTGGACTATTGAACATCATTTAGAGTATAAACACCAAAATTTCACCAACCACGGTTTTAAAGCAACAAATCTGAGGCGTTTTTAAAGACACAAATAAGAGATTCACATTACATGCTACGTTGCAAGCCCTTTTGGAAATCATCAAGTATATTCTTTTATATATATATTTTTTTTGAAAGAATTATCTTCTTACAAAAACAAGAAACTTTGACAAAGTAAATTTACAGTTGAATCAACAACGAAACAATGAAAAAAATGAACATTAGAGTACAGACATTTCCCCTATCACGCCCCAAACCCCAAAGGGTCTAAAGCATGAGAGAGACGTCTCAAGTACCAGTAAATTTTTTTTTCTTTTTGACAATTCAATCCACATAATTATTATCAAGTGCCAACAACAAGAATTATCATAATCATCCCATAGAATATACCTTCAGAGTAAGTCATAGCTCTAAGCATTAATTACAAGGACCATAGGCCACAAAAGAATAGAGGTCTGAAAATAACAATTACATAACAACAGCTTGTCCCATTAGTGGAAATACAGTCATAACCACTATAATATACAAAAGAATGAGTCAAGCCTAGTCTAAGATGTACACCATCTAATAAATCCATTACACAAAAATTCAGCCTCCATCAATAGTTAGTCTAACTACTATTAGCCACCAAAAAGCTGTCTCAAAAGATTGTTGCCTACTCTGAAAAGTTATAAAAATAATAGAATGAGACAAAGCCCAGTAAGTAGCACAATAATGGGGGTGGGGGAAATGTAAGTTTCATCTTCAATAATAATAATATGACAAGAATGATTACATAATGAAGTACAAAGTTTCTCAAAGTAAATACCTTGAAACTATATACCATAATCTGTGAGTATCAACAGTATAATTTCTAAAACCATAATATCTAACATAAGATAAATTATCACAAATCTACCACACTACCACATAGACCGGTCAGGGGATCCACCCATTCACAACTAGCATGATATTATCCTCTCTGGTATGTAGACTCTTGGCCCCATGGACGGCAGCCTCACCCATACCCTCAAGGTTTTTCTCTCCCCCTATGGGCAACAGAGAGAGCGCGTCAAATAGGACCTCTCTTGCATGTGGTCTTTTGGCCCCATGGACAGCAGTTTCACCCACACACAATCAAGGAACCTCTTCCCCCCATGGACAGCAGGGAAGAACGCGTCATCCAAAGTGAAAGGGCACTGACCTAGATTTGATTCCATTGTCACAAAGACTACGGAAACCAAATCGGGTGATCACCGGGAAATCACACATGGCATAGGGCTAAAATCACATAAACTCACAGGTTACCTTACTTTGAAACACATAGTTCATATCCAAATAGTTTCAGAAAACCTTAAATAATCTAACTTCTACAAAGTTTGTAAGGTTTTCAAACTTCATTCTTGTCAAAAGATTTTCTAACAATTTCTCAAATAATACAAGACAATATAAGCATCTTTAACTTTTCAATACACCATAAAATCAATGATTTTCTTATCAAAGATTAAATAAAAGATGCTCATTTTTCCATATTAACAATTCATGCATTTCCCCAAATGTAATATCAAATATGATGCATTTTTCATATATAGTAGGGGTCACAACACAATACTTTTAAGAAAGCATATATCCACATATATCATTTTCCCAAAATGTGTTTGACTCAAAGACAATATTTATAAAATATGGTTATTTTTCAAAAATACCCATTAAAAAGCTACTTACCTTGCAACCGCAAAATCCTAATTCTCCAAGCTCCAAGGGAAGATTAGCTAGAACCTAAACAATGTCAAGCAAATCTATCACAATGAGCACAAAGCTTGAAATTGTATCTAACTACAAATTAGGAATTGCCAAGTAAGAACTCAATTAGGCAAGCCTAGTATTCAACCTCACATGTAATGTATTCTACTTCCAAAATTTCTCAAAACACTTTAATTTGCAAGGCATAGACTCCCATTTATACTCATAAATCTTTCAAGGTGTCATATCTAACATCAAAACCTCCACACTTTACAAGTGCTTCCCACAAGATTTTTATAACATCATCAAGTGACCCATGACACCAAAATCATAATTTTCTCCAAGACAAACAATTTAAATCTTTAACTAGCCCCAAATAATCAATAAAAATTATATTCATCATCTATCACATATTCTAACTCAAAACCTCTAAATTTTCACCACAACAAGCCTTAGATAACCATCATTGTAAAAATCACGAACTCACTCATCAAATACATCCACCAAGACCAAAATCCATACATATAAACACATGAATATCATTTCCAAAGCTTGAGTAAAATAACCTCAAACAAGAACATAATACTCATCAAAAAAAGATTTGAACTTTTACCTCAAATAAAATAATGAAGATGCTTTGGAGTTCCTAAGTATTTTTCCGGTGATCTTGCCGGAAAAATGATGGTTAGATAGTGTATTTTGGAGTGGAGTCTGGCGGGTGAGTGCGTGTGTGTTTCAACAAAATGAAAAGAAAAGAGAGAAAATGAAAGAAAGAAAGAAAGAAAGAAAGGAGAGAGCCGGCCAAAGAGAGAAGAGATGTGGGTGAAATTGAGTGGATGAGAATGATGGGTAGTGGGGTTAGGTGGGGGCACACGTGTCCACAAAATGCTGACTTACCTTTTTTTTTTTTTTTTTTTTTTTTTCAAACTCACGGGATGTTACATCCCCACGCTGCACGCCAAAGTACACAAAATAATCTAATTGACAACCCAGCAATTCTTCCTGACCTCAGCCTGCCTTCCTGTGAGAACATCAATGGAACCCATTTTCACCATAGCTGCTGCAAACTTGCTAGCCTAAGCTGCATCATTTCTTGCATGGTACCTCACAATCCCCACCGTTGCGGGGCTGCTCAAAAGAGTTTGATCGGAGGTCAACAAGCCATGGTGATTCATCAAATCTTTGTAGTACTTATTATCAAGTTTGTTTGGTGTAAGAACATCCAGTGGCACTGTAGGATCACCACCATTTCCAGAACTTAATTGTGGGGGACACTTAGCTTTCAAGTCTCTAGCAAATTTGGGGTCCATTGAAGGGTCTTGTGGATGTGTTGCATTGAAAGTGTATAGATATTTTGAGAAAGAAGAACAATGTGACACACCTATAGAATGTGCCCCAAAAAGTGTCACCATTTCATCAAGACTAAAGCCTTTTCGTGCAAAGTTTTCTTCGAGCTGCTTGGCATCAAAGAAAGGAGGGGGAAGGTTTTGGGTAGGCTCATCTTCATGTGACACCCAGCCATTACGACGACCTGATGGCACTTTGTAGTTTATGTCTCCAACTTTGTATGCACTGTCACGAGCAGCAAATGCAATAATGTCTGCACATGAGACAGTTTGGGGGCATTGAGCTTCTAGTTCAGCCTTTGCCTCATCGATCACTTCAAAGCCTCGCAAACTAGGATTGTTGGCTATATTTTCCTTCTCTGCTGGGTTTCCAGGAGTTGAATCAAGTAAAACAGAGGCATCACAACCCTGAAACATATAGCATGAAAATTATGATTAAGTCCAATCGATGACAATGAGGGAATTATTTTCTTCTTGTTTTAGGAGAATTTATTTTCATTAGCTTACTGGATTTAAGAACTATGTTGGATAAAAGAACAATACACCTTAAAAAAAATAATACTTCAAAAAGTTGTACCAAAAAAAAAAAGAAGAAGAAGAAGAAGAAGAAAGAAAGTCAATCTAGTTTAGTTTGTCTAGAAAAATCCTGATAGACATTTAAAATGAAGCTAAAAATATCTGCGTTTTGTGTCAGTTTAATTTGTCTAGATTGAAATATAGTCATTAACACCCACCAATTACAATAAAACCATTATCCACCATTCACAAAGAATGACATTAATGTGTATTAGTATCAAATTGGAAAAGTGGCACAGATAATATCATGAAATGTTTTTCATGCAACGGTCCCGTAGCTCAGTTGGTTAGAGCGTTGGTCTTATGATCCGAAGGTCGCGGTTTCTTCAAGCCCCGCCGGGACCAATATTCCAATGATTTTGTTGGTGTCAATGTCAATACTAGCCAAAAAAAGCTTCTGGATTCTCTCCGTCACACCTAGAAGCTAAAACAAATTGCTTCTTATATCCAATTTCAGACATATCTAAGCCAAAGCTAAACTCTTAAGAAAATAACACCATGGCTGATGCGTTTTTTGGGTACCCCTTCAGGCGCTTCTTCTTGAGCCCTACGATCTTCCGTTAATGGTCAGGATCGACAGCCCTCATGGACTGGTTCGAATCCCCTAATGCCCACATCTACAAGATCAACGTTCCAGGTAACACCACTGGACTCTCTCATTTTATTTGGGTACTAAGGATAATTGAATCGTTGTTATTCATATATTCTCTCAATCTTTTAATTCTCTTTGCTTTTTAATTTTTCAATTTCAATTTTCAACTGGGTTTTTCTTATTTTGCAATTGTCTCACCTTTTTGAGAGGAAAATTTTTGTGAGTTTGTAAGAGTTGTCAATTTTTTTCAAATGGGTTTTGCTCAAATTATGGATTTGGACTAAGCGAATTTGTGTGTGAATAGGTTACAGCAAAGATAACATAAAGGTGCAAATAGAGGATGGTAACGTTTTGCACATAAAAGGAGAAGGTGGGAAAGAGGAGCAGCACAATGCAAAAGACACTGTTTGGCTTGTAGATGAGATTTGAGATGAAGGGAATGGTTGATGTTAAGTTCATATTTATAGGTAAAAGGAAAGAAGAAGATTATGCCCGCTGCTTTTACTTTTTGTATACCGAAACGTACGTGTGTTAATTACTTACAGTTGCAGCAAGCAAAGAAGTGAAGCTTTAAGCTGTCTAAGTTTGAACAGTTCCATATACAGTGGTACACTCCCTTCGCCTCCTTGCTTGGTTTGACTTCTCATTTTGCAGGCCTGGTACAGAAAAGTACTGGTTTTATTTTTTATTTTTTATTTTTTATTTTTTTCTGACTTTCAAAGATGTCAAGTGGCAATGAAGAATGAAGATTTGGTCATGACTGAAAATCTCCATGACAAATTCTCATATTGGATCATGAAATGAATTTTATATTACCTTTTTTTAGGGGTATACTTTGACAATTCAGTTCTTGCATCAGCGTTTTATATTACATTTTAAATGAATATATTGAAGAAGTCTATTTGCATGTAGTAGGATATGAATTGAAGTATCCGATTCAGCAGGGAAAACATATGAAGTAATCAAGCTAGCTTTATAATTTTTGAAAGGGAAAATCTAATCAACACTTTTTTTTTTTCCTCTTTATTCAATTTTAAAGAAGGAAAATGGATTCTAAATTCTAACACAAAGATACATCATAAACTCTGCTCTAAAAATTGATTCAATTTTTACACAACTTTTAAGTAGTCGTGGTGGTAAAAATATGGTAAGTCCATATAAAAGTAAATGTTCACCACTCCATCAAATTGTGACAAAAATTACTAATTTTGAACCCTTAAAATCTCCATAAGAAACACCAAAAAAATACTAATTTTGAACTACAAGCCTCTTACCTTTTAAAATATTACTTTAGTTCAAGTCCTTAGACAACCACCTTAAAGGGGTAATGGATAAAGTAATTAATTAACAAAAAGACAATTAAATATGGTAAGTATGATTGAAGACCAAACAGACAAGTTTGACCAAGTCATGCATTGTAGCTACTTGTTCAATCTTGTAAGGTTGAATTTAATCAACCATGTGTTGGCTTTATTCCATGACAAATTTGCTTGTAATATAGCACTTAGAAACCTTGTATTTAGGTGGGAATCATGTAAGGGTAGTGTGTGAGAGAGTGTGAAGAAATGCTCAAGACAGTGCAGTGAAGTAGAGACTCGCGGCTAGGAATCGCGGGTGGCTCGCGGCTTGCAAGCCGCCAAAAGTTGCTCACGTGCAGAGCATGCAGGGGAGCTGAACAGTCACGCCACCTGGAGCACTACACGACAAAAATCCAGACTGGCCATTAAGTTAGCTCGCGACTTGAACTCGCGACTCAGTCAAGTCGCGAGGTCAAGTCGCCAGCCAGCCCTATTTTTGGAAAAACTGACTCTTCGTATTCCATTATCACACCAGTATAAATACCCCTCATTCCCACAAGATATGGGTGGCTATTCAGAAAGAAAAACCCTAAGAGAAGTTTCTTCAAAACACCCACCCAATTAGAGAGAGCTACTATTTCTTAGAGGGAAACCTTTGTAGTCTCTTCTCATTCCCTCTCTCATTGTCATACCTATTGAGAGGAGATTTCTATCCAAACACTACCCACACCCATTTAGAGTGTAGAGTGTTTTTGGAGCTTTGGGAAGCATTGGAAGATGCCAAGGATGGCGGATGCTACGGTCTAGTAGCGAAATCCGGTAAGCTAGAAAAGAAAAAGGTTCGGCGCAACCTCGTTGGAGCAAGAAGCTTGGAGGGCTTAGGTACATCGGGTAGATTAGGCTTGGAGGGTCTATTGCTGTTCATGTATCCCAACTACATTTTCTAGTGGATTATTGACCGCTTGGAGGGCGGCGGAGAGGTTTTACGCCGAGGGCTTCGGTTTCCTCTTCGATAACACATCGTGTGTTGTCCTTGTGTTTGCATCTCTCTTCCTTTTATCTTTGCCTTTTATTTTCTGCTGTGGATGTGATTTATAATTGGCTTAGATTGATTTCCAATTCTGTTTATACCTTATGTTCATTTTCCGCACACTAGTTGTTTGTCATAAAGCTTGAATTGGTTATTTTGTATTTGGGGGTCTAAACGTTCAAGGATGTTTATACACGTTTTTGAACTTTCAAATCTCCATGTATCAAATCCCACAGAAATATGACCTTCCAAGAAATTCAATCGATTAAAAAACTACTTGTTCATGGAATGCCTTTAACAACTAGCTGCTTAAACTGTAAAATAAGGCACTGGACAAAAAAATCAGTAACGCGTTTGCTTTGTTAATTGTATCTTGTATAACATCAGCACCATAATAGTGATACTATTCTCTCCCTTGGCCTCCCTCCTTGATTTGAATTCTAATTTAAATGTTTTCCTAACTTGTGCGTGAGGTTTAGAAATTTGTTTTCTTTTTCACTTTCAAAGATGTCAACTGGCAATGATGATCATGCCTGAAAAAGCTACTTGAGAAATTCTCATCTAGGGTCGCCCAAAGAACAAAAAACGAATAAATAAATTAATGTCTTCATTCTGAAAAAAAAAAAAAAAGGTTTTGTCGTCTATAAAATGAGTTCCTTGCTAATTTTTAAATAAAAAAATCAGAGGATAAAGCTTGAGAGGTCTCAAAGGCATTAGGATCCTCACAACACTTCCTCTAATGATTTAGTTATAACCCAAACTAAATCCCATCAAGATCTTAAGATAGCATTAGGCAGTAGGTGTCAAATAATTGTTCGTAAATCAAACTCAGTTGATGCTTGAAGTCTTGGAAGTAGCTCGTGGAAGGTATTTAGAATAGAAGAGTCCAAGCGGCCTAAAACCGATTATGTGGTCATCTCAGTAAGTCATTTTTAGATGAGAATTCAGGTTTGAATGTCATCCAAAAGGAAAAAAAGTCACTTCTTTGCCTGATTCTTCTAATATAAATAACAAGTTCTTTGCCTGATGAAAATGGCTTACAAGTCCCAGCTTTGATTTCGTGTACAAAGGCATAATGACTAATGACTACTTTGGTGTAACCGTGTTTCTTGCATCTTTCTTCATAATAGTTTTTTATTTCCCAGACAATTATGCATTGGATTATAGACAATCCATTAGAAATTTGTACACAATAGACCAAATAGATCGAAATGGACTAAATTGGACCGAATAGACCAAAATGAAATTAATGGACCGACATGTACAGAATTGGACCAAATAGACCCCAGGGGCCTGAATTTCTCTCTCTAAAAATTAAACAATTTTTAAAAGTAATTTATATCTCTTTATTTTTACAAATATATAATTTTATTAATTTTTGTGTTTTTGATTGATATTATTCCTTTTTGAAGTGGTTCATATTTTTCTTAGTTCTAACTATTATTGTTATGCATTACTCCTATATTTTTCTAATTTATTTTGGTACAAATAAAATTTATAAGTTTTAAATTTGTTGTTAAAATTTCTCATTCACTTGAGGAAATTATCATGATAATCAAAACTTATCTTATAATAACAATTGATATTACTCAAATAATTCATATTACTCAAATAATTCATATTACTCTAAATCTAAACTTGTCTTTTCTCATTCTTAAGTGAGTGGACTGAAATATGCTAAATGGACTGAAGTTGAATGGATTGAACAGAAGTGGACCAACATGGACTAAATTGGACTGAATAAACCAAATTGAACTAAAGTGAACCAAATGGACCGAATTAGACTAAATTAGACAGAACTAGACTAAACAGACCGAATTTTATCAAATTGGACGGAAGTGGAAAAAATAGACCAAAAGATAGTAGAAGACTGAATAGAAGCAAATGGACCAAGTTGGACTAAAGTGAACCGAATAGACAGAGAGGACCGAATTGACCAAAATAAACTGAATTGGACCAAATTAGACAGGATTAGAAATTTTAAAATTATTTTTCTTCCAATTTTTTAAATTAAAATTTTGAATTAATGACTGTAAAATATTTTCCAGAATTTTTTTATAAAAAAAAAAAATTAAATGAAGTTGACAGAGATAAAATAAAATAAAACGAATCACAAAACACAAATCATAACTTACATTTATATTATATTTTCTATGTTAATCAAATATTTTATTTTTATATTAATTTAAAATTTTGAAATTAATTTTTTCTTCATTATTTTATCTTAATTTTACTCCCCTAATCAAAATCCTGGCTCCACAACCAAAAGATAAAGCGATGAACAGTTACCTTACCTTTTAGACAAATCTATATCTAATATATTAACGTATTAAAATAACATATTTGGTTAGAGATTCAAATGTAAAACCAGTTGATTTGATGAAAACATGAATTGATTGTTCATGATCAAAAACGACTATGGCTAAGCTTATTGTGATCTGTGTTGTATATATATGTAGGGTGTTTATAGAGTTTTAATTTCCAAATTGCTCTATCTTTGAGTTTTATAGAGTTTTCAAGGCTAAATATTTTCCAAATTTCTCTTGGAAGAAAAATCTTCCTCTAGTTCTTTTGTTTGGAAGAGTATTTTACGCTCAAGAAAACTTATAGCTAAAGAGTCTAAATGGCAAATTGGTGATGGGAAGACTACCCGGATTTTCTATGATTCTTGGCTATTAGACTCAACTGATGGCAAAGTAACTTCCCCCCTAATTTTATCTCACCCGAAGCTACTGTTGATGTTCTCATTGATTCACATACAGGGTGGTGGAATACAAATTAATCTTACCGTTCTTTGTTTCTATCCTCCTGAGGCCAAAATGGCCAAATACCACTGTTTATAGAGATATATATCAATTTATCACTATTTTGGAAATATGTAGGGATCTATCACTTTTTAGATACTTGAGTTTGGGGAAATCAAGTTTTCTATGGTACTCGAGTTCCTTGAAAAAGCAGCCTTCAAAGTTGTCGAAAATTTTTTAATAGAACTCAAAGTTCATAGAACTTGAGAACCATGGAAAACTCGAGTTCTCCAAACTCGAGTACCCAAAAAATGCTACATCACTACATATTTCTAAAAGAATGATAGATTGATATAAATTTCGGTAAACAATGCTATTGTGCCATTTTGGCCATCCTCCTGAAGCTCAACTCATAAAATCAATACGTCTGCTCAATCCCACAACCCAATATCCTCATTTGGCCCGAAGCAAATTCGGGAAACTATTCTATCAAAACTGATTACAAAGCTTTGCAGGAAAAGCCAACTCTGTCCGCAGATGAAATTGAAGCTTCTGAAGAAAAACAAAAGGTTTTGGAAAGGCATTTGGAAACTGAAAACTCCGGGGAAGATTAAACACTTTCTATGGAAATCGTATACAAACTCTCTACACACTAGAGAGAATCTGCTGAAGAGAACCATTCTCCACGATCCACTGTGTCATCTCTGTGCAAAGGAACCTGAAAATGTGTTACATGCTCTGGACAGCAAAGTTTCAAGGGGTCGAAGCACAGTCAAGAAAAAATGGAGCCCTCCAGTTCTAGACTCTTTCAAGACAAACTTCGACGGAGCAATGTTCAACGAATCAGATGATGTGGGCATTGTTGTGGTTATCCTTAATTCTGCAGGTAAGGTTATGGCTGCTTTGTCAGAAAAAATAGAAGAGCCGCCTTCTGTGATGACATGTGAGCTTTTGGCAGCTAGACGAGCGGTGCAATTTACAATTGAAATGGGATTCCGGCTGTCTTCTTTTGAAGGTGATTCAGAGACGGTAATAAACTCCTTGCGTAAGGGTGGTATGAAAAAACCTCAAGTGGGTCACATTATTAAAGACACTATGTTTTTGGCTAGCTTTCTCCGGAGCTTTTGTTTCTCTCATATTGTTAGTAAGGTAATGCAATTGCACATGCTTTAGCCTAGAGAACAAAGCTTTCCTTTTTATTAATAGTCTGGATGGAGTCTGTTCCATCAGATTTAGACTCTTTTGTTTTGGCTAGCTGATTGAGTAATAAAACTGAACTTGCATTGTTCTCAATAAATTGAAAAAATGTAGGGTGTTTATATCACGTGACTATCACTGATAACAGCAACTATTTGTTAGGATATTTTCGTTTATGTTAATCAACTCTATTAGTTATATATAAAAACAGAGTGTTCTATTGTAATCATTATTCTTGATTAATGACAATTGCTTAGCTTTTCTTGCTAATGGCATTTGGACATTAAAAGTATAAATAAATTAAAGTCTGGGTTTATGGTCTTAAAAATCGGGTTAGAAAAAGCCTTAATGATAGTCTTGAATGGGGATTCAGTCAGAAAGTGCTAATATTCTTTAAATTTTCTATCCACCTTAAAAAGTTAATTATGAGTTATATAACTTCATCCACAATCTCAAGTTGAGAGAAAGCTTAACCTTAAATTACTTACTTAAAGCTTAAAATTATACCATGTAAATGATAAATTTTTTTTTTTCAAACTGAAATCATTATCTTTTGGGAAATTTTCATTTTAACTCAACTATCTTTGCATTGGCAAAAATTAATACCAGTTAGGTTTCATCTACTACAATGTTGGCACCAGCAACCCATTGGCATTACCCAATAGGTTAAATTACTTGGGCTAAAACTCTTATTTCTTTAGAACAGGACTTGTTTTGCTGAAGGGAGAGTCAATGAGTTAAGGCATTCACATGCTGATGCTATAGAAAATTAGAAAATTAGACACTGTGTTACTGTCTCAATCAAACTGTAAAGACAAACTAGTTGTGCATATTGCTTCAAAAGTTTTCAAATTTGACTATTGAACATCATTTAGAATATAAATACAAAAATTTTCACTAACAACCGTGGTTATAAAGCAACAAATCAGAGTTGTTTTTAAAGACTCAAATAAGAGATTGACATTATATGCTACGTTGCAAGCCCTTTTAGAAATCAAAAAGTATATTATATATATTTTTTGAAAGAATTATCTTCTTACAAAAACAAGAAACTTTCACAAAGTAAATTTACACTTGAATCAACAATGAAACAATGAAAAAAATGAACATTAGAGTACAGACATTTCCCCACCCTGCACGCCAAAGTACATAAAATAATCTGATTACAAAATAATCTTAATTGACAACCCTGCAATTCTTCCTGACCTCACCCAGCCTTCCTGTGAGAACATCAATGGAACCCATTTTCACCATAGCTGCTGCAAACTTGTTAGCCCAAGCTGCATCATTTCTTGCATGGTTCCTCACAATCCCCACCGTTGCAGGGCTGCTCAAAAGAGTTTGATCAGAGGTCAACAAGCCATGGTGATTCATCAAATCTTTGTAATACTTATTATCAAGTTTGTTTGGTGTAAGAACATCCAGTGGCACTGTAGGATCACCACCATTTCCAGAACTTAATTGTGGGGGACACTTAGCTTTCAAGTCTCTAGCAAATTTGGGGTCCATTGAAGGGTCTTGTGGGTGTGTTGCATTGAAAGTGTATAGCCGCTTTGAGAAAGAAGAACAATGTGACACGCCTATAGAATGTGCCCCAGAAAGTGTCACCATTTCATCAAGACTAAGGCCTTTTCGTGCAAAGTTTTCCTCTAGTTGCTTGGCATCAAAGAAAGGAGGGGGAAGGTTTTGGGTAGGCTCATCTTCACGTGACACCTGACCATCACGACGACCCGATATCACTTTGTAATTTATGCCTCCAACTTTGTAGGCACTGTCACGAGCAGCAAATGCTATAATGTCTGCACATGAAACAGTTTTAGGGCATTGAGCTTCTAGTTCAGCCTTTGCTTCATCAATCACTTCAAAGCCTCGCAAACTTGGATTGTTGGCTATATTTTCCTTCTCTGCTGGGTTCCCAGGAGTTGAATCAAGTAGAACAGAAGCATCACAACCCTGAAACATATAGCACGAAATATATGATTAGGTCCAATTGATGACAATGAGAGTATTATTTTCTTCTTGTTTAGGAGAATTTATTTTCATTAGCTTACTGGATTTAAAAACTAAGTTGGATAAAAGAACAATACACCTTTAAAAAAAAGAAGGCTATAGCAAGTTCAGTCAATCTAGTTTAGTTTGTCTAAAAAAATCTTGATAGACATTTAAAATGAAGCTAAAAAAATCTATGTTTTGTGTCCGTTTAATTTGTCTAGATTGAAATGTAGTAATTAATATCTACCAATTACACTACAACCATTATCCACCATTCAAAAAGAATGACATTAATGTGTATTAGTATCAGATTGGAAAAGTGGCACAGATAATATCATGAATTATTTTTCATGCAACGGTCCCGTAGCTCAGTTGGTTAGAGCGTTGATCTTATGAGCCGAAGGTCGCGGGTTCGAGCCCCGCCGGGACCAATACTCTAATGATTTTGTTGGTGTCAATGTCATGGCTAGCCAAAAAAGTTAATAAATTTGAAGTCATCATGTTTTTGGTACACGTCATATCTATATAGGTTAATAATGTGATATTTTAAGAAAAAGTTTTGCTTTCAAACCCAAAAAAGTAAATAAATTTGGAACAAATAAGCTCTTGATGGACATTGTATATTGGTATTTCTATATATTGTTTGTACTGTGATATTCTAAGATAAGGTTTTGCTTTTAATACATACAAAAGTCATCATGCTAATTAAGGATGTTATAAATGCTTTTTCTGGAGAGAATGGTGAATTTGATTTTATAAAATACTAAAAATATAGTGGAAAATGAGGGTGAGAAGAAGCTATACCCTAACAAAACAGTCATGGAAATGCATTCTGATTAGGCCAGCAGCTATGCCAGGATTCCTTGACACAGCTTTGTTCACAGCTTTTCTCACAATTGCTTCTGCAGAAGGACAACTTGTCTTATAAAAGCCCACTTTGAGTGATGCTGATGAGACAGAAGCCATGGTACATATGCTAATTAGAAAGAAAACCAAGCACAAGTGTAGTGTTGCCATCTTCATTGTACAACCCAAAAGACCTTAATTTGTGTGAAGCAAAGAAAGAGTAAGGAACAATAAACAAGGTAGTTAAGAACAAAGCAAGAAATGGATTGTGTGCTACAAAGAAATTACAATAATGTGAGAGAAAGATAGTGAAATGAGGTGATTGAGATTTGAGATGCAGGGAATGGTTGATGTTAAGTTCATATTTATAGGTAGAGGATTGAAGAAGATTATGCCGGCTGCTTTTACTTTTTGTATACCAAAACGTGTGTTAATTACTTACAGTTGCTGCAAGCAAAGAAGTGAAGCTTGAAGCTGTCTAAGTTTGAACAGCTCCATATAGAGAGTTACACTCCCTTGGCCTCCTTGCATGGTTTGAATTCTCATTTGGAAGGCCAGGTTCAGAAAAGTATTTGTTTTTTTTCTTTTTATTTTATTTTTAATCTGACTTTCTAAGATGTCAAGTGGCAATGAAGAATGAAGAATGAAGATTATGGTCATGACTGAAAATCTCCATGACAAATATTCTCATCTTTAAAATGAGTTCCCTCCTAAACGGCACACATTTAGGGGTATGCTTAACAATTTAGTTTCATACATCAATATTTTATATTACAGTCTAAATGGACATATTCAAAAAGTCTATTTGCATGTTGTAAAATAAAAATTAAAGTAACCAATTACGTAGGAAAAAGATATGAAGTAATCGAGCTAGTTTTGTATTTTTTTTTTTTTTTTAATTTATAAAGAGAGTGTGTAGGTAAAGATATAACTTGTGTGTCATAATTTTTAAGTAATTGTGATGGAGAAAATGTGATGAATTCACATAAAAATGATTATCCACCGCTCCATCAAGTTGTGCTGTAGTAGAATAACTTTTTTCGTAAAATGGTATTTCATATTATATTACAAATAAAAATAAATAAATAAAAACTCTTGACTTTTAAAATGTTACTTTAGTATGATTGAAGCCACCTTAAAAATGAATAAATAAAGTAATTAACAAATGGACAAAAATGATAAGTGTAATTGAAGACCAAACAGACAAGTTTGACCAAGTCATTCATTCTAGCTAGCTGTCTTGGCTAAGTAACACATGTATCAAATCCCACAGAAACATGACCTTCCCAGAAATTTAATCGAATAAAAAACTATTTGCTCATGAAATGCCTGTTACCAACTAGCTGCAGACACTATAATAAAACAAGGCAGTCTAAGCAAAATCAGTAACGCGTTTGTGCTCTGTATAACATTAGCACCATATATAGTGATACTTTTCTCATTCATAAAAAAATAAAATAAAAATAGTGATACTTTTCTCTCCCTTGGCCTCCATCCTTCATTTGAATTCTAATCTGAATGGGTTCTTTTAAATTGTAGATGAGGTTTAGACTTTCTTATCTTTTACCTTTTCATTTTCAAAGATATCAACTGGCAATGATGATCATGTCTGAAAAAGCTACTTGAGAAATTCTCATGTAGGGTCCCCAAATAACAAAAAACAAACAAATAATAAATAATTTTTTTCATTCTGAAGGGAAAATACAAGTTGGGATTTGTCTGTATAAAATGAGTTCCTTGCTTAATTTCTAAATAAAAAAGGAGGGGTTACAATTGAGAAACCAATAATGATTGAGAGGTCTCAAAAGTATTAGGAACCTCACAACGCTTCCTCTAGTGATTTAGTTATAACCTAAACTAAATCCCACCAAGATCTTAAGAAGCATTCGGTAATGGGTGTCGAATAATTGTTGGTAAATCAAACTGGTTGCTCTCTAGGATTTGAATGAACCTTTAAACTTTTGTTATACTAGACCACTTATAATGGTCGTGCATGGAGATATAGTTGGAAATTTAGTTTCATCATCAATACTAATACCTAAATTGATCGATTTAATGAATTTATTTGCATATGGTAAAAAATTTAGTATGCTAGTACCTCAATGAATTTATTTGTATATAGTAAAGAATTTAACGTATTAGATCCCATTTAAGATGACACTTAGCACAAATTAACCATAAAGTTATCTTCAAAAAAGAAAATTCATGCACAAAGGCATAATGACAAGCTGCAAAAAAAAACAAAAACAAAAAACAAAAAACAAAACAAAACAACTAGTAGGTTGGTTCAAACACTCAACATTTCTTTCACCTTCCAGTCAAAAAACAAAACGTTTCTGTCACCTTGCTTCATAATGTGGCTTTTTAGTTTTTTCCCCCATTTGACAAGCACACACGGGATCATAGCACAATCCAGGTAAATTAAATTCACCAAGCAGCCTATGACTGGTCATCTTTGCTTCGAGTAGAAGGTAATCTTTAGATAAATATTCATCTAAAAACAATCTTCATTTAGAAGAAAAAGGCAATGGCCAATTCTCGATTGTGTTGAAAAGAAACCTTAGGAGAATATAACTATAACATATTTGCATCCCAAACCCAATAGGTTACAGGGACTAATACTACAAAGAGATAAGATTCACGAAGTTCCTTCGAGTAAAAAGTAAAATTTTGATTTGAAATATTCTTGAAATGAAATTCTTCAGTTGGAAGAACTATGCAAGTAACTAAATCTACGTTGAGTTGGAAAGAAACCAGGTTAAATTATTAAATTCATCATTTTCTAATAGTCTAAGTTTTTTAAATTATTGATAATTTATCATGGTATCAAGAGTGATCAAGAGTGATCAAGAGTGATCCTAGGTGGGAAATCCTATCTGCTATCTCTATTAAAATTGAAGTTTTAACACATTTGCAACCCAAACTACCTTTTTGGACTAAAGTTGAAAATTTGAACATATTTGCAGGACAAAATGGGCTTCTGTCCTTTTTGAGAAAATTAATTAACCTTTTGCCCATTTTGTCCCATATTTGCATCCCAAACTACTCTACATTATTAAGGACGACCTATTCACAAATTTAGAAAGCTCATGCCGTGTGCTACAAAAGAGAAACCCAAAGCCTAGAAATCCTCAACCATGAGTAAAAAGATGAAAGAGAATTATTATTTACGGTGTTATTAATGTCATAGAGCATATCAAGAATTAAAGCCACTGAGTCATCCCAGTGTGTTGCTGCAAAGATAAAATCCTCAAATGGGCCCTTGTAATCTTGGAAGTAGCTCATGGAAGATATTTAGAATAGAAGAGTCCAGGCGACCTAAAGCTAATTATGTAGTCACGTTAGTAACTCATCTACTAGATATAGAGTCTAGGGGTAAGTCTATTTAAAAAATTCTATATATTACTTTTATGTTTGTGTGTTCTAATAAGTATTATTGTTTTCTCAAAAAAAAAAATATAGGAATGTTTATTCCACATCGGTTGTGTGTGTTAGAGTTTTAGTCCTTATAACCCAGGCTATGATACAAAGATTAAGCCATTTTTATAGTGGTACTCTGGTTATATAATGTATTATAAACTTGTTCAAAAAACTCTATATATTATTTTCGTGTTTGCATGTTCTAATAAATATTATTGTTTCCTTAAAAAACACATGTCATGGAAGATATTTAGAATAGAAGAGTCTAGGCGGCCTAAAGCTAATTATGTAGTCACGTTAGTAAGTCATCTACTAGATGTAGAGTCTAGGGGTAAGGATTTATCTCAAATTCTGAACTTCAATTCTATTTAGTGAAGTCATTCTTGGGATTAGAGAACCTCATAGCAGTTTTTCCTTTGGAGGTTCTCTACTGGTTTTTCATTTCATCACCATATTGTTGTGTTATTTATTTTATATTTATTGAATTACTACTTTATATACGATGAAATGTTGGCTTGTGATAATAACATGTGTTAATACTTATTACATAATCTAGTTAATTGGCTTAAATAAATTAAATCGATAAATTAAGGGATTAAAACATAGTCTTTCTTACATAGTATTCAATCTACAAATGTGAAGTATTTTCAAAGACTCGAATAATGACATTTAATATGGGTTTCAGTTAACTTAATTAGTAAAATCTCTAATAGTTGAATAAAAAATTTGAAATTCAATCCTCTCTTATACCAAAAATCAATTGGTATCTTGGCCTGATGATAAAGAGCACAATTATCATAAACGAATGTCATAGGTTGAAACTCTAAAAAAAAAAAAATAAATAAATAAACAAACTGCATTCACTTCAATTGCTAAGTTGCAAGCATGTGAATGTTAATGCTTAACATTAGATCAATCAAAAAGAAGATTCTTTCATAGTTTACAAAAGAATATCCTTAACAAACAAACAAAACTAAGAAACTCTCACAAAGCAGATTTACACTTTTGATGAATCAACAATTAAACAATGGAAACAAAAAATGAACAACAGTTCAGACACTTCCCGCCATGCATGCCAAAGACAAGAAGTAATCTAATTGACAACCCTGCAGTTCTTCCTGACCTCAGCATGCCTTCCTGTGAGAACACCAATAGAACCCATTTTCACCATAGCTGCTGCAAACTTGTTAGCCCAAGCTGCATCATTTTCTGCATTGTTCCTCACAATCCCCGCCGTTGCCCGGCTACTCAAAAGAGTTTGATCAGAGGTCAACAAGCCATGATGATTCTTCAAATCTTCGTAGTATTTATTGTCAAGCTTATTTGGTGAAAGAACATTCAATGGTACTATAGGATCACGTCCATTTCCAGAATTCGATGGTCGGGGACACTTGGCTTTTAATCCCCTTGCAAATCTGTGGTCCATTGAAGGGTCTTGTGGATGTGTTGCATTGAAAGAGTACAGCCGATTTGAGAATGAAGAACAATGTGACACCCCAATAGAATGTGCACCAGATAGTGTCACCATTTCATCAAGACTGAGGCCTTTTCTAGCAAAGTTATCTTTGAGTTGCTTGGCATTGAAGGAAGGTGGTGGAAGGTTTTGGGTAGGCTCATCTTCACGCGATACCCTTCCATCACGGCGTCCTGATGGCACTTTGTAATTTATTCCTCCAACTTTGTAGGCACTGTCACGTGCAGCAAATGCTATAATGTCTGCACATGAGACTGTTTTTGGGCATCGAGCTTCAAGTTTAGCCTTTGCCTCATCAATTACTTCAAAGCCTCTCAAGCTTGGATTGTTGGCTCTATTTGCCTTCTCTGCTGGATTTCCAGGTGTTGAATCAAGTAGGACAGAGGCATCACAGCCCTGAAACACATAACATGAAAATTATGATTAGTTTCAATTGATGACAATGAGTAATATAGACTCTGGGCTCATAAAGTAAAATTTCAAAAAGTTGCATATGAGCTAAAAAAGCTGAATAAACTAAAAAGGCTATGACAAACATCAGTCAATCTATACAGTAAAATGAACTTCCATGAAATGTATTTGATACAATAGTCCGGTAGCTTAGTTGGTTAGAGTGTTGGTCTCAAGGACCAACAGCCCATGATTTTGGTAGCCAATATATTGGCCATACAAAAAAGCAAATAAATTACAAGTCATTAAGTTCTTGATAGACATGTACTGTGACTAATGTTTATATTATGATATCTATGTGACTCTGGTTTTGCATTTAAGTACATTCCAAATTCATCATGCTAAGAGTGTCATGGACGCTTTTTCTGGAGAAAAAATGCTGTATTTAATTTTATGAGAGACTAAAAATATAGTTGACATTAAAATAAGGGTGAGAAGGAGCTATACCCTAACAAAACAGTCATGGAAATGCATTCTAATGAGGCCAGCAGCTATAACAGGATTCCTTGACACAGCTTTATTCACAGCTTTTCTCACAATTGCTTCGGCAGAAGGACAACTTGTCTTATAAAATCCTACTTTCAGTGATGCTGATGAGACAGAAGCCATGGTAGATATAGTAAGAAAGAAAACCAAGCACAGATATAGTGTTGGCATCTTCATTGTACAACACAAGAGACCTTTGTGTGAGACAAAGAAAGAGAAGGAAACAAAGTAATCAAGAACTAAGTAAGAAATGTATGTGTAACAAAGAAAGAGAATGTGGGAGGAGGATATTGAAATGAGGTGATTGAGATGGAGGAAATGGTTGATTGTATAAGTAGAGGAAAGGAGAAGATGGTGCTGGCTGCTTTTACCTTTTTTCTTTTGTAAAGAAAGGACTGCTTTTACTTTTTCTTTTTTTTCCTTTTTCTTTTTTTTTTTTTTTGAGAAAGGGCTGCTTTTACTTGAGTATACCAAAACGTGCATAAATATTAATTATAGTTTCTGCATGCAAAGCAGTGTAGTTGTCTAATTTTGAATAGTTCCATAGTGATACACACTAGTCTAATTTTGAGTAGTTCCATAGTGATACACCCTACACAGTACACTCCCTTGACCTCCTTGCTTGGTTTGAATTATAGTCTTTTATGGTCTAATATTACAGGCCAGGTTCAGAAATGTATTGGCCTCTTCTATTTTTGTCTTTTAAAGATGTTAACTGACAATGAAAAATGCTAAGAACTTCTTAGAGAGAATATCTGATCTCATATATGCGAAAAACGAAGGTTTGAATCCCCCTTCCTCACCTAGTATAACAATTGTATTATTAAAAAAGAAAAAAAAAATTGACAATGAAGAATGAAGATGATTGTAATGTCTGAAAAACTCCCAAACAAATTCTTATATAGGTCCTTAAATGAATAAATAAATGTGTCTTTGCATCATTTATAAAATAAATTTCAATACCATTTATCAGTCTAAAAAAAATATTAGTCACATCTCAAATTACAATTAAGGATTTTCATGAACCATCTATATAACCAAATTCTACCTAATAAACACTTAGCACACATTTGGAGAACTAGTTCAATAAAAAAAATATATAATCCATATCATCTGGGCCTCACAGTAAAGTAGGTTCATCAATTTTACTAAGATTACTATGTTTGACAGCCACCTTAACAGCTAATCAATAAATAAAGTAATTAACAAAAGAACAAAAAAGTTATGGTTGGAAGAGCAACCAAACAAGACCATCAGACAAGTTTGACCAAGTCAGCAATGCAGCCCTTTTATTGGCTCAGAACGCATGCGTGTATCAAATCCGAATACTTGTTTTTTGTCGCTATGTTTATTGTTTACGTCCTTATCCCCTATTTGAAGGCTTTTGGATCTTTGTACAATATTTTTAGAACACACATATTGCATCTCAAAGTCATGGATACAAATAAGTTTAGTGACAGAAATAATTTAACATCTTTTTTCACAATTACTAAGGTAACATATTATGATGGATACATAATAAAAATGATATCAATAATGGACAAAGTAGTGTTACACCCATCACTGCAAGCTTAGCAAGTTATGAAAAAAAATGTCCCTACACCCTATGACTACTCTCGTGGATAACCCCAATGCTTGTGTTAGTAGGAACTCCATCCTTTCACAAGTGATCACTGATGGGTGTTGAAATGTGTTGTATTTGAAGGTGATTCAAAAACAATTTGTGAGGCTCTACAAAATCCATCATTAGCTCAAGAGCTGTTCACTCTATTATATTACTCTATCAAATCAAATCAGCTTTAAATTCCTTTTTCTGCTGGGAATTTGTTTTTGTCATTAGAAATGTAAAAAAAAATTCTCATAACTCTGCTCGTTAGGCCACTTCTTATAATTGAAATGTACGGAAGTGGATCAAATGGACCAAACTGCACAGAATAAACTGAAGTGGACCAAAATTGACTAAAACACTAGGCTGATGTAGCTCAACGGGAGCGTAGCAATAATAAATACTATACTTCAGCTTTTAAATATAATATATAGATATATTGATATAGATACATAGATGTCATGTTTATTGGGAGATGCGGTTTCAAATTCCAAAATGAAATAGTCCAAAATGATGTTTTGGAGTTTACAACAATAGGATATATTCAATCTACACTCTACAGTAAGCCTCGTATTCAGATGGCTATGAATATGAAAATGACAGTTTTATGGGAAATAAAATTCATCATTGATCTCGGATAAGTATAAGTGATTGGATCTATCCTTGCGCACAAGATTTCGATTGAAGGTTAAAACAGAATTGATTGACACTCAGATAATTGAAGGATCACTAGTGACTGCATAGTGTTTACATCCATGTGATGCTTATTAAGGACGACTTATTCATTGGTTTAGGAAGCTCATGTTGTGTGCTAGTGTGCTACAAAAGAGAAACCTAAACCTAGAAATCTTCAACCCAGGAGTACAAAGAGCAAAGAGAATTATTATTTACAGTCTTGTTTATGTCATGGTGCAGATCAAGAATTAAAGCCATAGAGCCATGCATGCATCCCAGTGTGTTGTTGCAAAGGTAACTCATAAAATTTTCAAATTAGTCCTTTTTAAGTCTTGCAAGTAGCCTGGGCGGCTTGATACATTTGGGTGCCTAAGGCAAAAACGAATTATCTTGTTTTAGATACAAAATTACTATTAATTAACATGAACCACGTAAAATTTCTTCTTTTTTTTAGAAAGTTTATAAACACACAAAAAAAAAAAAAAAGAATTGACAAAACTTTTCCCACTTGTTGATGTGGCAGATTGATAGTGGTAAATAAAAAAGTAATGCTAATGGTGGACCTAGATGGGAACTAGTATAAGTTTGCTAACTCAACTATTATGAAAAATGTTGGGAATTTTTTTGTGTATTACTACTCTCTTTTTTCTTTTCTTTTTTGAGAAGTGCAACATTCAAAATATTTTTCATAACAGATGCTTGGTGTTAAGTTTCTTATTTTCTATTTGAACCCACCACTATAATTATTTTTTTGCCATCAATAACAAGCTATAACAATGTATTTGTTATAAAAGTGTAATATAAAATGTTAAAGGACAGCATTTCTCTCTCTCTTTTTTTCATTTGATAAAAAATTATTATTCCCTATGTCCCACTTTGTTTGTTCTCTATTTCATTTTGAGATATCCCAAAATATTGTCTGTTTTTAAAAATAAAAGTCATTAATTTACTAATATTCCTATTATACCCCTATTTTATTTTCAAAATTATTTAATAATTCAATTTTTTGATAAATTTATTTAAGAGTAGTTTTGAAAACTTATACATTTTTAAAAGGTAAACAAAACAATAAATGATGTTCCCTTAAAAAATTTGACTTTTCAAACAAAACAAATAAAATGGGACAGAGGAAGTATTTTATTTATAAATTATAAATAACCCTATTGGTTAAAACTTAAGGACCTGTTTTTTTACTTGAGGTCTTAGGTGATGGCATCAATTGCTTCTAGCATTCAGCCAATATTGCAATTAGCTCATGGGAGGTATTTAGAATAGAAGAGTTCAAGTGGCCTAAGGCTAATTATGTGGTCACGTCAGTAAGTCATCTAATAGGTGTACCGTCTAGGGATAAGGATTTATCTCAAATTATGAACTCCAACTCTATTTAGAGAACACCGTAGTGGTTTTTCCTCTGTGGAGGCTCTCTATCAAGTTTTTACTTCGATGCCATATTGTTATGTCATTTACATTATGTTTACTGAAATGAATCTCAGTTAGCATAATTGGTAAAGTCATTGAAAAAGAAATTTGAGGTTCAATCTCCGCTTATACGAAAAACCGATTAGTGTTTTGGTTTGATGATAAAAAATTATAATTAGAAACAGACACCATAAGTTGAAACAATCTCTCCAAAAAAAAAAAAAAAAACATTTTATTTATTGAAGTACTACTTTATATATGATGGTACGTTGGGTTGTGATAATAACCTGTGTTAATATTGATTACATAATCCAGTAAATTGGCTTAAATAATTTAATTTGCTGCTCAATAATTAAGAGATTAAAACAGAGTCTAAATCTTTTGTCTCACTCTTTCTACTCTACTATATACTCCACAAATAAAAATATGCCACATGTTCATCTACTTTATTAAATGCTAAACTTGTCTTCAATTATTTCAATTTCCTAAAATAAATAAATAAGTAACTCATTATATTTAGGTAATTGAAATAATAGAAAACATAAATTTTGCATTTAGTAAAATAGATGGACATGTGACATGTTTTTATTTGTAGAATATATACAGTCAAGAAAGAAGAGTTGGATAGAAAATTTGGACCCACGGTGCACCCTGTGTGGTGTGGACAGCATGATGAGACAACGACTCATATCTTATGGGATTGCCCGTTTGCTAGAAATGTTTGGGCCTTGGTGCGTGGGAAGCTGCAGAAGAGTAGATCGGGGGTTTTAAGTTTCTATGAGCTAGCACAAATGATGATGACGCGGCTAACAACCTCAGAGCTGGAGACTTGGGCAATGGTTTCGTGGTCTACATGGAATGCCAGGAACAAGTTCCATTTTGAGCAGGTGCAGACTCCTCCTTGTGTTATTTTTAAAGGTGCTTCGTCTCTTCTGGAAGAGTACAAGAGACTTACTGGGGCATTTTCCAACCGATGAGCTCTGTTGTTGGTCTCATCCCCTTTTTATACCTTTTTGTGTCTCTGTTTTCCTTTTTTCAGAATTCTTTCTTCTTCTTTTTTGGTTTTTCCCTGAGGTTGATAGCCACTGAGTTGGTTCTTCTAATTGTACAACCTTCAGGTGCTAAATCGTTGTATTCTTTTTTTAGAGTTAATATACTTCTATCGTTTTACTGTCAAAAAAAAAAAAAGAAGAAAATTTGGACTCATTAAAACATAGTATTTCTTACATGGTATCCATTCCACAAATGTGAGGTATCTCCGAAGACTCAAATAACGACATTCACTTTAATTGCTAAGTTGGAAATAAGTGAATGTTAATGATTAACAATTAACATTTGATCAATCAAAATGAATATTCTTTCATAGTTTGAAAAAGAATATCCTTGACAAACAGACAAAACTAAAAAACCTTCACAAAGCAGATTTACACTTTGATGAATCAACAATTAAACAATGGAAACAAAAAATGAACAAAAAGAGTCAGAAAATTCCCGCCATTTGTGCCAAAGACACCAAATAATCTAGTTGACAACCCTGCAGTTCTTCCTGACCTCACCGTTTCTTCCTGTGAGAACACCAATAGAACCCATTTTCACCATTGCTGCCGCAAACTTGTTAGCCCAAGCTGCATCATTTCCTGCATAATTCCTCACAATCCCTGCCGTTGCACGGCTACTCAAAAGAGTTTGATCAGAGGTCAACAAGCCATGATGATTCATCAAATCTTTGTAGTACTTATTATCAAGCTTATTTGGTGTAAGAACATCCAATGGTACTGTAGGATCACGTCTATTTCCGGAATTTGATGGTCGGGGACACTTGGCTTTTGATTCCCTTGCAAATTTGCGGTCCATTGTAGGGTCTTGCGGATGTGTTGCATTGAAAGAGTATAACCGATTTGAGAATGAAGAACAATGCGACACCCCTATAGAATGTGCACCAGATAGTGTCACCATTTCATCAAGACTAAGGCCTTTTCTTGCAAAGTTATCTTTGAGTTGCTTGGTATTGAAGGAAGGTGATGGAAGGTTTTGGGTAGGCTCATTTTCACGCGATATCCTGCCATCACGGCGTCCTGATGGCACTTTGTAATTTATTCCTCCAACTTTGTAGGCACTGTCACGTGCAGCAAATGCTATAATGTCTGCACATGAGACTTTTTTTGGGCATCGAGCTTCAAGTTCTGCCTTTGCCTCATCAATTATTTCAAAGCCTCTCAAGCTTGGATTGTTGATTCTATTTGCCTTCTCTGCTGGGTTTCCAGGTGTTGAATCAAGTAAGATAGAGGCATCACAACCCTAAAACATATAACATGAAAATTATGATGAGTTTCAATTGATGACAATGAGAGTAATATAGACTTTGTGCTAGAGAAAATGGTGTATTTAATTTTTATTGAGAGACTTAAAATATAGTTGACATAAAAATAAGGGAGAGAAGAAGCTATACCCTAACAAAACAGTCATGGAAATGCATTCTAATGAGGGCAGCAGCTATGACAGGATTCCTTGACACAGCTTTGTTCACAGCTTTTCTCACAATTGCTTCTGCAGAAGGACAACTTGTCCTATAAAAGCCCACTTTCAGTGATGCTGATGAGACAGAAGCCATGGTAGATATAGTAAGAAAGAAAATTAAGCAGAAGTACAGTGTAGGCATCTTCATTGTACAACCAAAAGACCTTTGTGGGAGACAGAGAATAGGAAACAAAGTAATCAAGAACCAATTAAGAAATGTATGTGTAACAAAGAAAGATAATGTAAGAGGAAGATATTGAAATGAGGTGATTGAGATGAAGGAAATGGTTGATGTTAAGTGCATATTTATAGGCAGAGAAAAGGAGAAGATGGTGCCGGCTGCTTTTACCTTCTTCTTCTTTTGTTTCAGAGAAAGGGCTGCTTTTTAAAAGTGCATAATTATTAATTACAGCTGCTGCATGAAAAGCAGTGAAGCTTGAAGCTGACTAATTTTAAACAGTTCCATGTCGGCCAGTCCCTATGTCCTTCCTGCTTGGTTTGAATTACAGTACACTCCCTTACAGTCTTCTATGTCCTAATATTGTAGGCCAGGTTCAGAAACGTATTGGGCTTTTCTTTGTCTTTTTCGGCTTTCAAAGATGTCAACCGACAATGAAAAATCACAAAGAAGTTTACAACTTTAAATGGAATACCTTATCTCATTCATCAAGAAAGCTAAGTGTGTAACAATTAAATTATCAAACAAAAAATGGCAAAGAGGAATGAAGATGATGGTAAAACAAATTCTCATATGGGTCCCCAAATAAATAAATAAATGTGCCTTTGCATCATTTATAAAGTAAATTCCAATACCATTTGCCACCATCTGAAAAAAAATGTTAATTACATCTGTACTATATCTTAAAATAAGTTACTAATCCAATTACAATTAAACACATTTGGAGAAGTAATTCAATAAAAGCCATATCAGACGGGTCTCACAGTAAAGTTGGTTCATCAATTTTACTATTTGGTATTGTTTTTGACAGCCACCTTGTACAGCTAATCAATAAATAAAGTAATTAACAAAAGAACAAAAGAGTTAAGTTAGCAACCAGACAAGACCACCGGACAAAGTTTGACCAAGTCAGCAATGCAGACCTTTTATTGGCTAAGAACACATGTATTAAATCCCACAGAATACGACCTTCCCAGAAGGGCAATCCAATAAAACAATTATTCGTTTCTTGTCCCAATCTCTCAAGGCATTGGGATCTCTGTACAATATTATCTCATTGGGAACTGTGTTTTTGTTCTAAATATCGTCCAGATGAAGATGTCTAAACTCTCAAAGTCATAAATATACAATAAGTTTAGTGACATAAAATTATAATTGATTATTAATGGATTATTAATTTTTCTTAAAATTTTTCAATTTTTTATAAAATTTTTCTTAAAATAAATTATTAATATATACTCTAGGGGCATATATTAACCAAATCCAATTATAAATAATCTAACTTTTTTTTTACACAATTGTTAAGTAAGCATATTATAATTGATATTTGATATGTGATTGGTGTACTATTCTTAGCAAGTAATGAAAAAAAATGTCCCTAACCCTGAGTACTATTCCTGTGGATAACCCCAATGCTTGTGGCTGTAGGAAGTGATCATTGTTGAGTCTTGAAATTTGTTGTATTTAAAGGTGATTCAAAAACAGTTTGTAAGAGCATCCATATCAGTCCATACATTTTACACATCTATTTTTACACTAAAAACGTACTTTTTTTATTTTACACCTTCACTTTTATAAAATACCCACATCAGTTCATCTATTTTAACACCTCTTTTATTAAAATAATCAATATTCTCAATTTTTTTATTATTTCCTCAACAACCAACGCGCGCATTCTCTGAACCCATTTTCTTTCTCATTTATCCGATAAAGCTCTCTCTGTCTCTCTTTCTTTCTCTGAACCCATTTATTTATCTGGTAAAGCTCTCTCACTTTCTTTCTCCGAACCCATTTATTTCTCCGAACCCATTTATTTATCTGGTAAAGCTCTCTCACTTTCTTTCTCCGAACCCATTTATTTATCTGGTAAAGCTCTCTCTCTCTCTCTCTCTCTCTCTCTCTCTCTCTCTCTCTCTCTGAACCCATTTTTCTTTCTCATTTTTTCTATTAAAGCTCTCTCTCGCTCTCTCTCTGTCTCTGAACCCATTTTCTTTCTCATTTATCTGATAAAGCTCTCTCTCTCTCTCTGTGAACCCATATTTCTTTCTCATTTTTTCTGATAAAGCTCTCTCTCTCTCTAAATCAACTCTCCCTCTCGGTCTATACCGATCCACAGCTCCGATCCACAACTCCCTAGCTCCGATCATCTCTATACCGATCTCCCTAGCTCCGATCCACAGCTCCGATCAGGCAAGCTTCGATCCACAAGCACCGATCAGATCCGACCAGATCAGATTTGACCGAGATTTCCCTAGCTCCGATCCACAAGCACCGATCAGTTATTGTATCTTCCTAGCTCCGATCAGGCAAGACCCATACCCACGAGCTCCGATCGTTCCAGTCAAGTGTATCTCTGTGTTTTTTTTTTTTTTTTTTTTTTTTTTTTTTTTTTTTTAACTTTTGAGCAAGTGTATCTCTATGTTGATTTGTCTGCGGATGTGTTTGGGTTAATTTTCAGTTGATTTTGGGTTTTCTGTTGATTTTGAGCTAATTTTCAGTTAAGTTTGGTTAATATGGGTTTGGTGGTTATTCTGGCACGCTGGGTTGTCCCAATGGTTGGGGAAGGGAAGCGGTTTGACAAAGGAGAGAATAATATTAAAAAATTGTTTACACAGTGAACAGTAGCCGTGTATATATGCACGGTTACTGTTCATTGCAAGACATCTTGTATATTTAGACATTTTTACATGAACTGATGTGGAAGGATTTTGGGGTAAAATGTGTAAACTGGAGCATTTTTTGTATTTTAGATGAGTTTACATGAGTTGATGGGAATGCTCTAAGGCTCTACAAAATCCATCATCAGCCCAGGACCTATTGGCTCCATTCTATCACCCTGTCAAATCAGCTTTAAATTCGTTTTTATGTTGGGAATTTGTTTGTCATTAGAAATGTAAATTTCTTTGTAGCTTAACTTTGCTGGTTGAGCGTTTACATCCAGTTTCTACCCAAAAAAAAAAAATCATTTTACCATCTCAAAAGCTATTTTATTATTTATATCATAATATTTTACAATATATCTAACATCCCAATTTTTATTTTACCATACTACATATTAAAATAATATAAAAATATTTCTTACTTCTCTCTCTAATCTCTATTTCTCTTACTACACAATAAAAAAGTATTACTTAGTTTTACAATTGTGCCACAGTACCATCACAAATTTGTGATAGTATTATAGCACAATTGTAAATTTTTTTAGATTTACAAGTCCGGGTAATGGGGGGTTTTTAGAGCTTTGATGCTAAAACTTACCAACACATGACATTTGGAAGACCCAATGTGAATGCAGGCTGCCTCTTATCATTGCTATGAATTTGTTTGTCATTAGAAATGTAAACTTTTTATATCATTACTTTGTCTGTTAGGCAACCTCTTGTAATTAAAATAGACCGAAGTAGACCAAAGTAAATCTAATGGATCAAAGTGGACTCAATTAGATCGAACGGACTAAAATGATCCAAAATGCTAAGCTAATTTAGCTCAACAGAGTATAGCAACAATAAATACTACCTGTGCAAACACAATTAACATTATTTTTGAGCCATTATTTATAGTCTTTGAGCAATGGGGAGATGTTGAGGAACCAATTGGCATACATTTGGGGCACTGCCTGTTGTATATGATTATACACAAGCTTTTGGGCATGGTCTTTGAGCAATGCGGAGATGTTGAGGAACCAATTGGCATACATTTGGGGCACTGCCTGTTGTATATGATTATACACAAGCTTTTGGGCATGGTCTTTGAGTGATGCATTTGTACAAATTTTGAATTTTATTCTGCCTCCTTATTGTAATTTCCTTTTGGTCATATTCAAATCATTTTTTTCTTCCTTTTGGGTAACACTCTCTTCCTTTTTCTCGAACATGCAAATGAAGTTAGTTTTTGATTCTCTTGTGAAGTCCACTAAAAGCATATTACTCTCTTCCCTTTTCTCAAACGTGCAAATGAAGGTAGTTTTTTATTCTCTTTTGAAGTTCATTAAAAGCATATAACTCTAAGTTGTAGGCAAGCAAGAATATATTTCTTGCTTGCTTGTGTTTTTGTTCTTTCTTTTTTCCTTTTCTTTTAAGTTGGAGAATGAATTTATTATTTTGATACAATAGGATACACCATATATAGTAGAAGTCATTAATGAGTTTTTTATGACCTTAGTTCTAGCAATATTGAAATTGAGGCTAACTTGGAGGTTTTTCCTAGTGTGTTTTGAAGCCAAAATTGGATTCTTCTTGCTATAAGTATTAATAGTTGCTTTTGAAAATTTGTTCATATATATGCATGTTTTTCTATTATTATTCATAAACGGTAAATTGCTATGCTTGCTTAAATTTGTCATTTTGATATTAAATGTAGTAAATTTTTATTGCACTTGGATTAATACTATATTTTTGTGAGATATTACCACTAAATAGTTTGGTTTATGTTACTATATTCTTGGATCTATGCTTTTATTTAATATTTATTTATAAGTTAATCCCATGCAAAATTTCAAAATAATAAGTTGCCATTTACTGTTAAATCTATAAGGTTAGCTATTTACTCAAGGGCGGAGGGAGGGGGGGGGGGCGAGAGGGCAGGTGCCCCCTCTGAACTTTCAAATTTTTTTACCTATAATTTATAATGACCTAAAATGCCTTATTCCCCCCCCCCCCTCGACACAAAAAAAAAAAAAAAAAAAAAAAAATCAATTCACGATACCTTTTCTCAGTAGACTTCTCCTCCTACTACAATTCTAATATATAAAACCAATGGGTCCCATTTAATAATGATTAAAAATATATATATATCTACATTGAATAGGATAAGAGTCTAAACACACTACACAGTAGCTTGATGGACTTTTAAAAACAAAAACGTACAACTATAATATAAAACAATGGGTCCCACTTGGTAATGATTAAAAAAAATAAAATAAAATAAAAAAGATGTTTCATATTCATTAGTTTACTCATTAGTGACTTTGGCATTGATCTTACTAGTTGCAACAGCTACTGTTGAAAAAGCTTTTTCGACAATGAACATAATTAAAAATCGATTACGTAATCAAATAGGAGATTAATAGATGAATGATTGCTTAGTCACATATATTGAGAAAAATATATTCAAGACTATTGAGTGTGAAGAAATCATACAGCAGTTTCAAAATATGAAAAATTATCGAGGGCAATTGAGTAAAATAAGCTAGGTGTAAAAAAATAAATTAAAGTTTACATTTTATGTTAGATTCTGTATGACAATTACATTATAATATAGTAGTTTATTTATTTTGTTATTAATATTGATTAATTTTTTTAGATTAATTTTTTACTTTCAATCTTATCTTTTAATCTTGCCTCCCCTGACCTAAATTCCTAGCTCCGCTACTGTGTTTACTACAAATTTTTTTGTCAAAAATTTTGTTGGATTGGCTTTGTTGTTTTGAGTTGTACTAACTGACTTGACCTAAGTAAAAAGTTGCATACAATAGCAAACTTAGTTGCACTTTCTACTTGATATATAGAACAAAGGAAAACTTAGATTTGGGTTATATACTTTTTAATGAATTTTAAGAAATTAAGAATTGACATAAGTGGAACAAAGTAAAATAAATGATACTTTTTTAGTCTCAAAAATTGGGAGAAGAATAAAAGACATGGATCAAACTTTTGTTGTGAAAACATTCTTATTATTTATTCCTAACTTTTTAGGTTTATTTCCTTTAAATAAATAAAAAATCAGAATTTTTTTTATTTATTTAAAGAAAAAAAAAAACAATTAAAAAAAACTTGTCTCTTACTCGATAGTTTTAAGTTTGACATTGACTTCCACTTTTTAGATTCCAAAACATAAAAACAATAATTTATATCTTTAGCTAGAGGAAGTTATTACGGATGGTATTGTCTTTATCTTTACAAAAGACGAAAAATCATCTGTCATAACAATTTTTTAACACAACCATAGAATTATTCATCCCACCTGGGCCACACCCATGCCTCTTAAACAATTGGGCCCAATTCCAATTTTCATTCAAAATCCAAACTTCTTTACTTTCTTTTGTTAGACATAGAATCAAACACTTCATGTGTAAGTGCTGCTCTCACTCATGCCCAAATTCTACACATACTCCTTCCTAAACATTTGATCCCACCCAAAAGAAGCCTTCAATTTTTCTTAAACTAAAAACATTGGTGTTTCACATCAAAACAAAGCAATAAAAAAAATGCTACAAAACTGAAAAGGCAGCCTATTGCTCTTTCTCTGTTTCTTTTCATCTATATATGATATATAGATTTGGATTCAGCTTACTAGCCCTGTTGTATTGAGTCATGTTTTTTGTGCGTATGTAAAATAGAAAAAAGTATGCTTTGATAATCAAATGTAAGGTATTTTGAAAAGTGAGTATGTAAAATAGAAAAAAATATGTCCTTATATTAAAATAAACAAAAAATTTTGCACAAGATGATGAGAATGCTCTTACTCTTTGTATTAGATAATGGAGTCCATAAGTATAGAGCTTGATAATCATATTATTTTCCGAAGGAATCAATAAAGCATAGCAGACTGCATGTGAGATCACAAGAAGATCAAGATACTTATTGATCAAAAAATCTGATTTGTCTAATGTTTTCAATTTAATTATTTGCATGCTGGGAATATCCTTGACCTTCCCAAATAAAAATTACATTAATTGACTAATTGTAAAGCGCAAGGCTTTTATATAAGGCCCAACATTGCATGATATTTCAACTATCACATGTTTGAGTATTATATATAATCTGATCAAATCCTTGTAATTTTGTTCATTAGGCACAAGGTCGATTGTTTCTTGCTCAAAAGAATTACTATTACAATAAGAATGATTACAATGCAATCAAAATGATGATGGTTACTTGTTTATTAGGCTACCAAAATATATTGTCTTGAAATTAACAACACCATTAATTACGTAGATCTCTTTGGCTTTGGCACCAATTTTGGTACTGCACTAGCTAGTTGATAAAGTCAATAGTATGCTTTGCATATGCTCTACAAAGGGAAGCATTAGCATCTTGTGTGATTATGCCTTGCTTGAGATAGTTGGGCGCAAAGGATCATAAGACAAAGGCACTACAATTAATGTTTACCAAACTGCCAAGAAAGGAAGAAAATTATGCATGGTGTTTTTTTTTTTTTTTTTTGAAGGAAACAGTTTTTCTTTCTTTCATTTCCTACTCTGTTCTTTCCCCCACAATCACATTCACAGTACAAGAACAATATGGGTTACTATTGAAAAATTCTATAGTCACAATTTTTTTAGGGGAATAATTATAAAAGTTTTCACAACCTTTTCTCAAAACTTGTTAATGTGGTAAGTTATTATTAGAACAGTATTTTTTTTTTCTCATTAACTCACTATTAACATCATTTTTATGATACATCAATCACAAAAAACAACATCAATAATTATAAATTTAAAAAATTATAAAATTTGTTTGGATCTTTTGATTTATCACACGCCAAACCCTTCAAAATAAGAAGTTAGAAAGGAAGTTAAGTGTGTATATAGAAATTGAGTCTTACATTGGCCATCACCGTTTGGCCCAGAGAGTGAGAAACTATATGGGAGGAATAAGGTGGGCTGAAAAACTATATGTGGGCCATCATTAATTTGAAACACCTTACTACAAATGTCCACGAGCCCAAACTTTGACCGCCCTTTCTATAGTTAGGTGCCTTGAAAGTTCAATATCAAGAAGGGCACATGATTTTTGGCTAAGAATGGCCTACAACTCTTATAAGTTAAAAACTCTTTTAATCTCCCTAAGCAAGATAAGGAAAATTTAGCAGTAGGCCCACATGAAATTTCCAAAGTACAATTTTAAGAAAATTCCACCTCAAAATTCATCATATGCAAAAGATAGAACTTTATGTGTGTATAACCTAGTTTTTTGTTTTTGTTTTTTTTTTTTTTTAAATGAACAAAAAAAGGGCTCATACGGCGTGGTATCATTGCCATGGCCCACTTAAGCCCGAATTCTATGACATGGGACCACCGAAGTTGCTTGGGGCTACCCATGTGGGCATAGCATTTTAAACTAAAGCACCATGACTTGAACCACAACCCTTGAACTTGCAAGGGTGATGGTTTAAGGGACTTCTACCATTAGGCTACCACCCTTTGGTGGTATAACCTAGTTAGAGATGCATAACAAAATCTCATAAATAAATGAAAAAAAAAAAACTTTTTAGCATGGACATGTTTAGAAAAAATATAAATAGAAAAAGGAAATGGTAGTAAGAAGTCATGACATAGATAAGTAAGATTAAAAAATATAAAAGATTAGATAAAAGAAAAGGTAAATTATATAACTTTACGTTGTTGGCAAGCAAGAATATATTTCTTGCTTGCTTGTGTTTTTATTCTTTCTTGTTTCCTTTTCTCTTGAGTTGGAGAACGAATTTATTTTTTGATACCATAGGATACACTATATATACTATATAGTAGAAGTCATTAATGAGTTCTTCATGACCTTGGTTCTAACAATATTGAAATTGAGGGTAACTTGGAGGCTTCTCTAGGAGTGTTTTGAAGCCAAAATAAAATTCTTCTTGCTGTATGTATTAATAGTTACTTTTGCAAATTTTTTCATACATACACGTGTTTTTCTATTTTCCCGCACATAGCTGTATTGTCCGCTTTGGGGAGCCAAGCCCGCACGGTTTTGTTCTCGACCCCGGGTGTGGTGTTTGGGATTTTCACCTCAGGCACTTTGGCCGATATTGCACTTGGATTAATACTACATTTTTGTATCCTCAAACTTATAAGCACATATTTGGGTCAAGTTAGCATTGTTGTTTTGTTAACTCTCTACACAAATATGATTATTGAAATCATCTATCATAATAGTTTTTTGCCGCAACCATAAAAATATTTCGTCCGCACCTTGGCCTCTTAAACAATCAGGCCCAAATCCAAACTTCTTTACTTTCTTTTATTAGACACACAATCAAACACCTTATGTGCAAATTAAATGCTGCTCTCACTCACACCCAAATTTTGTTCACACTCCTTCGTAAACGTTTGATTCCCCCCAAAAGAAGAAGCATGACTGAAGAATGAAACATCGAATTCGGCTCAAGTAACGTGGCTCAAAAAATAAAAAAAGAATTAGGCTCAAGTACTGAAGCACTTTGTAGTTTTACCAAGGTAAAGAATATTAACATAGATATATACACTATACAGCATGATTCTTGACAACTCACACAGGGAAAGCTACTAAAATCTTGACATTCCAAGTCACTTGGTACTATAATATGATGCATGCCAACTGCACATTCTCTCGCATGATTAAAAATCCTAGATGTGACTCAAAAGGTTTCAATACAACCCACGCCAATTGTTTGGCCAATTCTAGTAAAAGGTGACAGATTTAATATATAGATTCAATATAGCTACATGATTGTCACACTATTTTTTGGGTTTTCCCAACCTAGAAAATCCCAAAAGAACTCCAAATGAACATACCCAAAAGAAACAGTGCTCCAATTAAATAACTCAGCAGTAACAAATTCAACACCCTAACAAAAATGATTTAAAAAGTAAATGTAACGTAACAACCATCCACACCACAAACAAAATAGGCAGAAACAAACATAGAAAGGAAAAAAGAAACCATCAAGCAAAATAATAGAGCACAAAAGAAGATGTAGGGATACCTCAACTGAACCACCCAACTTATATCAATATTTATATAGATGTGAGGAGAGGAAAGAAAACAGAGAGGTTACCGTTAGAAGCCAAAACAGAAGTTGAAATCGTAGAACAAGAAGATAAAACCGTGAGTGAAACAGTAGAACAAAAGCTGAAACCGTGAGAATCAAAAGGTGGGGAAGGGGAAGGAACTAAACCTAAAACGATGAAACAAAACTTGAAAGACAAGAATTTGAATTTGCAGAAGGAAAGGGAATAGCATAAGTTGTAATCGCGAAAAGCAACCAGGTTTGACAAAAGGAGTCAGTTGAAAAGCTTTGAGTGTGGGCTTGGACTTTATAGTGGATTTAAATGTATAAGAAGTGGACTTTAAAGTAAAGATAGGGTTGTAAATAATTTTAGTTTTATTAGTATTTTAAAATTGGTAAAAATTATTTTAAAATTGAATTAAAAATTCAAAAAATAAAATGAGAATAATAAGACTACTGATGTGGCTTAGTATAAACATAACAATAATAAATACTACGCTTTACCTTTTAGTAATATATAGATTCGTAAATGTCATGTTTACTGGATGTCATGTTTACCCAAAAACCTGGTTTCAAATTCCAAAATGATGTTTTGGAGCTTACAACAATCCAATATATTCAATCTAGTAAGCCTCATATTCAGAAGACGATGAATTTGTAAATGACAGTTTTATGGGAAATAAAATTCATCATTGATCTCTGATAAGGTTACGTGATTGGATTTCTCCTTGCTCACAAGATTTCCATTGAGGGTTAAAACAGAATTGATTAACACTCGGAAAATTGAAGGATCACTAGTGAATGCACAGTGTTTACAACCATGTCATGCTTACTGGAAGACATGATTTCCAATTTTAAAACGAAGGGAATTTTTTTTTTTAAAATGTTTTTAGAGTTTACATTTTACAACAATCCACTCTTCTCAATCTTTTGCCTTAAAGGAAGCCTCATGATAAATTATTCCTGGCACACATTCAACCAAGTTCTTTTGAAACAAACTGACACATTTTGACTCTCAGTAGCAAAAATTATTGTGCAATTAGGTTGCAGCCATGACGCAGTCAATCGCCTGTTTGCAGATTCCGGTCATGGTCGCCTCAGGTCCATACACCTGCAACAAAAACATCACAAAAGTTCAGCCACAGAAATAAATGTAGAAAAGTATTCCATATTTCAATCCTCAAATAAAAAGGGGAAAGAAAAGGATAAGAAAACCTGGTGGATTTCGTCCACCAATACAGGTATCAGCTAAACGTTTTTCTTTTCACATATGAAGCTTTTGCTGACAGCTTGGTGGTCTTAAAGTTCATGGATAAGCTACAATTTCTGGTTAAGTACTAATGTTACATGAGGTTTTAACATAAATCATGCCACTTATGAGCACCTTTCACATTACTACTGCAATTGCTCTCAAGCAATAAATCCAGCCTTAAGCAGACAGAATGCCTACTCTCTCTCTCTCTCTCTCTCTCTCCAAAATAAAAAAGAAATATATCAAGTGAAATTGCCCCCATGCAATTTTCAATCTAAAAAGTCCCAAAACTTTTAGCCATTTGCAGTAAGTTGCTCAGCCACCTACAGATTTATTAGACACGAGGTTTCCAAAAAAAAAAAACATCACCATTTCATACCTCAATGGGTACTCCGAGTTCCTCTCCCAGAGCACGCATCTTTGCCAGACCAGTCTGGTAGTTTGGACCACCTCTTCGAACATAGATGTGCATTCTTGCTGCTTTTAATTTGGACTCCTATCACACACAAAGAGAATTAATTGTTGAAAAAACAAACTAACACTTTTAGGATAAATTCAACCTGAACACACCTTCTCTTTAAGGGCTCGAATTATCCCATTGAAAGTAGCAGCAACATCAGTGAAGTTAGCAATACCCCCTCCAATAAGAAGGGCTCTCTTACGACCATCAGGGTCTGCAGTAGCACACTGCAAAACCATAAAGCATAAATTGTTGTACAATGTAGACATTGAAAGAAGTTGAAGTTCCAAAAGAAGCCAAAAATAATGTAATTTCTTACATCAATAACAACTCTTGCATATTGCAACACCTCGTCCTCATTTGGAGCTCCACTATACTCTGCATAGTTACCAAGCTCCTGTGCATAACCCAAATCACCAACCTAGTTGAAAACAAAGGAAAAATAAGTCACAGAAGCCCCACAGCTTCCAACAGTCACTGTTAAAGAGTGCCACATCACTAAAACTTTTTCTTTTGTTGGAAAGTTGCACACACACCCATTGAGTCTCAAAACCCAAGACCTCATGCTCCAACCTATCATTATGGAAGGAGGAAGTGTCATTTGAGCTAGAGCTCATTGACAGCTAAAACCTTTCAGCAGAGATGAGATTATGACAAGAATGGTAGGTGCACTATAGGGTATGATATTGGGGGACTCACAGTGTCAGCATATATAACACTAGCACCACCTCCAGCGACCATTGTCCAGATGCGTCCTTTTGGGTTCAACACAGTGAATTTCAAAGATGAACTCGTCTGCAATGTTAACAAAAAGAATACAATTTATTCATTCCTTCCATTCTGTTGAAAGGCAGAGAGACTTGATGAGTACTAAATATGAACATGAGATGGACACATGAATGCAATTACCTTTTCATCCAAGGAGTGAATGAAACTTTCTGTAGGGTTCAGGACTCTTCCAAAAGGCAGCGGAAACTCGATGTTACCCCACCTGAATGTATAAAAATACGTCCACAAGACAACACACATTGCAAAATTGATGGTTCCAAGGTCAATTAAAAATTTCTTGAAAAACAAACATCAAGAAAGGCATACTTCTTAAAGTTCTTAAATGCAGCAGTGTCATCCAATTCTCCCCTCATATCCAAGGGATATGGCTCCCCATTCACCAGAGTAAATGGATTCATCTCTATGAAACTGAAGTCAAGATCTATGAGAAGAAAATAAAACAGTTAGAATTGAAAAACATCACTTTTAAGAATATTTCCCAAAAAAGTGCAAGTGATGACCAAAAGGTGAAAACAAAAACGAAGAAAGCTCTCTTTTTTCATAACAGAAATTATCATTCAATTTTTATACAGAATAAGATACTACTAAAATTGAAATTAGTTTCTATCCATTAAGATGCCAAAGTAAGTAGTATATAAATTTGAACAAATAAAGTTTGATGAAGTCATAAATCAGAAGTCATGTTATTTCTCAAGTTCCATAAATGTGGAAGACTGCAAGCAGTTTTCTATCTTTAAGCATTTCGTACCTTGAAACACTTTAAACACGCCAATTATGTAATCGCCAATTTTCCCCCGAACCTAAGTAAAATAAAAGTAGAGTCAGTGCATGGCAGAGACAACAAGAAAGCAATACTAAAAGAAAACAAAACTAATCATTAAAAAAAAAGTGTACTGAGAAACTATAATTATTAGAAACTTGAAAATCAGGGAGATTTCATTGGATCTAAGTGCATTAAATGTGTCAGCAGAGCGTGTAGATGGAGGTTCATTGAAAGTTAAACAGCGTAGTGACTTCACAGATTACTCATCATTTGAGGTTAACTTTCACAAAATTTTGTGGAAATTATCACATCTGGAACATGAAATGATATATTAGAAAAATATACCTAAACTCACCTCCAAGGGAAGTGTAGCTATCAATGGAGCGCAAGCCTCCAGTGTGATAGGCTTTTCAGTTGGAAGGAAGATAGTTTTAACCTGTACAAATCAAATACGTCGTCACTATTTTGACATATAAACACACCAATCATAGAAGAGATAAAAGAGAACTACAAGATGAACGGTGTGTCAATACTTTATCCCAGTTCTCTTCAATTTCAATACCCCCACATTCCGAAAAGCTAATGGTGCATCCAAGCCTTTCAGAGATTATAGAGAGGTAATATTCTTGGTCATGGGGAACAAAGGGCTCAACAATGAATGTAGTTATCGGTGACTTGCAACCGCCCATCTCAACCTAAAGAAGATCCAATACCCACATCATCAGATTAATAATCACACAAAAATAATAATCATAACAATACAGCAAATATGTCTTGCCCATCACCTCAACACCAAGGCGAGCTTTCACAAACTCAGCAACTTGAGCTAAATCCAAGTTCAGCGCCACCAAGCCACTCTTTCCACGCTTCCCAAACAACATGTCGGGCTTGACTACCAATCTGGTGGACGAAAGCCATGGCTCTTGGTTTGTTAATTCAGTGAAGTCTGTTGCTTCCGTTACCTAAACAACAAACATGTTCATTTCTTACACAACCTTTTACCAACATATATTCTTCTTTATATTTAATATCAGCTTAATCAAATATTTACAACAAAATACCAACACAATTTAAATCACACACATTTTAATATCACAAAGGACAACCTAAATTCATAACGCAGTTTTTATTATTATTATTATTGGTAAGTAACACACACATCCAGTGGATTTTAAACCCACAACCACACACTCCACTTTACTCTTTTAAGGCAGAGCTCAATGTCTATTCATTAGCCTGTGCATTTCTTGAAGTAATCACATACTGGCAAACACATAAAATTGAAAATCTTTGAAATGAATACAATAAATTCAATGTTATAATACAAAATATGTTGAGTATCATTGAAATTGAGTGTCACATTCATACATACACACCAAAAATTGAGTATCATTGAAATTGAGCATCATAAATTCAACACGATACGCAATAATAACATAACAAGGACTAATGCTTAGCCCACGTTTTTTTCCTGAGGAATGATATAACTACATACCATACATACAAACACGTTGAGTAGCCTCGGATTGAATCTCATTACTTCAAATGGTAGACAATAAAGTATATTGCTTAGCCCGTGTTTACTCCGAAAACACCACATACATAAGTTACATATACATACACACATACATCGTTTAGCCGTATTCCCAGCTAGACCAACATTCTCACTCAACATTCTCCAAATTTTGACTTTACCAGTTCAAATTCAATGATTTCATATCCAAATTAATTATTTTCTTTTTCTCCATGCGAGCACGCGCACGCACACATATTATATATAAATACATACAAAATCTCCTCAACCTCGACTTCAATGTCATACATATTATAACAAAAATCGAATTCTCATCCCTGCTCAAGTGGTTTTGCAAAGCTGAATTTCACAACACGCGATTCGCAGATTCAAAATTCAGTGAGCTCAAATTCAAAGTAAAATTAATCAGTCGATCGTTTTATCAATGGCAATCAAAAGCAAACCTTCTAGAACAGTTAATTTATCACTTAATAATCAATCATTTCACAAATGCTATAAGCACAGTGGAGCTGAAAATTCGAACCTTTTTAGTTCAGCGAATCGAGAAGATTCTAGAAACTTCTAGAGTTAACGAGTTCGATTCTTTCGAATCGAATGCAAAAATGTTTTTTTTTTTTTTTCCACATGCTAAACAGAGCATAATCGAAAGCTAAATAGAGCGAAATCGAGGAGGTTCTAGAAGTATCGGATCGGAGGTGAATTATGAAAAAGAAAAGCATAAGGATTATTGATTGAGCAAAATTGAAAAGCTATAGAAATATCGAGAAGGTTCTAGAAGGTTGTGGAACCTGAGCAGAGTGGATCTGGAGGTCGATATTGGCGAGGCGTTTGAGGTGCTCCTTCACGAGGCGTTTCGAGTCGTACTCTCTGATCTTCTTCCTAGCCATTTTTTTTAATTTTTTGCAGAAGAAGAATATCTGTGAGAGAAATATAAAAATATTGCTCTGTTTTTGAGAGAGAGAAAAGAGATAGAGATGGAAGAATTGAGTTGGATGGGAAGTAGGTGGTTATTGGTTAATTGGTTGGGTTGGTGGCAAGAAAAACACAATTGTTATTGAAGAATGACCATAAATTTACAATCAATTTTTTATTCTGAGTTTTTTTAATTTTAATTTATTTATTGTTAAGAAATTAAAGTTTAGAATTTGAAATGAAGTAAATTATTGGGTTTAGTGTGTATTAATTTTTAGGAAAAAAAATGTATCAATCATGCGTTATATATATTTAAATAGAAAGTGTGCTGTTTTTTTTTTTAATTTTTCTAAGTTTTTTTTTTTTTTTAATTTTGTTGAATTATAATTTTAACCTTATTTTTTATTTTTTTTAAATAAAGATTATTTTATTAGATTATACGTATTTTTGACATTTTTTGAAGTTATAATTAATTTTTTGAATGCTCTTAATATATATAAATGAATAAAAATTATTAGGGCTTAAATCCCTTTTAAGGTTTTTTTTTTAATTATAAATACATGTAACTGTATTTCAATCTATAGCGTTAGCTTTACAATATATAATTAATTTTTATTTAAAATCAATAATTACTTATATCATTAAGCTAAAATACTTATTGGTTTTTAGTATAAACGATTTTTACTTGACGACAAAATACTTTACAAGTGTTTTTTTTTTTTTAAGAAACAAACACATGGTTCTAACACAAAAATACACTATAAACCCCCCAAAAAAAAAATCATGATTACTAAAAGAATATAAATTTGGTGGCTCAACTTTTATAACTTACCATTTACATTTTTTACTATCATAACAATATCAATATGCTCAATTTGTAATCCTCCATCCATTTAAAGTGGCATTGTTTATCATTTTCTTTTTTATGTTATGTTCAAAATGAAATTATTTTTGTGTAATTTAACAACAAGATTTTAATAAATGGGAAAATTTTCATTGTTAATACCCAATGGTACATTTTAAATATAATCAATAGAATAATTTATAAATTATCCAAAACTTAAATGGTGTAAACAATATAGTATCTCTTTTTAATAATTAAGGCATTTTGTCAGTGATTCTAACACAAATGAGATAATGGTGAGAGAGAAAATAGAGGGACAATAGTTGATAATTTCAAGAGTAAATTTGGGTGTAGGATCGTTGATAATAATAACGAAATGTAGCTGGAGTAAATATGCATTGTAATTCATAATATATATTTTTTCTTAGGTATATATAAACATTTCATTAAAAAATAAAAGAAAACAAGAAACAATTTATAAATGGAGAGAATCAAACCATTCTCCATTGTGTGACCTTAGGAAAAGAAAAATAGAGATGGGAATCATTCCCCGAGCTCAAACAAAAAGAGCCCATTTGATAATGTTATGGGCAATAAATTGGTTATCCTAAAAGTATGGTTTACAAACCACTCATCAAAAGAATTCAAAATTAACAAAATTTCTTATGTAATATGTTTAATCACCTAATGAGGATGGTAAGAAAGTTTATGTTGTGGAAGTTTAAAAAGGAACTTGCATGGAAACTTTAATTTGTAGATTATCCAAATCTACTCTAGGTTTAATAACATGCTTACATAAGCTTTAACAATACATTTTATATAATAAAGAAGCATAATAAGCTTAACAAATAAAAATGAAAAAAAAAAAAATATATATATATATATATATATAATATTGATGTATTAGGTGCCTAATCTTTAAGGTTAATATGGAGAAAGCATAAAATATTGAGGAAAACGATGAACATAAGCATCTTCATTGTAACATCCACCCTCAAAACATTTTTTTAAGTGATCTATTTCTGAATTTAGATTAAGAAAGCTTTTTTTTTTTTTTTTTAAAGGAAGAAAGCATTTTTTTTTTATTATTATAAAGGTGTTGATTTCTGTAATTAAAAAGATGGCCGGTTTGACTTTTGCAACAAAATATTAAGATGGGACAAAGATTTGGACCCATTATAATCTGTTAGAACACTTGATGTAAGCCAAACTAAATATAATAATCTCATATTAATTGCTATGTATCAAATTAAATGATAGGAAAGCATTTGAAAGTGACAATAAATTTAATGACACAAAATGTTTAATTTTTTCTCATGGGCAACACTTCCGTTTAGTGTATAAACATAACACGAAAGGCAGCATGAGGCTAATTTTGAACATGTATATTGCTCCTATAAGGCTAGTGCTCAAATGCATAGAGCACAAACCAAACCATTTTTTTTCATAAATTCAAGATTTAAATTTAGCATTTTTGCACATATATATTTTTTTCAATTAATATTCCCAAGAAACAAATTGTTCCATTAAAGGATATTGTCATCATTATGAGAAAGAGTATGAGAAATTTAGAGATAAGATAATATCTTATGCGCCTAACCCATACAAAACTTTTGCTTTGCAGATAAGGTTAGTTTAGGTTTTTTATTTATTTATTTATTTATTTTCGATGAATAGGTAGATATGGTTAGTTGGTGAAAGAAAGTAGGTAGCATGTGCTTCAAGCATTGAATAACCATGTTGCCCGCACACCCATCATGTCGAGAGAGTGACTTCTCTTTTCTTTTTCTTTTTCTTGTTGTCCTTTTTCTCCCATAGAAAATGACTGATTTAATTAATTTTTAAGATTTGTATGAAATAGCATCTGTGCTAATATTAAGTTCTAATTCTGACACCACAATTTCTATTGAAAAATTCCCATACTCTTTCACAAACCCACGTACTTGGAACACACCACATGTACATAGAACAAAAAATGATTTGGTAAAAAAGTTACGTAAATTATTCATACCAGTCAGTGCATAGTAGTATAAAGAGTAAATTTTGCACATTTGATTTCAAAAACCATTCACATTAGTCTATGTAAATTTGTATAAATTTGATTGTTGCTACAGTACCATGTAATATACATAATTATTGTTCACATGCAAATCTATTTTTTAATAGATCTTTGTGTATATATACACACACACATAGAGAGAGAGAGACAGAGAGAGAGACAGAGGATTTGAGAAAACTAGACAAAAAAAAAAAGATTTGCATGAGTTTTTGTAAATGCTCTAATAGGCCAGTGATTGAAGTGAAAAAAAAAAAAAAAAAAAAAAAAAAAACCTATTGTTCACTATCAAAATACCAACACAATTTAAATCACACACATTTTCATATCACAAAGGACAACCTAAATTCAAAACACATAAATTTTTTTTTTTTTAATTGGTAAGTAACACACATTTTTTGATAAGTAATTGGTAAGTAACACATATCCAATGGATCTTAAACCCATGACTGTACTCTCCACTTTACTCTTTTAGAGAGGACGGGACGAGGTGCCATTTAAGGCAGAGCTCAATGTCTGTTCCTTAGCCTGTGGTTTTCTTGAACTAATCACATGCTGATGAACACATAAAATTGAAATCTTTGAAATAAATACAATAAATTCAATGTTATAAATTATAATACACCAAAAAAAAAAAATACCAAATATATTGCCTAGCCTATGTTTTTTTCCTGAAGAATCACATACATGAATACATAGACAAAAAACTGAGTGTGATTGAAATTGAACATCATAACTTCAATGTTGATACATAATAACATACCGGGACTAGTGCTTAGCCCATGTTTTTCCTGAGGAATGATATAACTTCAATCTCTCCTAACTTCAGCTGGTACAAAATGGTAGTCTTGCCCATTGCATGAAGACCCACCATTAGAATATGCATCTCCTTGGCAAAAGGCCAGCTGAAAAGCTTGGTGAAAAAAAACCCCATCTTTTATATCAAGCTAAATTCCCAAAATCACAAGTCAAAAACCAAATCAACCTAACAAGAAAACACTCATACATTCACATCACTTAGTTCCTAATAGTACACACAATATTCAAAACCATGAATATTGGAATTGGACCAGAAGGTGGAGATACTATAAATATCTCATTATAATGATTTTGCAGTAACTTATAACACGACTTTTATAAACCTTGTTGTGTATCTCACAAGACCTATGGGATTATCTATCTTATACTTGACCAAACATGACATCACTAAGTTAACCTTGTGTATTTCAAAAAGATTGGTTTTCTTTAAGCATAACATCACTAACTAAAACTAAGAAACCTAACCCAAGTTAGCCTTGGAATTCACAATCTGCATACCACAAAATGAAAGCTCCAAAAGATTGGCTAAGTGATGTATAACCACACAAAAAATGCCAGATTTTAGAGCAACAATATTTAGCATTAACCTTAAATAAGAAAAAATTTTGAAACAACTATCTAGGAAAATAGGTTCCAACTTCCAAGCAACAACATGAGTGCACAATGAAATCACAACAAAAGATAGAACAGTTAAAGGTACAAACAATCATGCATACATTAATGAAATAGAAAATCATCTTTAGAAACTATAAAATTTACCTGAAATGATACACATCTTTTAAAGATTGACATGTGACGGATAAAATATGAAACTTGTCCTTGATGTTGAGAAACTAAAAAACCTTCACACTAGCTTCTGGAGAAATTCTTGAATGTTCTTATCTACTTGATTAGATGACAGCAAGTCAAATACCATGCTTGCAACTGTTGCATTTGCTGAAAAACCCTTGTCAACCATTATTTCAAGATATTTAATTGCCTTTAATGTCTTATTATGTTGTAGTAACCCTTGGATTATTGTGTTATATGTGCGATCGTTAGGTGAACAACCGCTCCCATCCATTTTCTCAAATATCTCACTTGCTTCTTCTAGCAATCCCTCTTTGCAAAGCCCTTTGAGCATTATGGTGTAAGTTCGAACATTGGGTTGCAATCCTTTCGCAGGTAGACTATAAAAGAGTTCTCTTGCAACTGTAAGATTCCCGACATTACACAAACCATCAATCAAAATGCTGTAAATCACAATATTGTTGCCCAATGATTTGTCTTCCATCTCATGAAACACTTTTATTGCCTCAACAACTTGTCCATTCTTACACAGGAATTTAGACAAGTGCAAGGGAATTTCCACATAGTGAATTTAGAAGTTTCTACAATATTTTCTTGAGAACAATAAGTCAAAAGCAAACACACTATCAGACCAAGGCATCTAGTTTGATCAATAGTAACTTCAAAGGATCTTTGGGATCAGCAGTGCATATACAGTGACATTGATCATTCATCAAGTAACTCATTATAAGACTAGAACTGCAATAATAGTCGGTAGGAAAATAGTCAGCTAAAAAATTGTGTAAAAAAATGATGGTGCCTATCTCCATGTCTTTTCCTATTATGTAAGTGCACAAAAATAAATCAAAGTGGGCCAAAATGGACTGAAGTGATCCGAATGGACTCAATAGGACCAAATGGAACAAAGAGGACGAAATAGACCAAATAGAAACAAGGTGGACCGAACGGACCAAATAGAACTAAAGTGGACCGAATAAGAATGAATGGACAGATTAGGACCAAAGTGGACCGAATACGAAAAATGTGGACTGAATAGGACCGATTTGGACAGAATGGATTGAATACCAAAGTGGACAAAATGAACTGAATAGGACTAAACTAGACAAAATGACCCGAATAGGACTGAAGTGGACCAAAGTGAATAGAATGGACTGAATAATAACAATGTGGACCGAATAGTTCTAAATAGAACCGAAGTGGACAGAATGGACCGAATAGAATCAAAGTGGACAGAATGAATTGAATAGGACCAATGTGGACCAAATTGAATTTTAGTGGACAAAATAGATTAAACAAGGCTAAATTGGACCAAAGTTGACAGAATGGACCGAATAGAACCAACGTGGACCAAATAAGATTTTTGAATATTTATCATTTTTATTGCAATTTTTGGACTCATATTTCTAATTTCTAATGTCTATTTTCTTTGTATTTTTTAACTCAAAACTAAAGAGTTTAGCCCAAATATAATAAAATCTCATACTTTTCAACCCAAAAATTAAGATAAAAAATGAATTTTTAAGCAAAACTTGAAAAGGAAACCTACAAAAAGAATCAATTTAAGGCTCAATTAGTCTAAAGTGGACAAAAATAGACCGCGTAGACCAAATTCAACCAACATAGACCTAATTGGACCGAATTGGAATGAATGAGATTTAAGTAGACCTAATTGGATCAAATAGAAAAAAATTTAGCAAGATCAAATTATCGTCAACAATTTTTTTTTAAAAAAAATTATACATTATATTACAATACAAAATAATTATTTATTCTCATGCATCACATGAGTTTGTGACTTGTTACATATAATTCTCACTGCTAAAGATAGCAGGATCAATAATTTTTACATTTTCTCTTGTCTGATTAAAAGAGAGTGCACATGCCAGGAAATCCAACCAATAAGTCTGCATAAATGCAACATCAATATTACTTCCAGTGCAAAAGCTCTAAGCTCTGAATAGACAAAACAGAAAATATCATGTTTAAATTACATTTTCTAAATTAAACAAACTAATTTGTCTCCATCTCTTAAAAAAAGCCACCTTTTTGATCTATTGTTATGGAATGCCATCAGTATATGTATACAAGGGTATGTTTGTATGAATTTTTCAAGGTTTGTGACTTGTAAATCTATATAACATTTGTTGGTAGCTAGTAGACATTTTCTTTACTTGTAATCCCTTTCTGGCCCCTTGAATAATAGCTCTAGTTGCTATTATTTAATTGGAATTTATATGCCATTACATAATTTAGACATGGCAGAATCTGAATGTAGATAACAGAGGTTATGACGCATGTTTCAGCAGGCAAACACAGTGGAAATAATGTGCAAAGAAGTTTATACTTCTCAAGAATTCTATAGCTTCATCTAGGACAAGGTTCAGCAACTGGTCGCAACCTTTCAATGTCCCGTGGCCGTAACAATAAATAAATTAGCAATAATAATAGCTTGAATAAAAAAATAATGGTTGATCCTCAGTTTTACATAGAACATAGGAGTGGAACAGGTAACAGAAGTATCATAAAAAATTATGCCAGTGCTTTCAATGTATATTATACGAGTTTAATATTTCTATTATCTAAAGATCTCAAAGAATTTATGTCTTAGGTCATCACCAACCTCACCCCATAAAACATAAATTTGTTAATACCAACTGATCTGACTTATTATTTCCCTCAGCTTTGGGACCATCTAAGGAGGAGCATTTTACCTTGAAAACAGATAGTAAGATCATGATAAGCCCCTAATATAGCTTATTCATTTAGCTTTTTAGCTTATTTGCTTATGTACAACTTTTTAAAACTCACATTTTTAAGGCACAATTATACTTTAACTTACTTTTAGCAAAAAGCAACATCTAAGCGCACTAAGCCACTTGGAAAGATCCAAGTCTCGCTAAAAAGATATCAATTTGAATTCACTAAGCCACTTGGAAAGAAACTAAATAAATTTTTTTCCTGAGGTTATTAGAGGTAAAGATAAATCCATAAAAAAAATAAATGATTCAGTTCCAATACTAGTTTTGTTGAATCCTAAGAAGTATAAACACACACACACACAAAAAAAAAGGTTCCAGCTAAATCAACAGCATATTTCCATACAATTCCAACCAAAGCCACTGAAGACTACATGACATGCTATATACAAGTTACATGTAGGGCATTATTTCTCTTTTTGTTCTCTTTCTGCCAAACGAATCAATTTGCAAAGATGTTCCTAGCTCATGAAAAAACAAGTAAACAAGGGCAACATGGTAAGCATAGCAGATTCATCAAGATCCGTTTGATAACCATTTTGTAAAGCATCATTATTTCAAGGGGTGGAGCACAAGTATCATTAAAAGATCCCAGAATCCAGAATGCTATCTCTAAACTGAAATCATTCAGAGATGTTGGATGATAGAAAGTGAAGATAAAGGTATATCTAAGTTGAGTGGATGATAAAAATAAAAAAAATAAAAAAGATTCATCACAGACAAATCGGAACACTATGTATGCAACTTGTTTAGCATTTCTATTACATAGCTTAAATTATAAATCTGTCAATAATCCCTATACAATATGCTATATGCATATCCTTATACATATCCACCCAGACATGTTAAACAAGTTGAAGTGATATGTAGGGCCTAGGAATTCATCAAAGATTGGTTTTCTTTAAGCATAACAGCACTAACTAAAACTAAGAAACCCAACCCAAGTTAGCCTAGGAATTCACAATCTACATACCACAAAATGAAATTACAAAAGCTCCAAAAGAATCAGCTCTCTGTGTCCATGAAATGTAATTAATCACTAAAAAATGAACTATTCTTCAGCTATATGATCACAAGTTGGGAGTTTCCAATTCATTTCATTTACTTTAAATCGTAAATGCCAAAATGATTAAACCATGAAGTTAATTTTGTATTGACAATATTAGCATTAATTTAAATCAGAAAAAATTTTCAAACAACTATCTAGTAAAATAGGTTCCAACTTCCAAGCAACAACATGAGTGCACAATGAAATCGCAACAAAAGATTGAACAAGTACAGACAACCATGCATACATAAATGAAATAGAAAAATCATGAAAAGAAACATCAATGATATGAAAAGAAACATCACTTCACAAAAAGTAAATAACCACTTCCAACAAATATACATACACCTTATAGAATGACCGGCAAAGTCTAAAGTGCTTTATCTGCTGGATTTGCAGATAGCAAGTCAACCAACATGGATGCAGTGGTTGCATTTGCTGAAAAACCCTTATCAACCATTATCTTAATAAGTTCCATAGCCTTTGCTGTCTCATTCTTGTTAGGCTAAAAATAAAAAAATAAACATTGTTCACATGGCCCAAATCTTGATCAGTGTAAACCATGGCCCAAATCTTGATCAGTGTAAACCGTGGCCCAAAAAGCAAACTTGCAAGACCTGTTATAACAAGAGAATATCAGAGCCAGTTATCCACTAAGTCAGAGTACAATAGAAGTTACTAAAAAATAAGGAGAAGTGCAGTAACTGTTTTGTCTACTATAAATAAAGATTAAAGGTATTATCAGAGGACAAAACAAAAATCTGAAAAACTTGATTTACATTCCTAGTCAATGGAAGGATAACTTCATGTAACCATGTTTGTAAGTGCGTTTGCCTCACATGAATTATCTAATTATAGTTTTTGTAATTTAACTTAGGAGTTTGTGTGATTTGAATCTTTCTTATTTGTATGAACTTGAATTAAGATATCTACATATTGTGATTACATTGCTTGTTCCCTTATTTTTCTTAGTTGAATATTTTGTACTTTTGAAGTCCTATTAGTTTAGGCAGTGGCAGAGCCCATCAATTTGGTGCGAAATCTTGTCTTGTAAGTAGCTCTTTCTAAGAAAGTTTGTATTCTCACAAACAATTCTGTTGCAGCAACCCTTGGATGATTGTGTTATATATATGTTCGATCATCAGGAGAGAAATGGTTCCCATCCATTTTCTCTAGCAGCTCACTTGCTTCATCAATTAGCCCCTCTTTACAAAACCCTTTGATCATTATAGTGTAAGTCCGAACATCAGGTTGCAATCCTTTCGCAAAAAGACCACTAAAGATTTCTCTTGCAGTTGCAAGTTTCCCAGCATTGCACATACTATCAATCAAGATGTTGTAAAACACAATATTGTGGTCCAACTTTTTGTCTTTCATCTCTTGAAACAATGCCATCGCATCCCCAATTTTTTTGTTCTTACAAAGGCCATCCAACAAGATAGCATAGGTTTGGGGATCTGGAAGTTGGCCACATGCCTGCATCTTATGTAATAGGTCTAGTGCAGCCCGGGGTCTCTCCACTCGACAAAACCCACCTATAAGAGTGTTATAAGTCACAACATCAAGAGCCACTCCCTTGGTGGACATTTCATCAAAGAGACTCCTTGCTTCATCAATTCTTTTATTTTTGCAAAATCCATTGATTAATATGTTATAGCTAAACACATCAGGTGAAAAACCCCTCTCATCCATCGTATTAAATGTTTTGACTGCATCATCCATTTTGCTTTGCAAACAGTAACCATCAATTAGAGAATTGTAAGCGATTGTGTTAGGCCTGATTCCTCTTTCAATCATCACATTAAAAGCTTCTTTTGCCTTTATCAACATCCCTTCTTTGCAATATGCGTCCACCAATATGCTGAAGGCCCTCACACATGGCACGATCTTCCTTTGCTCCATCTCATTCAACAGAGTAGTAGCCTCTCTCCACCGGCTGAAATTGCATAGGCCTTGAATTAAGGAATTGTAAGTGACAGCGTTCGGCTGAATGCCTTTACTCATCATTTCAGATAAAAGGTTCAAAGCCTCAGTTACCAATCTATCCTTACATAAACTATCAATGATTGTGCTATACGCTGTCAGACCAAGCTCAAAATTCCCTTCTTCCATCTTCCTAAGCAACCTAATAGCCATACTAGTCTGTCCAATCTTACACAGACCATTCAGTATTGTTCTACAAGTAATTGCACCAGGCTTATACCCATTCTTCTCCATTTCTTCTACCAACCTCACAGCTCCAGCAATGTTACCTTGAAGACAGAGCCCCTTGACAAGGGTTTTTAGAGTAAAAGAGTTTGGGTGATAACCAAGTTTCAAAATTGTTGCTAAGACAGAGAACCCAAAATCTACTCGGTTCAAATGGTCGAAGCAATTAATCAAAGCATTTTATCAAACATGTCTAAGGCATCATCAACATTCCTAAAGCTTCTAGATTGGCACTCATCTCTAACAGATTTCAAGAATTGATTTTGATTCAGATTGTGATTGTGATTCGGGTTTTTCCTAGCACTAGCAATACTAGCAGCAGTAAGAGTAGAATAACAATAAGAACGAAAAGAAGAGTGGGAAGTACGAGGCAGCGTACCCATTTTCCTGAAGATCCAGCAAACAATTCGGCAGCGGAAATCAAAATGAAACGATAGAGTTTGAGAATTGAGAAAGCGAGGGAGAGAGAGAGAGAGAGATAGAGAATCGGTCGGTTTTGAGGGCAGTTTAGTTGAACTAAGCTACTGATCAATTATCTGATGTACACACATCACCAGATCATTCTTCTTCATTTTTCCTCTTTAGAACAACGATTTTACTATTTAGTCCTCGTCCCCATTAACTTCAAGGAACCGGTTGTTGGGAACTTTGATTGGGTTTTGGTGGGGTAGTTTTGGAATTTTGTGGACCTTTTTAATAAGCCTGCACCAATTACAGAAAAAGAGTGTTATTAAAAAATAATAATTGGGAAATGCTAACGAGTGCCCTTAGGACATTGCTTAATAATTCATATAAAGAAAGTTTTTATGGTAAATGAAAAAAAAAAGTAATTAATATTTTGACAATTTTTTTCATTTCCCATAAAAGTGATATTAAAACTTTCTTAAAGTGGATTATTAATGAGTGTTCTAAGGGCACTTGTTAGCAAAACCCTAATAATAATAATCCCATCAAAATAATAATAATAATAATAAAATAACAGAAAAAGAGTGGTTTTTGGTTGCTTGGACTATAAAAATGTAATGGTTTTTATGCATCTGCGACTATTAATTAATGATCCACTGTTGCATAAGTGTAATTAATTACTAGTCGTTAACCCATGCGATGCACGGGATAGTTAAACAAAATTTATACACATTCACTTTTATTGGTACAATCATTTGAAAATAATTCTAACTAATACACTTAAAACGGTTAGTAATTTATAGTACTTACCCCCCACTATTAGTATACAGATACCAAGTGCGATCGTCGTAGCCCTTTGAAAGAACCTTTCCCAATTGGACCCTATCAAAAAAAAAAAAAAAACACCCAATTAACAAAATTGATCCAAAAGGGTCTAAAAAGCACACAAAATCAATTCAAAAAACAAAAATATGAGACAAAGTAATTACTTTCCATTGCCAATGAAATCGTTTTTTGTATTGCTTTTCCAAAGTGCAGCACTTATCTCTCTAAGGCCTTCAATTAACGAAAACACAAACTTCTCTTGGAATACCGGAGTATTATGACCATCTATACACACATACACAAAAAACAAAATCAACATAACTCACTATAACTCTATAGAAGCCTAAAAAATATAAAGAGAAATTAAAGGGGTTGAATTTGATATTTACATTTGGAGAGAGAGAGTTTGCAGAAACTATGGTTTTATATTTCTTAACTTGAGAGATGGGTAAGGTTGCTAAGATTTTATTTCTTAAATTGAGAGAAGGGTAAGGTTGCTAGGGTTTTGAGGTGTTATAATGTTTTTATTATTATTATTTTTTTTTTTAATATTGTGCTGACGTGAAAATTTGATTTTTATTTTTTATTTTTTATTTTTTAAATATTGTGCTGACTTGAAAAATTGTGATGCCATCAAATTGATTTTTATTTTTTATTTTTTAAATATTGTGCTGACGTGGAAAATTGTGGTGCCAGCAGAGATTTCGGTTTTATATATATATATATAGATTATTTGAACCTGATGAGTGATGAGATTATGGGGTCATCAATTCTAAATCATAAAAATCACAGTCAGGGATTCAAGCAGGTTCCATCAGTACTACGTTGGCTCCAATATTTCCATCCAGATCTCTCTCTCTGTTATGAATTTGATTGAAGAGGAATTTGTGTGCAAAATGTATTGGATTCTCTAGTGCTTGCACTATTGGCTAACCAGAATCGAAAGTTTATCTATGTTGAACAGGCAAGTTTTTTGGTCCAATTGATATTTCTCATTTTAAAGATATCATATATTATTGTATTGAGTTTGGTAGACGAAGAAACATTGGGAAAGAGAAGAAAACTAAACTTTTAACCTTTACTGGTTTAATTGATGAAAATTGAAAATCCTCACACTAAGTAATTATGTTGGCTTTTTTTACTTATTTGATGGATAATCTAAGATTTAAAATTGCTATTTCAATTTCTTTTTCTACATTGTCCTGGTAAACAAACAAAGTATCATGGCTTGGTTGGTGGAGAGACTGTGAAAAATGCATGGGACTATGCTGGACTTGCACATAGGATTAGGAATAGGAAAATTGGAATTTGGGACAGTGAAAGTTAAAACAAAAACAAAAAACAATTTTTATTGCATTTGAATTATGCCCCATCTCAGTCTCACTAATGCCCTCTTTGCTGTTCTTGCAATTAAACTGTAATATTGCAGTTCATTGAATCACAGTGTCTTGAAATTTCATGCCCTCTTTGCTGTTATTATTCATCCCAATTTTTCTTTTTAATTTTTTTTTTGCAATTTTCTTATTATTATTTTTTTGTGCAGAATTGTACACTGCTCCAAAAAATTGTACAGGAAGGTCATTTATCATCTGCATGATTGATCAAATGTGTTGAATATGTTGTAAGTTTAAAAATAATATATATAGATAATATAATTTTTATAAACGTTTGTGATGTTTATAAACGGTTTAAGATTTACAATAAATTGTCTACTTTACATATGGTGGGCATGAATTTTGTTCTGATATTGTATCTCAAATAGCAAATAAATAAATAAAAACATTGCAATTTAATATTCTATCACACCTTCAAAACCTTTCAAAGTAGATACAAATGGCGGTGGAATTTACTTATGTAAATGATGATTTTGTGTGTTTTTAGTTTATTTAAAAATTAGTTATAATAATTATTATACTTGCTTGAAAAAGCAAAAGCAAGTATATTAATTATGCCCCATCTCAATCTCACTAATGCCCTCTTTGCTGTTCTTGTAATTAAACTGTAATATTGCAGTTCATTGAAACACAGTGTCTTGAAATTTCAAGGACCACGTTACATCAAATGTCTAGGTTGTCATTAAGAATCTAATGCTAACAATTGGTTGAACTTGGTCAATTTTGGTATTTTGTCCATGGTTGGAACCATCAACAAGGTGACTGATTGTTAAAACTGCAAAGATGGTTTCTCCATCATCATCGTAATCTTATGCCTTTCAAGTCTCTACGAATTCCTTAAGTTGAGGATTGTTTGACAGAATATTGTTTAAGTTATAATCTGTGATTAAATATGCATGTCTCATGTTTATTAAAGAAAGGCAAATTAGATGATAAGATACTCATTTGAAGTAAGTTGTATTGTATTTCTAATAAAGGCTGCTGGTAATAATTTATGGAATAATGTTGGTAATCTACTATAAGGTGAGTATCAAATTACTAATTCTTCCAAAAACTTGAGGAAATTGTGAATTTAATCACTTAACCATAATGCTAACCCTCCCCCTCACATGTTGGCCTAAAGTTCCCCTTAATTAGTGGGGCCCAAAACGTAGGATTTTTAACATTTTAAATGGGAGGTAGTAAAAATAGGGATCAAATTCAAGATTTCCTACTCTAATACCATGTTAAATTACTAATTCTCCTAAAAGTTTAAACTTTTAAGAAAATGGTAAATTTAATCACTTAGCCATAATTCTAACAGTAAGAATGGAAATGGTGAATTTGTTCACTTAACCATAATTTTAACCCTATCCCTCACGTGTGGACCTAAAGTTTCCCCTAATAAGTGAGGGCCCAACACATGAGATTTTTAATATTTTAAATGGGAGATAGAGTAAAGACAGGGATCAAATTCAAGATTTTCTACTCTAATACCATGTTAAATTATTAATTATCTTAAAAGTTTAAACTTTTAAGAAATGGTAAATTTAGTCACTTAGCCATAATTCTCACTGTAAGAATTGAGGAAGCAATGAATTTGTTTCCTGGTTGAAAAATTCAAACATGATTTAGGTTAAATCTGAAGAATAAATGGCAGAGGTACAAAGATTCCACCTAGTTGAAATACATTATACTGCTTATATTCACATTAAAATATAGAATTGAGTCAAGTTAAATGGTTTTTTCAATTCAAACTAACTCAACTCATCAAATGGGTTGAACCCAACCCAATCAAATTTACCAATTAATTATAAATAATAATTTGATGTTTTATTAACTAATTAGCAAAATTACACTATCCAATATCGTGCATGATATATATATATATATATATATTTATTTATTTATTTACAGTGAGTCTCTTACTTTCAAAGCTTATTCATGAACATATGCTCATTTAGAAGTGAGTGTAAACTTGGGCTTAAATTTGACTTATTTCTTAATTTTTATATAAGTAAGTTTTTTCTCATGCCAAGCTCAAATTGTTCATGACAATGTGATAGTTACATTCCAAAAAAAAACTCTAAACTTAGTTAATAGGAGTGTGCGTGAGTCTAGTTGGGTCAAGTTAAATGATTTTTTCAATCCAACCTAACTCAACTCATCAAATTAGTAGAACCTAATTCAATCCAATCCACATGGGTCAGTTTAGTCAATTAGTTATGCATACATATTTTATGCTTTGTGGAAAATTAGACTTTTACCAATATATTCTCAAAAAAAAAAAAAAAAAAACTTTTTTCAATAAATTATTGTAGTTGATATTATATACTTAAATTAAATTCCAAAATTTTAAAAATACCAAAAATTTCAATATTATATACTTAAATTAAAATTAGGATAATAAAATAAACTTATATACATGATGGGTTGTGTTAAGTTAGATGAATTGAAAACACTATCAATCCAAACTAACCCCATGTCACTCAAAATAAAATTCTAACCCAATCAGCCCACGAAAACCAACCCGAGACGGGATTGGATCGGTTTTGTAGAGTTGTTGGATTTGTTGCACACCCCAAACGGCTTTTAAGTCCAATCCAGTCTAACCCCAAAGCCCATTAAGAACCAAAAATTTGCAGCACCCTCGCCCTAACAAGTAACGACAACAGTTTGTCTGTATAATTCTTCAAAACTCTAAACCCTCTGAAAAACCCTAAGGTCCCGCCGGAAACCCAAAAAAAAAGAAGCAATCAAACAAAGAGCTTTTTTACTAAAACCCTAACGAGAAAAACTTTTCCTTCACTTTCTCGGGCATTTTCTCAGCTACCAAAAGCATTTTAGGCAGCTCAATCTATATCAAAATGAAGAAGAAAGTGTCGGCAGCTCCAAGAGGAGGAGGAGGAGGAGGAAGAGGAAGAGGAAGAGGAGGTAGAGGAAGAGGAGGGGCAAGAAAGGACGAGAAATTTTCGGAGGATTCGTTTTTCATGGCGGAATCGAAGAAGCGGCGGAAGATTTCGGACGATGCGGACGTGATAGACAGCGGCGAGTCGGACGATGAGAGGGGTTATGGATTCCGCGGCGGTTCCGATGGGGAATATGACGGCGGCGAAGTTGAGACCGCCGACGAGGTGAGGCAGCGCGTGGCTATGGCACAGTTGGATAAGTATCGTAGAATTGCTAAGGAAGAAGAGGACGAAGACGATGAGGACGACAGCGATGAAGGGATCGATAGGGTAGGCGAGAAGGAAGGCCTCAGGGACTCGCTTGTCGCGAAAATTTTGCAGCAGGAGCAGCTGGAAGAGAGTGGCCGTGTTCGCCGAGCTATGGCCTCTAGGTATTGTATTGCTTTTTCATTAGTGTCTATTGGTTTTAGCAGGTTTTGTTTAGTAAAATTTGTAGCATTTGGTTCTGAATTGGGTGCTAATTCAATTAGAAAATGGCGGCCTTAATACTTGTATTCTGAACAATATGATTGATTTTGAGTTAAGAATGTTTATTTATGAGAATATGTAGAACATGTATGTATGATCTACAATGCAATTCAGGGTACAAAAGCCGAAAGCTACTGGTGGGTTCAAAGTGTTATTGAAGCACAAACAATCTGTGACTGCTGTGGCATTGTCAGAGGATGACTCGAGGGGCTTTTCAGCTTCCAAGGATGGCAACATTTTGCATTGGGATGTAGAAAGTGGGAAACGCGAAAAATACCAATGGCCTAGTGATGATGTAATAAGGTCCCATGGAGCCAAGAATCCACAAGGTTCAGCTAAGAAGCATAGTAGAAATGTTTTAGCACTAGCTGTTAGCTCTGACGGTCGGTATTTGGCTACTGGAGGATTAGATCGCCATGTTCATTTGTGGGATACCCGTACACGAGACCATATTCAGGTAAATCTAGTTTATTACTTTTTTTTTTTTTTTGGAAAAAAATGTGTGATGATTCAAAACTTATTGTGGTTTTTGTTTAAACAATTACGTTGATTGGGTTTAACTGTGGAATGTCAGCGACCTATCAGAACATGTGACATTTAGTGACAGACAATAGAGAGCCTCTGCTGAATAAACAGGGTCTTAGAATTAAAGGGGTTATTCTACATTCTGGAGTCCACTTAAACTACGTCCTGGGTGTTAAATAAATGTTTTGTATGGTACCAAAGTTCACTTAATCTGGGTTATTTTGCGCAAAAAAGATGTAAAAAAAAGTACTGTACCCCCCTGCCTGAGACTTTCACTCCCCTGGTCAAATCAGCCAAGCTGGTCCAGTCCCCACTTGGTGACAATTGAGCTACAAGCCTCTTGGCTTGAAGATGCCCAGATATTTTGCACACTGAAATGCTTACGCTCCGTTTGTTTCAATGTAAAATATTTTCAAATGTAAAATTTTTTACATGTAAACATTTTCAGGAAAAAAATTAAGTGTTTGGATTGAACTCAATACTAGAAAATGCAAATACAAACCAACAACCACCAACCACCACAAACCCAATCACCACAGTCATCAACAACCACCTAAATCACAACCGGAGAGAAAAAATCAACAAAAGCCAGCCACCCACCGCAGCCAACTCAGCCACCACTACCCACAAACGCACCCAGCCCCCACTGCAACCCCCAAGCCATCCCAAAAACCCAAATCGTGAAGGAATGAAAAACCCACTGACTCTCAGCGATTCAAGATCAGAGATCTTAGTAGCAGCGTTTCTAGATTTGAAACTAGATCCAAGCAATGAGCAATGGAACGGCAGTGATAGCGACCTTGGGCCTCTCACGGCAACTTCTCCGACGACAAAACAAGTCGAGATCTGATGGTGGTGCCACCAGAATGGAGGCAAAGAGCGGCAAAGGGTGTTGGTTGAGTGGAGCGAAGAGTGGCGTGCCGGTGGGTGCTGTCGCTAGTTTGGGCAAGTGTGAGAGTGGATGAGTAAAGTATGAGAAAGAGGGAGAAAGAGTCGGGTGTGAGGCTGTGTGATTTTTGTAAAATGTTTTACACTTGTTTTTTTTGGTAAAATATTTTACTAGTTTTTATGCACAAAGTTTTAGTCAAAGGAAAATATTTTACTACTTTGACTATATTTTACCTCCAATCAAACACTTGAAAATGGGAAAATATTTTACGAAAAATATTTTACATCGAAACAAACAGAGCGTTAGATTCATAATTATGATCTGTCTATTAATATTGACAAGATCTTTGAATAATTTCTCAAATGGCAGACATCCTGAACAGGTGACGGACTGCTGAGTTTTGAGAGGATTCTCCTTATGGACTATCTATGTTTGCAAGTTGAACTTCAAAATTTATGTATCTAATATAAATTTTTTATTTCCTGACACTGTTAGGGCAACATTTAAAACCTGAAGTTTATGGATCTTATGTACCATTCTTAATTGTCTGTGGTGTGTTTAACAGGCCTTTCCAGGTCACAGAGGATCTGTATCATGTTTAACCTTTAGGCAAGGGACTTCAGAACTTTTCTCTGGTTCATTTGATCGAACAGTCAAGATATGGAATGCAGAAGACAGAGCCTACATGAATACATTATTTGGCCACCAGAGTGAAGTATTATCTATTGATTGTTTACGGAAGGAAAGGGTGTTGACTGTTGGACGAGATCGAAGCATGCAGTTGTTTAAGGTAAAGCATCTTTCAGTGATTCCTTGCAAATAGATTTACTTAGTTGAAATAAAATTACATAGATAATGTCAACTTTGCATAATAGCAGAAGTTGACATGAAGGGTGATGGCAAAGGAAAGGACACGGTTTATACTGTACTTAAATTAGATCTTTCCAAGAGTACATTTAATAAACTTAAAGTAAACATACCCGAAGGAAATGCCAAGAGCCTCATAGCTCAGTGGCATTGCACTGATGCTTGAAACTGAGTCCAATTGCTACTGCAGATATGTGGTTTTAAAGGGAGAACTCTGGTCCACATATTTTTATAGATTATTGTTTTCTTTCAGTAGTAAATTTGAGTTTTTGTGGTGCTTTTTTTCTGTATCTGTTGGATTTGTCTTTCATGTTGTTATATTTGGTCTTGACATCACCTTCTATGCTTTGTGAAATAGGTCCCTGAGGAGTCACGTTTAGTATTTCGTGCCCCTGCATCTTCTCTGGAGTGTTGTTGTTTTGTTAGTAATGATGAATTCTTATCTGGCTCCGATGATGGAAGTATTGAGCTTTGGACCATGTTGCGAAAGAAGCCTGCACACATTGTAAAGAATGCTCATCCTTTGTTGGCTGCAAACACAAATCTCGAGCAAAAAAATAGTGAAATAATCCCTAATGGACATAAAGGTAAAATTGTAAAATTCTGTTTTCATATTATCTATCATGGAAATTATATGTAATGTTGAAGTATCAAATGGTCCTATCAATCTTTAAATTTCTAGGATTACTCTATTTTTGGAGGAAGTAAAGATTTTGTAGTCAGTGAGAAAAGATCTCATCGATTTTCTTATTCCATGCCTTCTGTCATTTACAAGTGGGTATAAAATTACTTTACCCCTGGAGAGGACATCAGGTGTTATACTTTGTGTTGTTTAAACTGAAATCCCTCAATCTTTAAAAATAATTGGTGGAAAACAGAATTCTAATATATTGTATTTTTGGGATAAGTATATTCTAAAATACTTTATTAATCTTTCTTTGTGCTTTCTCATTTCACCTGTATTCTAATGACATGCTAATGACTTCCATACTGCAGAAAATGGTAACCATAGTTATGAAAGCTATCATTGTCAATCAGCATATTCCTGGGTCAGTTCTGTCACTGTATGTAGAAACAGTGATCTTGCTGCATCAGGAGCCGGTAATGGTTCTGTTCGATTATGGGATATTGAAAGTGAGACCAAGGACATTCGACCATTGTTTGACCTTCCATTGGTAAGCCAAAGCAATATTAAAAATAATTCTTAAATCTTTTTGCAATCAGAATTTACCAACATTGTACTTATTAAAAAAAATACCAACAGTGTGAATATAGCGATTACTATGGATTATACTTTGGTGATATATATATTCTTATTTTTTCAAAAGAAGTTCAAATGTGAATATATTCTAATTTTTAAGAAATAAAAATTGATAATAATTGTGTGTGAATTTTTTTATCTATCTATATAAAAAAAAAATCCTGTATTTAGAATAATTAGTAAATACTTTTTTTAATATATATATTTTTTCTTTTTTTTTAATATGGATTATGCTTTGGGGTATTTCTTAATGTTAAGATTTGTTTCAATTACTAGTACTATTATATTGCTCAATGGACTTTTGATATGCAGGCCAACTTTGGTATGTTTAGGTTTTTATGGTTGGTAGAAATTTTGTCTAGAGTAGAACTATAGAGATATGAAATGGAGCCTTTTTGAAGATTATATAATTAAGATTTCATTTGAGCATAATGTGGTTAAAAGAATTGAATGTTCATTACATTAAGTTCTACTCAGCTTTATCTAGCAGTCTCTTTGGATGTCCTGGATGCTTCAAATCAAATTGAGAGAGGAAAGATTTTATTGGCCAAGCCGAATGTTAGGAATCCTGAATGTGCATGCTGCCTTGTGTTAGTGCATGCTACCTTGTGATTGGTTGTTGTGGACATTAAGGTTGTTGGCAGGGCTATGTGTGCACGTGCATGCATCAGTGTGAGACAAGCTTGTGAGCATATGCATGGAGACTAGGGCTTGTTGTAACTTATTCATGCTTGCTCATGTTTGTATTTTTAGAGCATGTGCTTCATTAGATAAGCTGTTAGCCGGGCTGTAGGCCAACTGGCAGACAGTTAGAGAGTTGGTCAGGCTATTATTGGCTTTGGCACTTGGCCAACACTTGTATGAATAGGCTTCTGCCTCTTTTCACCTCATTAAGTGGAATATATGTCAATTTCTAGTCTCAATTCTCTCTCAATTTTCAATTATTAAAAAAAAAAAAAAAACTCTCCCAATTCTCCCTCTCTTAGGAGGCCTGGATACCTTGAATCAGCCACTTCACTATACGTTTCACACGCCCATAGTTTCTTAACACCAAACTTACCAAGATAAGTTCTTAGAAAGTCAAACCATGCAACTCAACGACAGTTCATGCTGTTTTCAGTGCAAGGATGAAGGACATCAAGATGATGAATCAACTATTGGAAGAATGTCAAAAAACATTTTATGAAATTAAAAGAAAGTTTAAAGTGAAATCAGTTCTAAACACTCATTCTTCAAGTATACAATGCTCACAATTCATTGCGTTGCAGAAGATTAATTGGTCATGATGTGTTACTGTTTCGTTATCCAAGCACAAGCAAGCTTGATCTAGTAAAAGGAGCTGATCCTGAGCCAAACCCATATTGCTCCCACAATTTGTGGTATTAAGTTCACAAGATGGGAAGATTGCTCTAAGCTTGAAATGATTCAGTGTTGATGTGATTTAGGTTGCTTGTACAGGACTTTTTAGCAGGATTTCTAGACAGCAGGTAAAAATACACTGTGAAGGCTGTTTTAATAGGAGTAAGGTGGCAAGGAAATGACTTCTTGGTTGCTGTTCTAGGGGCTGTGAATGGTGCTGGAGAACAGTGATCTTATATTTTGAGTGGTTTTTGTTGTCCATAACATTGATTTTATGGCGTTGAAAAGTGAACTGGAAATTAAAAAGGAAACAGAGTACATAGGTTTCACACTTAGGATTTCTAAGGCGTTTACTCTAAATTTAGTGAAGTGTTAGTAAACTAGGTTTTAAGCAACAAAAAATCACAATAAGTACCCAATGACATAACTTACCCAATAGCAAAACCCATTGGCCTGACCACAACTACATGTGTCCTGGATTCTTGAATTTTATAAACTGTCCCTAATTCCTAAATATTTAGAATTGAAAATGAGAATTGTAATTAACTAAATAAGCCTATACAAGCTCCAAGGAAGCTTGGTATCATCCAGTATGTGCCAAATCAATTCTTAGGCATTGGAGTTATCCTTGTTTTGCCTACTGTCTTTAGAGACTGTTGCCAGCATCCTCCATCACGTTTAAAGATAGGCTACTGTTCACTCATTTGAACATGAACACATCATTTTTCATTACTCATCTTACTAGATAATAGTTAATCGATATACTGTGTTAAACTGTCAGCAATACAAGTGGATGGCAGGGATTTCACAATTCCCATTTGGCAAGTATCTATGTCAACGATTAATTTCCAGGCCGGATATTGGGAATTAACAATGTGTTGATTCCCTTGTGCCTTCTTTATTGAAGAGGGGAAAACCTATTGTGTGCATTGATTTAAGTCAGAGTGCTGCCCTTGATTTGGTTATATAAACATCATCCCCCTCCCCCCCCCCCTCTCCCTGCAAACACTTTTTATTTTTTACTTTATTTCTTATCTCTTTCTTTGGTTTATTAATGAGATCTTTTGATCTTGGGCTCACAATCTGATTGGTTGTCTGATTTGGTTTAGAGAGCCACCGAAAGAAACTTGTTTTTCCCTTACTTGAGTTATTTGTGTAACACAGGTTGGGTTTGTGAATTCCTTAGCTTTTGCAAAATCTGGACAGTTTCTGGTTGCTGGAGTTGGGCAGGTAATTTTTTGTCCCATATCTGCCATCTATGACATAACCCTTTCTGAATATGGTATGAGAACTTGATTTGCCATGATTTAAGAAAAGCTGATCTTTAATTTGAAATTTCTAAGATCCCTATATTTAGTCACTTATCAAAAAATAATATCAAATCCTAGAAATTCCCCACACACACTTTGTTCCCCTGCACCTTTCAAACGAAGTTAATCCTCTTTCTGTCCAAAAATATAAGGGCAGGTTCATCAATCTATAATTTTGGTTGATGAAATTTGATTAAAGGATAGTTTTCAAAAACCCAAATGAATCCAGGAGAGGTTGAATTATTGATAGCACCTGGCCTTCAACTATTAGGAATTCCCCTTGATTACCTGATAGACAGTTTTGATGGGTGGGGTCATGTATTATCCATGTTTTACTCCCCAAGGGTGGGTCCAAAGGGTATTGCCTTTGTGAGGATCTCATCATTTAAAAAAAGAAAGTGTAGACAGCAGAACCTAGGATGCATTTGAAATCATTACTGAAAGAGGGGGTCCGGGGGAAGATATCAAGTGGGATAAAAGAAATTAATGTTCTAATGTATGTATAAGGAAAAGATACAAGCTCAAAATTCATGAGGTAAACGTGAATCTGAACTTCTGTCTGAAAAGAATCCTAGTCTCACTAGGTACTATTACCTTCGAACCTTGGAGGTCCTTCCCTCTCTTGTGGGGCTGATGAGGCTTCTCCAAGCTTTTCCTTTCTAACCATTTTCCATTCGAAATGCACAAAGAATGTGGAACTAAAAGTATGGAAATAAATTTCTGGATTTAATTTTTGACATTTAATAAGGCAGAAAACCATGGTACTGTTAAATTGCAAGTCAGTTTCTTCCATTTATAAAATTCTCTTTTGTTATGCTTCACTTGGTGTCTACTGTTCACATTTTAACATGATAAATCTCTGCAACAGGAACCTCGTTTGGGAAGGTGGGGACGTATCAAATCTGCTCAGAATGGAATTGCGGTTCATTCCCTTAAGCTCTCATAAGATGGGCAAATGATTTTTGTAGCTCTCCAATTTTGACTAATCTGAGTTTTTAAGTAAAATGAAAAAAACATTTCTCGGCCTGGTCCAAATGATATATATTTAATTACCCTTCATTTTAACACTTAGTGGCTTTGTATCCTGTCTTGTAAGTTTATTATTCTTGTTTTGTTTCTCTTTCATCTGAGGGGAAATAGGAAATCATGTTTTTAATGTGAAATGCACTTATTCATCTTATGGTAAGAGAAAGTGCTTGGAAGAAACTTCAATTAGCACTTGGGATGGGATAGCTTTGTGATATCGGATGTTTGTCTGTGGGTCATTCAAGTGTTTGAATGTAGATTTTTATTGGGAGAGAAAAGTAAGAAAATGATATAGATGTTTTGATCATACTTCAAAGACAAACTTTAATTAGTGCCTTGGTATAATCTCAAAAAATTATCCAGGGAACAATTGAATTTTAGTTTTTGATTGGAACATTTATGTGATTTTGCACATTTTAGATCCAAGATGGATAGAGCCTTGAGCTTGATTCCTGAATTCTTATGATTTATTTAATAATATATTACTTATCCTCTGGTTGGTTGGCAAGAAAAATTAGGAGAAATGGAAAACTGCAGGTTAGTTTCAGTGTTTTTATTTTTGTTCTCTTAAGTAAATGTGAACTAGTTTCTTCCCCAAAAAAAAAAAAATTAATAGCTTCAAAAAACTTTAATATGTTGATTCTATAGGCATATTTCTCTCTTTAGAATTGAGCATGAAGCAAAAGAGAAAACTACCCAATTGCATAAATGAGTTAAGTTAAAACGTTGAGCTTCCAAAAGGTTTTGATGGTTTCAATTGTAGAAAGTTGATTTATGTTTCAATGAGAATGATTAACATAGATTTTAATCAAATGCACTTGTTTGAAATAAGAAACCTCTACTGTGGGCACAGGTGCAACTAAATTGCTAAGAGCTTATACAATTATAATCCCTTAAAATGGAACTATTAAGTCTTTGACTATTGTGAATCATTCACAAACTATGTACAAATATATATATATGTTTGTACATATTATATAATAATAATATAATTATCCTTTTTTTTTAAAATTATATTTTACACTTACAGTTTCCAAACAATGAGGTGATAATTTAAACATATTCATTTAAAACTTAACAGCTAACTGCCCTAACCTGATTTTCCCGCCATGTAGTGTACAAAATCACAAAAAATGAACTAATTTCCCGCCACTGCCCACGCAAACGACGTCGTCGAGCTTACTCAGCTAAAAAAAAAAACAATTAAAAAAACGACACCGTCTGCAACCCACAATCACTGCAAATCCCAAAACCACCCCTACACAAAACCCAAAAATACAACCCAAACCAACCTCACAAGCCCGTAATTTCCACCAATTCCACTGTCCTTTTCCGTCAAAAAAAAAAAGCCAAAAATTAATTTTACCTTTACATTTATTTCCCGCCCATCTTTAACAAAAAACCATTTCCCGCCACCGCCAACGAAACGACGTCGTCAACACCCTAAAACGACACCGTCCGCAACCCAAATTGCCCTTATCAGCCACTACACACACAAAATCCCCAAACTAACCCTACGCAAAACCCAAAATCTACCCCCAAATCCACCGTAATTCCTCCAAACACCACTGTCCTTTTCCGTCACATTAAAAATCCAGGGGCACTCAAACAACGGTCTTAGCTCTCTCATATAAATACCCCCCAGACCCCCCAAAATTTCCATTTCTCTCTTCTGTCTCTCTCTGAAATTTTCTCTCTTCGAAATCTCTCTCTCTCTCACCGAAATCTCTCTCTCACTTCTATTCTCTCTCTCTCTCTCTCTCTCTCTGATATTCCACTTCGCCGATATTTCGGCCCTTTTGTTAAAAGCCAAAAGCTTGGCCGTAACCCTAAATAACCATTATTGTAATATTCAAAATCACTATTATCATTGTTTCTCTTTTGTTATTGTTTATATAGCTTATTAGCCCTAGGGTTTCAACTTTAACGATAAGGTTCTGATATTTCTGAACACGAAGAGATTTGAAGAAGGTCTTCGAGTTAATCAAAATGTGAGTATTTCTAACTCTGCTTTTTTGGGTTTTGTTTGATTTTATTTCTGTTGTTTTTGGTTGCTTCTAGGGTTTTTTTTTTTGGCTTATTGAAGTTGCGGTGGAAACCCTAATTAGGGTTTAAAAATGGAGGGGTTTTGATTTTGGTTATATGTGTTTGGTTTCTTTGGGTTTTTTGGCGGTTTCTGTTACGCTAAACCCTAATTTCGGTGTGAATTTGTATGTTTGGAACCCTAACCCTAACCCTAACTTTTTTTTGTGTGTTTTGTGTGTTGAAGATTGATTGGTTGAGCTGGAGTGTGAAGTTTGGGTCGAGCTTGGCTTCTGGGATTTGTTGAAGCTGGTCTGTGAAGGTCTGGGGAATGTGAGTGTTTTTGGGTTCGATTTTGTTGGTTTTAGGGGTTTCTGGAGGGTTTCGAAGTTGCTGGAACCCTAATTTGGGGGTTTTTCTGGGATTCTGTTTTGTGGGTTTTTGTGGGTCTGTTTTGTTGTGTTCGAAATCCTAACCCTAGCTTTGTTATTTTGTGTGTTTGGCAGACCCAGAGTATGAACTTCAACTCGAATCAGCTTTGAAGAACAAGCCCTTGATCTGAAGAGTGTTTGAGAGCCCATGTGAAGTTCGAGTAAGTGAAGTCCTATGCTTTGATTTCTATGATCTTAGTGGGTTTTTGAAGCTTTTTGAAGTTGGTGAAACCTTAATTTAGGCTTTTAATTTAAATTTTTATTATTATTATTTTGATGAATTTTGAAGTCTAACCCTAGCTTTATATTATGCTCTGAAGATTGGTCAGAATACCATTAGTACACAAGTTTAACCATAATTGGCATCATTATCTTGAGCTTGTCCTCCTAAGATCAAAGAGCTTCTTTGTGACTATCGAGATATGTAAGTTTTCTGCTTCAGTTTCATCAAATTTTAGGGTTTTTCAGTTAGTTGGTTTTAGTGTGTTGAATAATTTTCCATTATGTTGTGCAGCACAGTTATCAGCCCTATACTTAGCCAATGGCTGATCAACGGAATGGAAGTGGGCAACCTTCTAATGGGAAGGCTAGTGCAGCAGCAAATTCTTATTCAATTGATTTGGATAAATTCACTACACGATTGAAGTCTCTATACTCACATTGGAATGACAACAAGGATGATATGTGGGGCACTTCTGATGTCCTTGCTATTGCCACGCCTCCACCTTCAGATGATCTGCGGTACCTCAAGTCCTCGGCATTGAACATCTGGTTGCTGGGTTATGAGTTCCCAGAGACTATAATGGTTTTTATGAAAAAACAAATCCATTTTTTGTGTAGCCAAAAGAAGGTCTCTCTTCTTGAAGTTGTGAAGAAGTCTGCTAAGGATGCTGTTGGTGTAGATGTTGTGATGCACGTGAAGGCAAAGAATGATGATGGAAGTGGTCTAATGGATGCTATATTCCGTGCTATCCATGCTCAATCAAAAGTGGATGGCCTTGATACGCCGCTGGTTGGGTATATTGCAAGGGAGACTCCTGAAGGGAAACTTTTGGAGTTGTGGGCAGAGAAACTAAAGAACGCAAAGTTCCAGCTCAGTGATATTACTGGTGGGTTGTCTGATCTGTTTGCTGTGAAGGACAAGGATGAGATTGTGTGTGTCAAGAAAGCTGCTTACTTGTCTGCTCATGTGATGAAGAAAGTTGTAGTTCCAAAGCTTGAGAATGTAATTGACGAGGAAAAGAAAATCAGTCATTCCTCATTGATGGATGAGACTGAGAAGGCCATTTTGGAACCAACTAGAGCTGGTGTGAAGCTGAAGGCAGAGAATATTGACATTTGCTATCCTCCAATTTTTCAGAGTGGAGGGGAATTTGATCTCAGACCTAGTGCTGCCAGTAATGATGAGATGTTGTACTATGACTCTGCCAGTGTTATTATATGTGCCATTGGATCACGATATAATAGTTACTGCTCGAACATTGCAAGAACATTCTTGATTGATGCCAACCACCTTCAGAGCAAGGCTTATGAGGTTCTTCTTAAGGCCCAAGAAGCTGCGATAAGTGCATTGAAGCCTGGTAACAAGGTCAGCGCTGCATATCAAGCTGCCATTTCTGTAGTTGAGGCAGATGCTCCTGAGTTAGTTGCAAATTTGACAAAATCTGCTGGGACAGGAATTGGTCTTGAATTTCGTGAGTCGGGGTTGACTATCAATGCCAAAAATGATCGAGTGGTGAAAGTAGGAATGATATTTAATGTGTCAATTGGTTTTCAGAACTTGCAGACACAGACCAAGAACACAAAAAATCAAAATTTCTCCCTGCTGCTTGCTGATACAGTAGTTGTCACTGATGAAAAGACAGAGTTGGTGACTTTAGCAAGCTCTAAAGCCATTAAGGATGTGGCTTACTCTTTCAATGAGGAGGAGGAAGAAGAAGAAAAGCCTAAAGCTAAAAAAGCTAAAACTGAGACTAATGGCACTGAGGCCTTGTTGTCTAAGACAACACTCAGGTCAGATGTTAATGAGATCTCAAAGGAGGAATTACGAAGGCAGCATCAGGCAGAACTTGCCCGACAGAAAAATGAAGAAACTGCCCGGCGTCTAGCTGGTGGTGGACCTGGGGCTGGGGACAAAAATGCTGCTGTGAAGGCTTCAACTGAATTGACTGCCTATAAGAATGTGAATGATCTCCCCCCTCCAAGAGATTTGATGATTCAGATTGACCAGAAGAATGAAGCTGTTCTTCTGCCTGTTTATGGAAGTATGGTCCCTTTTCATGTGGCTACCATCAGGACAGTTTCTAGCCAGCAGGACACCAATCGAACTTGTTATATCAGAATAATCTTTAATGTGCCTGGGACCCCTTTCAATACTCAAGATGCGAACTCATTGAAATTCCCAGGGGCTATATATCTGAAGGAGGTTTCATTCCGCTCCAAGGACCCAAGGCACATAAGTGAAGTGGTACAGCAGATCAAAACGCTCCGGCGGCATGTTATGGCTAGGGAGTCAGAGAGAGCTGAGAGGGCAACTTTGGTTACTCAGGAGAAACTTCAACTAGCTGGTAACAGATTTAAGCCAATTAGATTGACTGACCTTTGGATTCGTCCTGTTTTCGGTGGCCGTGGAAGGAAGATACCTGGTACTCTTGAAGCTCATGTGAATGGGTTTCGTTTTTCAACTACAAGGCAAGATGAGCGTGTGGATATTATGTTTGCGAACATCAAGCATGCTTTTTTCCAGCCTGCAGAAAATGAGATGATCACTCTGCTCCACTTGCATTTGCACAACCACATAATGGTGGGTAACAAGAAAACCAAGGATGTACAGTTTTATGTTGAGGTGATGGATGTGGTCCAGACCTTGGGAGGTGGAAAGAGATCTGCGTATGACCCAGATGAGATTGAAGAAGAGCAACGGGAGAGGGACAGGAAGAATAAAATTAACACAGATTTTCAGAGCTTTGTGACTCGGGTGAATGATCTCTGGGGGCAGCCTCAATTTAGTGGCCTTGACCTTGAGTTTGATCAGCCTCTAAGAGAGCTTGGCTTCCATGGGGTTCCCTTCAAATCCTCAGCATATATTATCCCATCTTCCACCTGCCTTGTGGAACTGATAGAGACTCCTTTCCTGGTTGTCACTCTAAGCGAGATTGAGATTGTGAATCTGGAGAGAGTTGGACTTGGACAGAAGAACTTTGATATGACGATTGTATTCAAGGATTTTAAGCGAGATGTTCTTCGGATTGATTCCATCCCTTCCACATCACTTGATGGCATTAAGGAATGGCTGGACACAACAGACATCAAGTATTATGAGAGCAGGTTGAATCTGAACTGGCGTCAGATACTGAAGACAATCACTGATGACCCACAGAGCTTCATAGATGAAGGGGGTTGGGAATTTTTGAATTTGGAAGCTAGTGATTCAGAATCTGACAACTCAGAGGATTCAGACAAGGGTTATGAGCCATCAGATGTGGAGCCTGAATCGGACACAGAGGAGGAAGATTCTGACAGTGCATCTTTGGTGGAGTCCGAGGAGGATGAAGAGGAGGATTCAGAACCAGACTCAGAGGAAGAGAAAGGAAAAACGTGGGAAGAGTTGGAGAGGGAAGCAAGCAATGCGGACAGAGAGTTTGGGGATGAGTCAGACAGTGAGGAGGAGAGGAAGAGAAGGAAAGCAAAGGCCTTTGGGAAGTCTCGAGCTGGCCCTAGTAGCAGTGTCCCCAAGAGGGCCAAGTTACGATAGATTTGATAGGAAATCTCTTGTTTCTTAGTCTTTTGTTTTTGTGGTTCAGCAACCAGCAGCTGCTTTTGCTGCAGAATGCAGATGTCTGACTTTAGCTTGGAATTGTTATTTCTTACTAGTTTATTTCGAAGATTTCTTTCTTATGGCAATAGCTTATCTAGAAGACAGGATCTTTTATTGTAAATTGGTTCCATCTCTTTGCTAGAAGTAAAATGATCTCTTTTGGCCGTGTTAGTTCTGATGTTCTATTGCCATGATTAACTGATGAGCTCCCGCCCTCTTAAAATTTTGGGTAAAATACTATTTTGGTCCCTAAACTTTACTAAAAGTTTGTTTTTCATCTCTAAACTTTAAGAAGTTCATTTTTTGTCCCTAAATTAATGAAAATTTCATCTTTCATCCCTAAACTATTAAAAATATTTTATTTATGTCCTTAAACTTTACTAAAATTTTGTTTTTCATTCTTAAATTATTGAAAAAAAGTTCATTTTTCATCCTTATTTTTGTCTCTAAACTATTGAAAATTCTCTTCATAAAGTTTAGGGATGAAAAAAGAACTTTCTAAAGTTTACGGACAAAAAAATAAAAGTAGTATTTTACCCTAAAATTTTCTTAAGAGATCCTTTGAAACAAGAAAAGTCATTCGTGGTAACTGTATGCTTTCAGCAAACTTGAACTTGATGATTTTTGTGCTGAAATTCATGTTCTTGGGTATTTGAGTGATTGTTTTAGTCAGTTATTCATTGTAACCTTCTTTCACAATTTCTGCAAACTATGAATTGCATGGTTTCCTTCTTGTGATAATCATGTTCCTTGATATTTAGGAGACTTTTTTGAAGTCAGATTTCATCTCTTAGGCTTTAAAAAAAAAATTGGCTAGCATTTTTTTTTAAAAATAATTTTAAAGATTGATCTTCCTTATTTCATTTGATATCTACTGGGACATTATTTCTCAGTATGGCCGTATGCATGACTCTTTGACTTTCTACAGTGTTAGGTGTCCCATTAGTTACTGTTATTTTGTATTCATAAGACATTCTTCTCCAGGTGTCCTTAATAAATAAATAGATATACTGCATCATGTGGAGAAGGCGTATTAGAGTACACACAGCAGCTGCACCAGCGGTTGCAGATCTCGGAGAGATGTATTGCCAGGCTGATGTGGATTTTCTTAAAAAATAACTATAAATCCGAAACTATGTTATTAGTTAAGCAATGTTTCAAACTATTTCCGTTTCTAACACTTCGAGTCCAGAGGATTCGATTTTGCCATTTGAAAATGCGTTTGGAAATCGAGTGTGAGAAACCTGAATTTGAAAATCGAGTGTCTCACACTCGATTTCTAAGTGCATTTTCAAATGGCAAAATCGAGTCATCTGGACTCAAATTGTTAGAAACGAAAATAGTTTTAGATGTTGCCTTACTAATAAAATAGTTTGAGGGATTTGGTTATTTAAAAAAAAAATCCGGCTGATGTTGGTGCCGTTGTTTCTGTGTTTAGCAGGCTAGGTTCAATAAAACAGGTCCCTTCTTCTGGTGATGTCGTGTGACTATGGATCTTGATTTTTTTTTTTCTTTTATATAATATTTATTGAAATAACTTGCAGCAATTGAGAAAACGTTGTCCAGTAAACTGGAAGATGCACGAAACTCAGTGCAACTAAGAATTGTTAAAGCCCTTAAAGAGTATCGAAATCTTTATGCTGTGCAACATTGCTTAGGAGACAGGATAATATTTCCAGAGTCTCTGAAGTTCTTGCCTTTGTACGGATTAGCACTTTGTAGATCCACACCTCTTCGGGGAGGATATGCTGATGCTCCACTTGATGAGTGCTGTTCAGCAGGTTACACAATGATGACTCTACCAGTAAAGAAATTGTTGAAGCTTCTATATCCTAGCTTAATACGACAGGAATCACGGGATGAGTATCTTTTGAAGGTAATGAATTACTGGATTCAGTTACGCACTTGTGATGATTTTTATATTAGAACATCCTCAGAATTGGTTTTACTTCTCGCGTTTGCAGGCATCTGCTCAAGTCGATGACTTCAAAAACCTTGAGAAAAGATTACCACTGGCTGCTGAGAACTTAGTTTCCAGAGGCCTTCATTTATATGATGATGGTTTTCGCTTTAATATATGGTTTGGTAGAGCTCTTTCACCTGATGTGGCCATGAATTTACTTGGTGCAGACTTTGCAGCAGAATTGTCAAAGGTATGGTGGATCCCATAAATATAAGTCTAAAAGAAAAAAAAGATAGTGTATGATAGTCTGTAAAATAAATAACATAAAATAAAATCCTTGTGATGGTAATCCTCTCCCCCCCTCCCCCCCCAAACAAAAAAAAAGCATGTACTACAACAACGGCAAGATCAACAAAACCCAGTTTTTGGGGTTGGTTATGGATCTTTGCCATTTGATCATATCCAAGATCTTAATCTCTATTATCTCCTTAATTAACATGTCATTTTCTACTACTTCAATATGTTATTTTAGGTATTCTTCTATAGGTGGAGCTTGTGTCCAGTGGCCAGTGCCACTGGACACGTTGCGATGCAGACACGTGTCCAGTGGCCACTGGACACAAGCCATTCCCTTCTTCTACCTCCTTCCGTTCCCCAATTTGAATCAAAGCATGTACTTTTTCCTTTCACTTTGGACTTTGATGTGCCTATGCTTGTCCTAGGGGGCGGGCTGTTTGGGAAATTAATAATTTATCAGCTTGGGTCCGATCTTGATGTGTTGTTTGATAAACAGATTTTTAGTTTTGTTTATCTTGAGACCAGCTTTTTCTTGGTTCTATTTGGAATTTTCAGATTCATCTGTATCCTTATAAAACAAATTTTCTCTACAAAGCATCAAATACTGTTCACTCTATCTGCAGCTGACTTGCTTTTGGGGCTCCCTAACAACTCTTCTAAAGTTCTGTAGTTTTAAACAAAAAAAAAAAAAAAAACCCTTAGTATTCACTTAAATGGTTTTATTCAATGTAGTCTTGGTGTTGAGTTTTATTTAATTAGTGTGGATGTGGCTGCTATACACAGCCAGTGCCTTAAATGCATGCCCAAAAAACCTGTTCCCTTTCATAATCAATCTGTAACTGACTTCCTCTGTTGCAATATTTTTGTTTTTTTTTGTTTGAATCAGGTTACCCCTTCTGAGCGTGACAATGAAATGTCAAGGAAGCTGATAGGGATACTTAAGAATTTAGAGAAAGTGACCCTTCATATTATCATGTGTCATCTTGTAAGACAAGGAGAACATCCCAGAGAAGGCTTTCCTTCTTCTCTCCGATCTTGTTGAGGACCAGATGGGGGGTGCTAATGGTTATGTAGATTGGATTCTACAAATACACCGGCAAGTTCAGCAAAATCCATAGTATACCAAGTTCAGCAATTTTTGTAATATATAGGTAATGAATTCTTCTGTTAATTTTGGGTCTACTTGGGACATTGCTTCAGAATGTTTTCAATTAGGAACTATGGTGTGTCAAATCATTTAGGCTGTGTTTTAGGATTACAATTATAAACAGCTTATTGAGAACATCTCTGTTTGAAAATACTTCTTAAAAAAAAAAAAAACTATGTTTGAAAAGTAATGATTTTCATGTTTTGATGTCTTCCTTGACTTGTATTCTGCAGGGGGCTTAACATGCTTGTTCTGTGCCTCATCCATACATTGATGGAACGTTTCATTCAATGTAATTATCAGTTTGGATTCAGACATCGGTTTCCCTCGAGAAGCGTTGATGGTTGAGTTGATGAACTGGTCACCAGACGTCGAACAATTGCTTTGTCCATCACAGGATGTAATAATTAGGGGATCTTACTTAGTGATATAATCTTATGCTTCTTGTCTTTAAATTGAGAAGAAAAATAGAAAAAAAATAAAATTGAATGCGATATCTTAACTAACTACTTTAGCTTCTTCTTCTTTTTCTTTTTCTTTTTTCTTTGAAAAAAAAAAAAAAAAAAAAATCTAGTTTGTGTTGTATTATGATTCCCCCCCCCCCCCCCCCCCCACACACACACACACACACACAGAACGCATGATTGTTTGGAAGAGATGCAAAGTTTGTTCATTAAATTATTGGGTTTTGTTATGTCACAATGATAATATTTGAAGAAACATTCGTTTCCTTATCTTCGGCTTAGCATGAATCTACTTCTGTGCTCTGCATGTCTTGGTATTTTGCATGGCTCCAACCCATCAGGTAGTTTGGTTTGTGAATAACCTGATTGGCAACCCAAGATGAATATTCAGCTGCTCCTCCCCTTAAATTCCAAAATGGGTCTTTGAAAGTTGCTATGCTTCACCAATCTGTCACTCTTAAGGAACTTGGTTGGTTCTTTGCTATTGAAAAGCTCAATATCAGTTTTGTAGGTGCTAGATACAGTTTAGTCACAGGGACAATCTTCATCAACTAAAATAACGAACCAGTAATCAAAGTAACTAATGTTATCTGAATGTCTAATCTCCTAAAGGGGAAAAAAATCATTATAGAATTTAATCGAATCTAGATAAATTGATGCACCACTTGAATTGAAATAACAATGAAATAAATTTGAATAGTCAATGGTCCTAATCAGTCCATGTTGATAAGGCTGAAGATCTTTAATTAGGTGGATCGTCCAACTTCTAGCTCAAGGCGGATAAAAGCAACTGTAAAACAAAATATTGGATTGTTACATTTTTTGGGGTGCTTGTACACTCCCATAGAATTGGATTAGATGCATAACACTGACTATCTGATTCTCCTAGGGGTGTGCAAAAAACCGAAGAACCGAAAAAACCGATTCAAACCGACCGAACCGATGCAAAAATTTCGATTCGGTTTCGGTTCGGTTCGGTTTCGGTTTTATTAAATAAAAAACCGAAAAGTTAGGTTCGGTTTTCGGTTGCAAATTTTAATAAACCGAACCGACCGAACCGAACCGAAATATATTATTATAATATAATTTATATTAAATATAATAATATATAACATTTTGTAAATATTTAACTTATGACTACTGACTCACCTTCTGACGCTTTGGCTATTCCAAAATAAAAGCAAAAAACACATACACGCTTTGGGGCATTGGGCCTTTGGCAGCTTTGCGTTGGGCAGTGTACTTCCATCACTTCATATTAAAACAATTCAGATTATTTAGTGATTTAAAATTAAATTTTCAGTGATTCAAAATTCAAACAAATGAAAATAATCTAACGTTGGTGGTCAACCAGGGGATATGATTTGGTCTAAAGTAACTTTTTCAATTTTTTATTCTTTACTTTAGTCATTTTCTTGGCCTGCCACAGCTTTTATAATTTTTTATTAATTTCCTTTAGTCATATCTCTGGTTATGGCAGTGTTTAGCCTGCTTCTTGTCCTGTAGCTGAGGCGGATAGGCCTGTTGTGGCTCAAGCTCCTATTCTCATACTTTTGTACTCTTGCCTTTTTTAATATATCAATTTCTACATTCATGCCTCACATTTTTCAGTTTACACCCTCAGACTTTCCACTCTCTCTCTCTCTCGTTCAGACTTCAGTTCAGACAACCTCCACAGTCCCTACCTCTCACACCGAATCACCCTCTGTCGTCGCCTCCACACGCCACCCTCTCTTATCGCTGTGACTATGGCTGTGTGACGAAAATGGCATCAGCAGCAGGGTCTCCACCATCGCCACCACTCCAAGACAACGTCAACGTCGAGCGCCGCCTCCGGGAAGCCGAGGACCATCTCCGCGAAGCCATAGAGGAGCTCCAAATCTGCTTGATCATCGGCTTCTCATCTCAAGAGTCAAGACGTCAAGACTCACAGTGAGTCTCTTTTGAAAATCTTGATACCCTCTCTCTGTTTTCTGTTTTGGGTTTTGTTTAATACTGAATCTGAATCAATAAAGTTATGGCTTTGAAAATAGTGAATCAAGATCAAGATGTTTATTTTTTCAAGTTTTATTTGTTAGGGATTTGAAAAAATGATAACCCATGTGCTGGGCTGAATCTCTGTTTTGTGTAACAACATACTGAATACTGCATTTTTTTTTAAGCCCAAAATAGAAAATTTTCGGGAAAAACCAAAGTCCCAATTGGCCCAAACTCCAGGCCCAAAAACTGAAACCGACCGAAACACCGACCGAAACCGAAACAAACCGAAACCGACGGTTTGTCAACTATTTCGGTCGGTTTCGGCTGAGACTTTTACCAACCGAAAATTTCGGTTTCGGTTGGCTGGATAAAAAAAAACCGACCGAACCGAACCGATTACAGCTCTAGATTCTCATTCTCCAACAAATCTGCTAATGAACTTTTTCTATAGTATATGCACAATAACATCGTTAATATTCAATTTAGCTTGAATTCTTGACAAAGCAACACCAAATTTTTGGTTCAGACGATCTTCCATAATGGCAAAGGATCAATTAGTCCTTATGAAAGATGCTATATACAAACTGCTACATTTCTTACTTGAAGGCATTCAAAATGAAAACCAGCTGTTAGCAGCTGGGTCTCTGATGTCTTGCAGTGAATATGAAGATGTTATGACTGAGCTGAAAATAAAATCCATCTTTGTGGTTGAAGGAGCACAAGGCTAATGAATTATGATCTTCATCACACACACACACGTATATATATTGCTCCTCCAGTGCGTTGTTGAAAGTCTAGCTTTTGCTAAGAGCTTGCAAGATGAGAGATGCTTGGTTTTGAATCAGGAGAAACTTAATGATGTGCCGGGGCTGTTTGGAAATTTTGATCGGGATTCTCAGGAGGAGACTCTTATGTAAGAATTGAGTTGGATTCCCGGGACAAAATGGAAATCAAGGTTTGTGAAGTGTCTTTGGAACAGTTGATGGGTCCATGAAATGACATTGAGGGCAATGTTCCACACACAGTTCAACTTCAAGCCTTCATCTTTCAATTATCACAAAGAATAAACTACAATTTTTTCTTCTCGGTCTATTTTTTTGTTTTAGATTTAATTTTTAAAGTGCATCTTTCTGTCACGTCAGATTCTTGAGATGTTTGCACTTATCAAGTTTCTGACTCAGATTCTCACGCTTGCTGAGGTTGCTGAAAATGTTTTCTTTTGTCACTATTCCTAAAAAAAAAATGAAAATTCAAATCCAATCTGCCGAGTAACTGGACTAGGTTTTCATTAGTGGAGGTCTTTTAATTTTTTTTTGTGGGAAGGTCCTAAAGAACACAAATATCTAAGAATAGTCTTGATTTCTTAAGTTTTCCTGCTTTCTCAAAGTGAGCACATGAAAAATGTTTACTTTCTAGTGCTGATTTGTAAACATTACCAGCCTTTTTCACAAAATAAAAAGCTTTGCCCGATATGTTGTTGTCTCTAGCCATAATGTTGATCTTGGATTGTATAGGTAGTCATACAAAACTGACTAGTCAAGAAGAATTCCTAACTAATGAGATGGATTTCACGAGAACCATAATCACTCAAGATGAATATAGAATATAGTGTCGCAAAAATGTCCTCAGATTTGAGTCATTTGACAGAGAATACTTCCAGTACTAAATTGAAGAATGAAGAGGAAAATCAGTAGGAACGACTCAAAGGATCGTTGGGAACTTTATCTGCTCTAACACAGAATGATTTTCAATGGAAATCATGATATTCAAAAAGAGAAAGTGTTAAAATTGTCAAACAAGATGATCTTAGCATTTAAGAGGTGCCTTCAACTCCCTGCTAAACTAGCTCTAAGGCAAGTACAGAAGCAGCAGAAGAGGAATGATAAAGTAGTGTAGTTGAGTGAAAGCATGCACATGGTCCCTCTTTTTTTGAGGATAAACGGCAGAGCACATAGTGTAGGGAATTTAACCAAAATTCCAACATGTGAGAAACAAAACAAATAGAGAAAACACACGTCAAAGAAAAATAATCATACGCACAAGATAATATTTACGTGGTTCGGCAATTTACCTATGTCCATAGAGTTGCAGGGATTTCACTATTATTAGAGAAAATACAATAGTGCACAAGAACACTCTCAAGAAACCCAAATCTCAATTACACCCTAGCACTCTCTCACAGAAACAATAAGAACAGAAGCTGACTGCCTCTCTTTTCTCTATTTTCTCTCATGCGGCTGCTCACTAGGTTAATTGGAATTACTCTCATAGCTTCCCTTAATCTCAAACCTAATATATCATATTATCATATTATATCATATTATCATATAATAAAAGTTGAGCTTAGACGCTGTGGTTGCGCCACGTGGTTTCACAAAATTGCAGAAATTTTAATAAATTTTTAAATTTTAAGAATAGATATATACATATTTTTTGGATAAATATGACAAATCAGGTAATGAAAAAAAGTAGTATTTGATTTACAACTATAACAGTTGTGTCTATTTAAAATGTTATCAACAAATCCTAAAATCAATAGAATAGAATTACCTAAGGATAGAATTTTAAAAAAAGAGAGATAAAAAAAAAGGTAAAAGAAAAAAAAAAAAAGAATTTGCATTTTTTTTTCCTACGTTACTTTAAAAAACTTTCTGTGATTTATTTTCTTAGATTTCAACATATGTCCGTGCTTCTTTTACCAATAATAATCTTGAATCTTCTTTTTCCCAAATGCTTTCCCATTTTTTTATTATTATTTATTTATTTTAATTATAGGCAGCTCCAGTTATAAATCACATAGGCTACGGGAGAAAAAAGAAGAAGATAGAACTTGCATTTTTTTTTTCCTATGTTTCTTTTTTTTTTTTTTTTTTTTTTTTTTTTTGGTGGATAAATTTGCATCTTTTTAAGAATAGATATATGAATATTTTTTTGATAAATATAACAAATCAAGTAATGAAAAAAAGTAGTATTTGATTTACAACTATAACAGTTGTGTCTATCTAAAATGTTATTAACAAAACCTAAAATCAATATAATAGAATTATCTAAGGATAGAATTTAAATAAAAAAGAGATATAAAAAAAAAGTAAAAGGAAAAAAAGATCGAATTTGCATTTTTTTTTCCTATGTTTCTTTAAAAAATTTTCCTTGATTTCTTTTCTTTTACCAATAATAATATTGAATCTTCTTTTTCCCAAATGCTTTCCCATTTTTTATTATTATTTATTTATTTTAATTATAGGCAACTCCACTTATAAATCACATAGGCTACGGGGAAAAAAAGATAGAACTTGCTTTTTTTTTTCCTACGTTTTTTTTTTTTTTTTTTTTTTTTTTTTTTTTTTTTTTATGGATAAATTTGCATCTTATGTCATCTTTTTCCTAATAATAAAGTAAAAAAAAAAAAGTATTTGAATTTCACCTAAAATACTTCTTTTTGTTCATATCATCTTCTTCACAACCTAAAATTCTTACTATATATACGCACAGTTTTTTGGTGTTTCATTATTTCTATTACGTACTTTATAATTATTTGCTATATTCTTCATTTCTCCTCTCTGCCCTACCTACAACCTTGCAAGTAATTTTTTTTTTCTTTCATCAAATTGAATAGATTTTGTGTATTTGTTACCTTTTTATTATATATAATATGATTTTTATCAATAAGTTCTATAGATAGGCTGAAATTCTATGTTTGATCACACATTTTAGTGTTTTTTTAGAAGTCAATATAGCAAGCAATATATTTGTATTTTTTAACTTCTTATTACATGATTATTTGTTATTGACATCAATATTTTATAATGGATTTAATTTGTTGTGGCTTTTGTTTGGTGCTTTGTTCCATGTAATCTATATTTTTTAATTAAAAGCAAAATTTGCTGTTTGTATGGACACGATTCGTAACGAACCACAACTGTATTGGGTTCGCACGTAAAAAGGCCCAAACAATATCATTTGTAGAGCGTGGGTTTGAAAGGCTAGGCCTCAGTCACCAGACGGTGGGTTTTCGTGGTTTTCATACATGGCTAAGTCGTCTTCGCCCTTGGAGTCTTTCTCCTGGAGGCGAGCTGGGAGGCTCTGGTTTTTGGCTATTTTTCCCAACCCCCTTTTTTGGACACTAACTTTTACATTATATAGTCCTTCTTGGTTGATCCTGACCCTCCACTTGTTGGTCAGGCAGGTGCTCACTTCTGTACTTGTCCCATCAGCTGTCCCCTCTTACTTTCTATTAGTTGCGAGGATCGAAATTACACCGTCCAAGCGTCTTTTCTCATTAACATGATCAGGACATTGGCCGGTGCATTTAATGCGGAGGGGACGTATTTTTCTTGAACCTATTTTGTATCGTACCTCCATGTGGGCCCTACTCCATTCACATCCCCTTCAGGAGACTACTTGGGGATGACCTTCACTAAGACGTTGCGCTTCTCATCAAATTCTTGGAGTGCCGAGGATAGGGTCGTCCTCAGATATTCCCCTTAACCCCTCGGCCTTTGATCATTCGTCCTCGGCAGGGGCCCTGAGCCCGGATAGAGCGTGGGCCGGATCGTAAGCTCCCCGGCCCTACACTGTCAAACATGAAATTGGATACGAGAGTATCCATCTGTCCAAATTTCTATGTAAGTCTATCTTTACTTAACTCCGGTTTTTTTTTTTTTTTTTTTTTTTTTTTTTAAGCTCAAAATTTTGGATATTTTTTCAATAATGAATTGAGGTTTTGGCTTAATTTTGTTTTCAACCATTTCAATTATTGAATTTATTATTTTTTCATGTGTAATATTAATATCTGTGTTTTTTTTTTTTTTTTATGATTAAAAAACAAATAACATATGTGTTCTTAAAGGCTAAAACACAATACAATTACAAACATTACTTTAAGTTATGGTTTTATATTTATTTATTAGTGTGGGGCCCAATAATTCGTGGGCCAGGCCCATTTATTTGTCGGGGTCCAAAGGCCCAAGCCGAGGAGGGTTATGGTCTAGGCTCAACAATACAAGTACGAGATGGCCTTGGGACACAGCCGAGGACGATTCAGTCCTCGGCATGTCCAAGATCTCACGAGAAGAAATGGCAAAAATGGTATAGAAACAACTTGGAAAAAAATTTAAAATATCTGTGCCAATAGAAAAGGATATGCTGGAAAGAATAACGACCAGGGAAAGCTGCCCTTACTGCCATTCAATACTCTGCACCTGACAGAGCCATACTCTCCAGCTTTTACAACCACCCCCAACCACTCTGGGTATGGGCTGATGGGACAAGTATCAGTCTTGGAATGTCGATCCTACACGTGGACGAAGGATAAAAAACGCAGGCTAGTATAAAAGGGAAAGTAAGCAATTCATAGAGGGGGTTGGGAAAAATGGCCAAAAACCAGAGCCTCCCAGCCCGCCTCCAGGAGAAAGACTCCAGGGGCGAAGACGACTTAGCCATGTATGAAAACCACGAAAACCCACCGTCTGGTGACTGAGGCCTAGCCTTTCAAACTCATGCTCTACAAATGATATTGTTTGGGCCTTTTTACGTGCGAACCCAACACAGTTGTGGTTCGTTACGAATCGTGTCCATACAATTGGCGCCGTCTGTGGGGAGGGCTTGTGTGTTGGCATAGGCGGTAGGTCGAGAGAGTTCCTTTGTCATTTCTAACAGCTGGTTATAGAGTTTTAGTGTAAAGTTCCGCTAGGGGCTATGATTCTTGACTAGGGGCTACGCTTGGTAGCGTCCATCACATGGATGGTTCTAGGGGCTTGGCTGAAGAGCTAATTCCCCTAAAGCCAAGGTCCCGCGCAAAAAAAAAACTGAGTTTTGGACAGAACCAAGGTATTGCATGGTCCTCGGACTCAAGCCTATGGGGAAACCAACTACTTAGATGTGAAAACTGAGTTCTGGACAGAACCAAGATATTGCATGGTCCTCGGACTCAAGCCTATGGGGAAACCAACTACTTAGATGTGAAAATTGAGTTTTGGACAGAACCAAGGTATTGCATGGTCCTCGAACTCAAACCTATGGGGAAACCAACACTTAGATGTGAAAACTGAGTTTTGGACAGAGCCAAGGCATTGCATGGTCCTCGGACTCAAGTCTATGGGGAAACCAACTACTTAGATGTGAAAACTGAGTTTTGGACAGAACCAAGGCATTGCATGGTCCTCGGACTCAAGCCTATGGGGAAACCAACTACTTAGATGTGAAAACTGAGTTTTGGACAGAACCAAGGCATTGCATGGTCCTTGGACTCAAGCCTATGGGGAAACCAACTACTTAGATGAGAAAACTGAGTTTTGGACAGAACCAAGGCATTGCATGGTCCTCGGACTCAAGCCTATGGGGAAACCAACTACTTAGATGAGAAAACTGAGTTTTGGACAGAACCAATGCATTGCATGGTCCTCGGACTCAAGCCTATGGGGAAACCAACTACTTAGATGTGAAAACTGAGTTTTGGACAGAACCAAGACATTGCATGGTCCTCGGACTCAAGCCTATGGGGAAACCAACTACTTAGATGTGAAAACTGAGTTTTGGACAGAACCAAGGTATTGTATGATCCTCGGACTCAAGCCTATGGAGAAACCAACTACTTAGATGTGAAAACTGAGTTTTGGACAGAACCAAGGTATTGCATGGTCCTCGGACTCAAACCTATGGGGAAACCAACTACTTAGATGAGAAAATTAAGTTTTGGACAGAACCAAGGCATTGCATGGTCCTCGGACTCAAGCCTATGGGGAAACCAACTACTTAGATGGAAAACTGAGTTTTGGAAGAAAAATTGAGTTTCGTAAGGTCGACTACTTAGTAAAAATTCTAAGCTGCTCAATCCTTGGCTCAAATTCCGTAAAAGATTAAAGCTATTAAAATTGTTAAGAGGATGGTGAAACTCCCTACTACTCAGCAACTTGGAGGGGCTGTTCATTTTGTGGGTTGTGTGTTTTCGGATGATTACTTTCTACACCGCACCGAGCATTCAGTTGTCACCTCGGCTATTTTGGGGTAAGTGTTGTTTTCGCAGGCCGGCATTGCTGTGCCAAACAATTCTATTAAAGTCGTGATAATATCTTTTCCTTAGCAAGAATTTTGACCCTAAGTTTCATTAGTTCAAGTCTGTATTATTGTGCCGAGCAGCACTCGTAAGTTCATAATAGCGCCTTTTTCTTTGATAAGGGATTTCGGCCCTAAGTATTGTCCTCTAAGGTCGGCGGTATTGTGCCAGGCCGCCTCAATAAGATCACCATAATTTTCCTTTCTTTTTCTTCTTAATAGGGGTTTCAACCCTAAAATATCACTAATTCGATTCAGTAGTATTAAGTCGAATAATATCTATAGACACAAAGTAAGATCTTTTTATTAACTAGAATTTCGGTTTTGGACATTGGTCAAAGTGTAAGAATAAAAAGAATTCACAAGATAGTATATCTATTCACGGTGTATCCATTTCAGAAATAAAGAGATAGAATGTGCGAGATAAAACAATAATAACTTTTATTAATATAAAGAGGTATTGCAATGTACAAAGAAGGGCTTAAGCAAGCCTATACAGAAAGTGAATTACAAAAATAATAAAAGGAAAACAACAACAATATAACAAATAAACGGTCAAATGTCTTCTTAAACTGGCCTCTGAAGTCCTTCCAAACTCTGCCCCAGTAGCGCCCATATTGAGAGAAGGACACCTTCTTCAGAAGAAGATGGAGGAGATGAAAAGAAAGAAGGAGGAGAAGAAGAGGAAGAAAGAAAAGCGCCAGGATGGATCTGGCGGTGGAAAGAAGAAGAAAGAAAGAAAAAGAGAGACACCAGTGGAGGAAGAGAGGAAGAAACAGGGATATTTTGTCCCTGCATCAGTCCTGACTTCTAACACGCTGGTGTCATGTTAGCTATACTCGTAAGAGAGCGGCTGGTACTGATAATGGGTGACCCCAGCTCAGTCATGCCGAAAGTTTGACGTAACGAGCTCCTGCTTCGGATTTTGGCTGAAAGAAGGATAAGAAGGATCTTGAGTCTCCGCTATCCTTGCCCTGACCGAGCCATTTTCAGCGTCATAAGAGCATAAAATTTCTAAGAAGGGTATGGCTCCTTCATTACTTACTCCTATTTCGAACGAATTACAAATTAAAATATAACTAGCGGGTAAAGTAAACTCTGGAGGAGTCTAAGGGTTTCAGATTTCAGAGGGATAAAAAGGGCTTATGTACAGGAGAAATAACCTCCTGCTTTCTCTTTTTATATATGAAGGGCGAGACGGAAGGTATTTAATCTGTTCAGATTTCCAAGGAAATCTGTAAACGAGAATATACCCTTTCCACTTCCTCACATCATCAATAACCGTTGAATTTAAATGGTCTCGTAAAGGGGAATTATTAAAGGTACGTTTTGGATAGCCAAACGGTATGAAAGTGTTGTGCATAAATTTAGGGGTATGCCTCGTAGACTGGTACGTTTCCTGGGCAGATGAAGAAACGCCAACCTTAATAAAGGGCTGAGTCAAACGAGCTATAATAAAGGCTTGTTATTACCAAAACCCTCCTCTCCAACCAAGAGATTGGACCGCAGGGTTTTGAGGGGCTATTGTGGGGCCCAATAATTCGTAGGTCAGGCCCATTTATTTGTCAGGGTCCAAAGGCCCAGCTGAGGAGGGTTATGACCTAGGCTCAGCAATATAAGTACGAGATGGCCTTGGGACACAGCCGAGGACGATTCAGTCCTCGGCATGTCCAAGATCTCACGAGAAGAAATGGCAAAAATGTTATAGAAACAACTTGGAAAAAAATCTAAAATATCTGTGCCAATAGAAAAGGGTATGCTGGAAAGAATAACGATCAGGGAAAGCTGCCTTTACTGTCATTCAATACTCTGCACCTGACAGAGCCATACTCTCCAGCTTTTACAACCACCCCCAACCACTCTGGGTATGGGCTGATGGGACAAGTATCAGTCTTGGAATGTCGATCCTACACGTGGACAAAGGATAAAAAATGCAGGCTAGTATAAAAGGGAAAGTAAGCAATTCATAGAGGGGGTTGGGAAAAATGGCCAAAAAACAGAGCCTCCCAGCCCGCCTCCAGGAGAAAGACTCCAGGGGCGAAGACGAATTAGCCATGTATGAAAACCACGAAAACCCACCGTCTGGTGACTGAGGCCTAGCCTTTCAAACCCACACTCTACAAATGATATTGTTTGGGCCTTTTTACGTGCGAACCCAACACAGTTGTGGTTCGTTACGAATCGTGTCCATACAATTAGTAAGTTAGAATGTTACATTAAGTTAGAGTATTATATTTTTATTTATTATTAATTTAGAATGCTACACATGGATACATGTGCTGGTTTAGGGTTGATATAACTTATAACCATTTGAATGAAATCATCACTAAAACAAATGATTTAAATATCAAAATAAGAAATAAAAATTAAATTTCTTTTAAGTGTACAAGTACAATTTATTTTTTAATCTTAAATTTTGAATTAATTATTTTTTCATTTTATTTTTTATTAAATTTAATTATATTAACAAAATATTTTTTTATTAAACCGTGCATCGCACGAGCATAACACTAGTATATTTATATATATATGTCAAAGTCGGCTGAAGAGGTTCCTATTACAAATAGGATTCGGTCAACTAAGGTTAGACTGACTTGGGCTTGTGGCAATTCAAGCCACACATGGGCCCACTTCAACACATAGTCCCTCTTAAACCTTCATGTGTAAAGAGAATTAATCGTTTTGTTATTTGGGCTGATGAGGAAATTGATAATAGCATAAGAATAAATCATTGCAAGGTTTGAGAAATGGAAGATATCAAAGAGACTGTCTGAGATATTATGCAGTGCATATATGGGAGATGATGATATATTATGGTTTGCGTCAGCAGAGGCTTGTACATTAGCATTAAGCCAGGCAGCTGAGGATGTTACTTCTGGAGAATCTGATGTCATGCCACTAATGCTGCTACATTGTTTAGTTCTTTTAAGTTTATGAACCTAAATTTACTTTGTTCTAAATAGGTCAAAATATTCAATGTTCTTTTTCCCTGTAATCTGTTGCATTCTAAACACAGCATCTGATGCTAGGATTTATCATATTGTGACCACCGGGAAATGGATTCTTTCAAGGACATTGATATGCTTGAACCAGAACCAGCTCCTTTGAAGTGGCCTAAAAGACAGGAATTCCACACTCTGAATTTTATTTTATTTTTTTATTTTTTATTCTGAGGATTATTGTTATGATGCTTCATCAGAGGGTTTCAGTTTTGACTAATTTTCTTAAAATAGTAGATTGTCATCTTTTTTCGTTACTCTAGGGCTATGCTTGACTGTGAACATCATTGGTGTCTAGAGTTATCACCTTTTGCAATAATGTTGGATAACATGATCTTGGCAGACTGTTTCTATTCTGAAATCAAGCAAACTGTTGATGCTTGTGTTGCTGAGGCTTTGCCTAGACTTATTTCTGATGTCAGGCTGACAACACCAGTATTTACTTTGAAGCAAGGAATAATACTCACTTTTGAACTTGTTCTCTCTTTATTAGCAATGTCTAATCAGATGAGGGGGACTAGCACTAATTTGTCCCTTATTATTAGATCAAGAAACTAAATGTTCAGTAGAGTCTGTAGGACTCACATTATTTTCATTATTAATTGACAAATGATTTGTTTAATTTCTCAAAATCCATTTGGATCTCCAAGGACTGGAACTGCAGAGTAGAATATAACATGAATGTTTTCCATTTGGGTCTCCTATTGTTTTCCACTTGAGTAAACTATGCAATCATATAACATGAAAGTATGCAAGACAAAAGCCTCAATTTTTTTCTTTATTGTGTCCATTAGGCTACATAACTAGAGGCAGCTCTTTCTCATCACTAAAACCCACTTCCCTTGCTCTAAGGTTGTGAATAAAAAATTGGATCCAAAGTTCAAACCTTCTTGCCTGACAACAAACGACCTTTACCAGCTAAGGATAGAAGATTTAGGACGTAAGATCAACTAGGTTGCGATAGAGATGATTGCGTTTTTACTTTCTCATCAACCAATTCAATGTGTACATCTTTGAAATTTTCTTTAACTAGATTAAAAAGTTCATAAAAAACTGTATATGTGCATGCCATGTTAGACTTCTCATTGTTGACTTAATCTTTTGGTTCCATTCTTGCGTCAGTACTGAACAAGTCTTGATTGAAATTGAATACTTTGTTAATGGCAAGTTCCCTGTTTTGATCATTTTCTCTCCATGAAATGACAAATGTGATAATTGTGAAATAATAGGATCACTTAATCTTTGACATATATGCTTTTTTTTTTTTTTTTAATATAAAAACCTTTCAACCGCTACTTTTTTTTATAACTCTATTATTGACATAAGGGATAAAAGGGACTGTTTATGATTGATGAACTGTCACCTAGCACTGGAGAAAGTATATGTTGTTACAGGAATACTAACTCAGCATCCAAGTTAGGGTGCTTGTTGGATACAATGTCTTTCACCAATGGTCTCTCCATTTGCAGTATTCCTACACTTACTCTGCACATGACCAACAAGAGGATGTTGCTTCACAAGATGAGACCCCAAAAATACATATAAGGATAGAGATACATAAAGCATCACAAAAAGGACCTTCAATTTTTTCCATTATAACTGGTCACTTTTTATGCACTTAGTTATCATGGAAGAGAAAATAGCCCTTAAACTGGGGGTAATGAAAATTTTGAAGTTTAGTAAATTGCTTGGCAGCCCAAGGATAAGACAGGAATGCCATGACCATGGCATATCTTGAATTAGTACCGTATGCAGTAATCAAATAAGGTGATATGGAATCATAATATTGAAATTTTGGATTTTTACTGTCTCTTAAAGAATAACTTGTTAAGTGTCCTTCTGGTTTTGTTGTTTGCTTACTAGCTGCTGGGTAGTTCTCAAGTAAGCGCAAGAAAAAGTGCAAGGCTATGAAGGATCTTATAATGTCTTCAAAGACTACAATGAGATTCTCTTCTAAAAGTTCTGTGGGAAAATTGATCTTGGACATAAACAACCATGATTTCCCAAAAGATTGAGAGGGAAGAAAATAATGTGACCTCTTTTGCTTCTCATATTGCTTCAAGTATTACCTTGTATATCTTAGTAGCTACCAAGAATGATAGCTTAATAGTAACTTCTGTAGAAAATTTAGGGTCTTTAACTGAGCATTTGAACATGGAACTTGGATATTGGATTGGTAAGTCTATACACAACAAAAATACACGGCTATTGAGCTGTTGACTAACATGAAACACAATGTACATACTACATACTAATGATGATTAAACTATCATACAATTCCAATAATGTATAAAAACAAGCAGCAAAATTCTAGCTATCATCTTATGGTAATGCTAATATTCCTAGCTGGGGCTAGCTAAGGTTTCTTGCTGCCTGACATGTCAAGCCAAGAAACAGTGGTCAAATGTCTTGCAAGTTTTGTGGAGCAAATTCTGAATGTAAAAGGAATAGGATAAGGAGCTACTTTGTCACTTACGACTTTGGAGTTATCAACAATGTTAAATCACCATATATGCATTAGATTTGAATATCAATCATCATTATTAAGTGCCATATTGCCTACTATTCAGACATGCCAGAAGTGCACCGCCACTGCCATTAGAAGCGTTGATAACTTGATAGTTGATATCCTCTTGAATGAAGAAAATTGACTATGTTAGAGACAACATTTTTTTACACTTGTTAAGATGATAAACCGTGTTTATTAGAAAATTCTCTTTTTCATATGGATCAACCATTAGAGATTTTTTATTATACACCAATTACAATGAGTCGCGTCAATAATTGTGAAAAAAATTGTGAACATTTTGCTGTCCTTTGGACTTAAAACAAATAAAGAACATTGAGGCTCTTTCTTTATTAGTGGGGGGGTGGAAGTCCTAGTTAAAATTTGACAGCTTGTTTGTTTTTTTACCAGTATTTTCTTTGTTTTATGTTGTGTCTGCTGGCCCCACTTTCCTAATCATTACCTAATTTTCCTTATTCTTTTAGTGAAATCATAAAATAATCTATTATATAATAAATTTTTTTTTTAAAAGACCAAGTTTTCAATTTTGGACTTGTTATATGTCACCAAAAAATAATCAAAATAAAAATATATAAAGACAATGACCACAATCATCCAATATAGATTTTCAAAAATAAAAATAAAATCATCCAATAATATATTCTTCATTTGGTTCATCCATAGGTAGCCTGCCTAATTTTCTTTATCATTATCATTGACTTTAAAAGCATTTTTGATTCGTATATAAATTACAAGGGTGATATTGTAATTTCCTATAGATCTTATAATCTAAGACATTGTGCTTGAGCCTGGTCTTTAAACGGCAAAAGGAGCTATGGTATATTCGCATGTTGCAATAATGATTTGGACTGTCCTTTTGACAATATAGGCGCCCATCTTGAAAGGACAATATTACCCTCATAAAGAGATTGTAGTCTAATTAGTACTACTTAAGTGTTCGTGTGTTGTAATAAGTATTACTGTTTCCTCATAAAAAGTCTAACTAGTAAATTAGTTTAACTGATAATGTCTCTTATTTTTTAATAAGAAATTTGAGATTCTATCCCCAAAGGGCAATCATTAAGAGCAGACGTTATAAGTTAAAATTTTAAATTTTTTTGGTTTCCCATTGGTGAGTGTGTTGATGTCTGATTCTCTTCGCATTATTATAAAAATGCAGGGGTTGTCACCTTCCTCTTCTACAAATATTTTTCCTTAAAAAAAAAAAAACTCTTTGTTGAGCATGAGATTTGAATTTAAATATGATATTTATAAAAGAAATCTAACATTTTTTTTCCGAATGAAAAATATTAATTATCATAAAGTGTGTATCATTAATTTAAATCATATCATATTTATAAAAATTATTATTATTTTATTTTTGATAAAAGTCTTGGTTAATTAATTATTATACTCTTATAGTTTCATCATAACATATGAAATGAAACTTCAACAGGGTTGAATGGACTGTTAATGTAATAATAGTGGAGCCTCCTTTGGTCACTTCAATCATTTTGAGCCTGATTAAAGCAACTGTATGAAAACAGGTTGAAATGATCAATATGTGAAAAGGTTTTCGTGATAGAAATTTTTAGTTGTAATGTGGATTACAATTTTGCCCAAATAATATAATAATAAATTTTGTTTAAAAAAAAAAAAAAAAAACTCCACCTAACTTAAACTATGTATAATCACACCACATTCTTCTCTTCTTGAAGTATTACGTAATTTTCTGGTGCTAGAACATGAAACTTGAAATTTGAATGGATTATTAATGCAATATTTATAAGGATTTTTAGGTCAATGTTCAATAGAATAACTGTTGAGTCTAGATAAAGGTTTGAATATGTAGATGTTAGCTTTCTAGAGTTATGGACCTTTTATAGCTTAAGAAAACAAGAGAGTAGCTAAAAGGTTTGAACACATTGTGTGAAAAAAATTTCTACTAATAATTGATCTAATGACAAGTTCTTATTGAAAATTTTGACAAAATACACAAGATGTGATATTGTATGTACATCATGTGTATTGATCTCACCAATATTAAATTGAGTGACATGACAAGGATCATACATGTAGCCATGTGCCATACCAAAGCTTAACTTCTCATCAACCATCTCTTATATCCTACAACAAGTCATACCATAAAATGCAATCTTCTCATCCGCCCATCTCTATATAACCTACCACAACAAGTCATACATAAAAATGTAATAGTACTAGTAGTTGAGAAAAGTGGGCAATTTGTTTTCTTTATATAGGTTTAGAAATGTTCTAATTACTACCAAACCTTTTTTCCCTTTTAACCAAGTACTTAGCGCAGGTTTGATACACTGTAATAATTATTGCATGAGAATATGAATAAGTATTACAATGAATACATTAAGTTGGAATGTAATAAGTATTACTATTCATTAGTTTGGTGATCATTTAGGAATAGAATCCTGAATATGCATCCGCAATGTCGTAGAGTATAAAAAGAAGGTGTAATTAAATCATTTTTTTAAGTCAAATTTCCTAAAATACACTTATTTTAGGGTGTTTAAAATAGAGCTAATAATTTGTTTTCTTTCCTTTTGAAGATGTGGCAACTAATAGTTTTTTAGAAAAAAAATTTTAAAAAGTTATTACATATCGTGAAGGAATAGTTATTCCTCATTTTGAAGAATAACTATTCATAAGAAATAACTATTCATTGTAATAAAAACATAACCAAACAACTGAATAATTATGCAATATGAATATCTATTACATTATAGTGTCTATTACAATCTACCAAACGTGTCATTAGTATTGAGGAGCTACCGTTTGAATTAAAGAGTTTGGTGGTACCTCATAAGTGGGCAACTTATTGACAACATTAAAAGTAGTAAAAACTTTCTTTATCAAAACTTCATTAGATTAAAAATATTGCTAGCGACAACTTAGTAGTTGAGCTCCCTATTGTGGCTCTCTTAATACCATAATTATTGGGTTAGAGATAGTTCAATAATTTTATGTAGTATCTAAGGAAAGATATTAGTAATTTGTAGACTTAATTTAAAAGAACTATTAGCCTTTAACCACTCCACCATTTCTTTACACATATTACAAATAAAATATTTCACCATCATTTTGTAATGGTTTCTAACAAGAGAATTTAGCTATTGTGAGAAAATCAATCATTTTCAAAAGTTTCATAAATGGTTTTAGAATCCAACCTTTTTTTTAGATTCCCTAAAATTTTTGGGATGATTTTATTGTAAGAATTCTTAAATTCTAAACCGTTCAATATTATATGGATGGTTAAACATTAAACTTTATCATATTATCAACATATGAAAAGTTATTGATTAACACAATTTTGATATTCATCTAAATAATTGATGACATGGTAAATTTTGAGAGAATTATTTTCAATTTTTCAGGTTTATGTATAATTTTTTGGATATAATTGATCAGTTTTTTTTAGTCCAACTTTTTTTTTTAACTTCGATAAATAAATTAAAATAAGTTATCCTCAAGGAGCCATTTTTAAAAAAAAGGATTATTAAGATTTAAAAACTTCGGCATATTCCCTCAAAAAAAAAAAATCCAGCATATTTTTTACCTAAATAGAATCTATCAAATTATTCAAAAAGAACATGAGGATAAAAATAAAATCTACCCAAAAAAAAAAAAAATTATCCAAATACCCTTAATAGGAAAGTGGGTGCCCAATAATCAAAATCACATAGGTGCCAAAATCAAATTCCCTTTAGACATTTATTAAACACCATACCTTTTTAAAATTCTTAAAAAAAAAAAAAAAAAAAAAAACCCCAAAACACAAAACTTATAAAGTAAGTTTGAATGGTCAAAAAGATAGGCAGTAGGCACAGACTTCTTACAAAGTTTTATGATTTTCATTTACCGATTTTTTTTTATTTGTAAAAATATTCCATTAAAAAAAAATATAAAACTAAAAACACCACAAAATAATAATAAAATATTCATTATTTTTTTAAGAGCTTCGGTTCTTTCTTTGACTGTCACCAGCGCATTATAGCACACTTCACAGAAAAAAGCAAAGCATTTACTCTCTCTCTCTCTCTAAAACACACACAAATCCATAAGAGTGAAAAGCCAAAAGCTTTGAAGTTTTTAACCCATCAAAAAACCCAACTGGATCTAAGTTTCTAAAGCCTCTGATACTTTGCTGTTCAAGGAGCTCTTGTTGATGCCTGGGAATTTCTGGTTTGATCGGTATGGATGTTTTTTTTATAATTTTTTTTTTAAAAAAATTTCTCAAAGACCCAGTTTTTGTTTTTTCACTTTTTTGAGGTTTTTGGTTCTCGGTGTTGTTTGTTTTTGTTAAAGTTTTGATCTTTGTTGTTGGGTTTGAGTTTGCGTTGTTGGGCTATTTGGTTGGTATGGATCTATGGGTTTCTTTGTTTAGCTACTTTTTGTGATGGTTAAATTTTGTTTAGTTTATGATCATGTATTTTATGTTGGATTTACTTGCTTTAATTATCATTTTTTTTTTTAAAAAAAAGTTCTTTGATTGCTTGTGAGTATTTATAGAGTGCAAAAGATTTATACTTATCAGCTTCCATTTTCTTTATTTTTAAAGAGAAATTGCATCTTTGAGCTCATTTTATTGATCTCCAGATCTCTCTCTCAAAATTCCCATCTCTTATGTTCACTCAAAAAGGTGTCAAAATGTGAAAACTTTGATATTTTTTTAGCTTGATGGGGTCTTATAGCTTTTTAGTGTTTGGTGTGGAAGTAGATAGGTTTTGACAAACCAAAACTTTGTGCATACTTTGATTTTGTTAAATATTTTGTGGGAATTTATAAGTTTATGTTAAGTAGTTGATGTGAAGTGCTTAAGAAATCCTTGAATATATCTTTGGTTTTAGGTTTAGGTTGTGGAAGTAGGAGCATTTGTTTGATCTGCAGCTCATCTTTTGTATTGTTGGCTAATTTGATGGGTTCTAGGTCTCATTCTGTTTCTTTCTGTATAGGTTTATAATTCATTCTTTTATGTGAATTATGGAGGATGGATAAAGGATATTTATCTTGTACAAAGCACTGCACTATAGCTAAATTTGTTATTTCTTTATTTTTATTTGAGCAGGTAAATGATTGGTCTCATCAAGGTGAATATTTAAGGAGATTAGGAAACATTTTATACTAATGGCTTCAGTGGGCGTAGCACCTGCTTCTGGTATGAGAGAACCTAGTAACCATAATGTTGGAGTTGATCGATTGCCTGAGGAGATGAATGACATGAAAATTAGGGATGACAAAGTACGGAGTTGGTTTGGCATTTCTCTTTCTTATTATTTTCTTGTGTTCATTTGATTAGTGAATTTTATCAACCAGTTATTCATAGGATTCACTGTTTTTGTAGGAAATGGAAGCCACAGTTGTTGATGGTAATGGTACAGAGACAGGTCATATAATTGTAACAACTATTGGTGGTAGAAATGGCCAGCCGAAGCAGGTATAGCTTTGTTTTACAAGTTATTCTCCACAATTTCTGTAATTGAGGACCTTATGTACGCTCTTTTGGATGAAAATGTCAAAATGAATCCTACATGCTCTACAGGTGTCCAAACTAAAGCTGGTTTAGGACTATTGCAAATGTCAACAATTGTAAAATTTGTCCTTCTGGATATGTGTTTATCTTTGATTTAAATGCAATGTATCATTTCATTACGTGTATTTCTGATATGGCCTTCTGATATTTGCAGACAATAAGTTACATGGCCGAGCGTGTTGTTGGACATGGATCTTTTGGAGTCGTGTTCCAGGTGAGGATTTATAGCATTTAAATTGTAACTAAGTTTGATGTCTGTTAATTTAGCGTCTTTTAGTTAGTATGATGCAAGCTGTTATATACTGGTTTACTATGTTTATGTAGGCAAAGTGCCTAGAGACAGGTGAAACTGTTGCCATAAAGAAGGTTCTTCAAGACAAGAGGTATAAGAACCGAGAGCTGCAAACCATGCGCCTTCTTGACCACCCAAATGTTGTCTCTTTGAAGCACTGTTTCTTCTCAACCACTGAAAAGGATGAACTTTACCTTAATTTGGTACTTGAGTATGTTCCTGAAACAGTTCATCGTGTGATCAAACACTACAACAAATTGAACCAAAGGATGCCACTGATATATGTGAAACTTTATACATACCAGGTATTGTTACTTGTTAAGAATTGGTTTCCTTCTACTCTCACGATAAGTCATGTTTTGGACAATGTTTATATGTTCATGTGGTTAATTTGAAAATTTGTTTTGGAAACTGCTTATGTCTAATATTGCTTGAGCAAAGATATTTAAATGTTAAGTTAGTCTTAACTCGTTTAAGAGTATCGGACTGGTGTTCTACACCATGGACTGTGAGCCTAGGCTGACCAATGTGTCTTGATGCATTAAAGACAGCCTCAAGACTTAAGCCTCGGAATCTTCACTTGTATGGTTAATTATTTTAGATTTGGGTTGACATTCCATTCTTTTTCTTTGAAGGGGGGTGGGAGGTAGGGTTTATAGCTAGCTTTAACTTCATCAACTTGTGTGGTTCTTATAGTTTTGCTGATTGTTTTTGTTCTTGCTTAGATTCTAATATATCTTTATGCTTTGCAGATCTTTAGGGCCTTATCATATATTCATCGCTGCATTGGAGTATGTCATCGAGACATTAAACCTCAAAACCTTTTGGTACGTCTGCTAAAAAATTTGCATGTCTATTTTAGATATTTAACTTGTGTTTTCTTTAAGCTGCACTGCCATTGCCTTTGTAAGGATGACACAGGAAAAAAATGCAGGTTAACAACTTATTCTAACTAAAAGCTATTGCTCTTGTACAGGTGAATCCACATACCCACCAGGTTAAATTATGTGACTTTGGAAGTGCGAAAGTCTTGGTATGTTTTTATTTTGTTATTTATGTCCTTTTTCCTGAAGTTATTTTTGTCTTTGCTGTAATTGGAATGCTTAATATCCTTATTTTCTTTAATGTTGGACAGGTAAAAGGTGAGCCAAACATTTCTTACATCTGCTCTAGGTATTATCGAGCACCAGAGCTTATATTTGGAGCAACTGAGTATACTACAGCTATTGACATTTGGTCTGCTGGCTGTGTTCTTGCTGAGTTACTGCTTGGACAGGTAATTGATTATTCATATAAGCTCTGGTCAACTTCTGGATTTGTAATTTGTACATTAAGATTTAAATGAACTTTTTGTTCTATCAGCCTTTGTTTCCTGGTGAGAGTGGAGTTGACCAGCTCGTGGAGATAATCAAGGTAAATATAATATTCTGTTATGTAATGGAACTTGGATACCATCAAAAAAAAAATGGAACTTGGGATATTTATTTATTGTGGGATTTTTTGTATGAAATTTGCTGGTTGGGAACTAGCTGATGAGACAAAATGAAGTCTTTTGAGTACAATTATATCACTGGGCTGACCTAACAGATGCTTTAGCTTTTAGCCTCTTAGATTGGGCAGTGGTTGGTTTGAATTATGGTCATGCATGTTTACATGGTATATGGATATTTTTTACACTGCTGTATTTGATATGAATTTTTCTGTGTTGTAGGTTTTGGGCACTCCTACAAGGGAGGAAATCAAATGCATGAACCCTAACTATACAGAGTTCAAATTCCCTCAGATTAAAGCCCATCCATGGCACAAGGTATTCAAGATGGGAATCTTAAGGTCTCATAGTATATATTTTTATCACCAATCCTCCTACTAATATCTGTTCATTCCTCTTTTATTAGATATTCCACAAGCGTATGCCTCCAGAGGCTGTTGATCTGGTTTCAAGACTACTACAATACTCCCCTAACCTACGATGCTCAGCTGTGAGTACATTAAAATCTCAGTTTTCCAATATCTTATTTTACCAACTTACCAGCAATCTTGCACTACTCCATTGGGAACATCTTCACTAGGCTGTGTATGATATGATTCATCTGTTGATCATAGGAATCTTGTAGTTGTATATTGGTAATTGTTCACAATAGTTGTATGATGGTGGAGATTGCTTTTACAGCATGGATCAATCTGTTCCATTTTTGTTTGGGACGGGTTGGTTTGGAAAGAGCATTTAATGACAAAAGTCTACCAAATATGTTTGACTATACAGGTGGTCCTACTTGGGTTGTATCATTTTCTAGATTCCCTCTTGGTAGAGTTGGTTCATTTCATTCACCTAACACAATTTTAGACAGCATCACTTATAGGAGTCAAAGCTTGAGGAATTTTCTGTGAGACTGAGGGCCAGTGGGGCATGCACATTTTAAACTTGGGCTGCATCTCATCTTGATACCATGTCGCCACTTGATGTTGGTTAAGCATGAGTCACGATTGTTTTGTTTTTGTTTGTTTTTTTCTTTGGCTGGAAAAAGTGTGATGCACATTTGGTACTGTATATCAATTCGACTCAAATAAGCTTTAGCCATGATTCCCACTGACTTGTATCGGCTCAATGGATCATTTTACAAGTTACTGGGATTGCTACACATTTTTCTTAATGCCTTTTGCAGCTTGACAATCAGAAATGTTTTTGAATGCAAATATTGTCTTCTTGTCACAGTATGAGTTTAGTGACTTTTTGGCCAATTGTCTTCATGCTCCTCTTTTTTTGAGCTTTGTGTTTTCTAATCATGCTTCAATTGCAATGCAGCTGGATGCCTTGATCCATCCCTTTTTCGATGAGCTACGTGATACCAACAGTCGCTTGCCAAATGGACGATTCCTTCCACCACTATTCAACTTTAAATCTCATGGTATGATATCATTTTAAAACAATTTAAATTACCTTATAAACTGCTATTCCCATCCAAAAGTCTCACCTACTGTTTTTGTCAACTAGAATTGAAGGGGGTGCCGGTTGAGATTTTGGTGAAATTGATCCCAGAGCATGCAAGAAAGCAATGCCCCTTTCTTGGTTTGTGATTTGATGTAATGTAACAAACCCACGAGTGTTCTCTCCGTATGGAGCTGTGTTCAATCTATTTATGCTATTTGTTCTCAGTTCTTCAATGTATCTTTTGTTCTATTATTACCTTGTTTTGTAAAATCAGATTTAGAGATATGCTACCTATTTGCCCAAACCTCAATGGGTGTCTGATTACCTTGTTCTTGTATCACAGCCAGATTGTAACCTCACATAGAGAAGACAAACATCAGCATTATCTAAGTGTTTTATCTGTATTGCTATTTCTAGATGACAATATCAGCATATGTCCAGTAGTTTCTATCTGTCTTGGGATTTCAATGTTAGTCTAGGACTTGGGAAGTCATCTAATAGGAGACTGTAAAAGTCTTCTCACACACTTTGTAAGTGCCTCAATAGTCTTGGTCTCTTAGCTTTTTTACTTGGTTTCATGGTGTATTGAAGTAACCACCCTTGCTCTTGCATAAGCTTCATTGGTAGCAATTAAAATATTTGTATCTCCATTAGGGGCCCTCTTTGTGGTGGTTTAGTTGTCATTTTCCAATAATTAAAAAAAAAAAAAAAAAAAACAATTTAAGGATTTGCTGTTCAAATAATACAGGTGGTCAAGAAAACAACTAGATTGATTGTTCTTTATTTTTCTAGGATAAACCCGACATTTCATGCCACCCAAGTCGCTTTTGTTTTATGGTATTATTTGAAATATACAATCCGTCTTGTCCAATAATTGAATAGATGGTTGATTTTGTCAAACCAAAATCATCTTTGGTCCACATGTTTGCTCCTGTTCTCACGTTTCAGGCTGTGAATGATTTGTGGTCCGTCTCTGCCCACCATATATAAAAAAGAAACAAATGCTAAACACAGGACCAAGCTTGGGCAAAGTAAAGGTTCCTTAATTGAGTTGAATTTTATCGTTGTATTGACTAATGCAGTCAATTGGAGAATTTAAGGTGCAGTATCTAAGAAATTTTACATAAATTTTATTCTAAACATATCTTTTTGATTATATCCACACATGTACTAGAGTTCATTTGAAACATGGGGTTGTGAAATTGTGGATTTCACGGGCATCAACATGGGTCCCTCGTCATTTTCCGTAGTTTGCCCTTAATTAATGATGAAGACTTTGTAGTGTGGTTAGAAAAGCACCCCCGTTGTTGAAGCCTGCCCTTGAAATGGACAGGCCTCCTTCCTTACTTTCCTTCTTTCACTAACCTAACGTTTGACAGAGAAAGAAAGCATTCTCAAAAAAAAAAAAAAAAAAAAAAAAAAGGACTCAGAAAGAAGGGGAATTCCATGCAAGTTTGGTCCTGAAGTTCCTTGTCAACTAACTTGGCTTGGCTGCTTTTGCATATAATTGCTATCCTCCTTCGAATTGGCATTGTCTTCACTCTTCATGACCAATTGTGCCATCTTGTATAACCAAAACTTGCTATATTTATTGCCAAAAACAAGGACAATGAGATTACTTTGATGAGAAAACAAGTTTACAAATGATGGGATTTACAATTTAAGAATCATGATATTTCATATTTGAATATTGTGCTCTCTAGTGAATAATAGTTCTTTACAAGTGAAATCGTACATCTATCATTACTAAAGTCTCTAGGAAGAGAGAATTCTCTCTTGTAGTAGTTACATGGACCATCCCTTTTATTAAATGTGAGATTCATAAGTGTTAGAGGAACGCTCCATATGACTGTTATAAGAGATACATTCTTCTAAGAATGATTTGTTATTTAAAAAATAAGAGAGTTAATCACAGCTATCCTAAATTAGGATATTTTGCAAAATTTTCCCTAAAAAAAAGGGTATTTACAATATATTCTAAACAATAAGAATCCTACAAATACAATTCCTCATATGCTAGTTTAGATGACATAGTAAACATTGTAAATTAATCTTGAAGTAGATGTTGATTATTAAATTAATCAAAGGTGTACAGGACTTTCATAATTAAACATGGATAGCTTGAATTTAAAAAAAAATAAATAAAATTGTGAGAGTAGCCCATCCCAAAGAAGTGATGAGACAATCATGATCTAGAAAACTTCTCATCTATTGCCACACCTACTTTATAATATGTCATACTAGTCGCTAACCTGTGTTAATCTTGATATATTTACAATAGTCATCATATCATAAATTCATATTATACTTAGAAACATGAGGGAGCATTAATAATATACAAATTGTGGCAATTGAACTTGCATAATAATCTTCTAAAAAAAAACTTGCATAATAAATTAAGTACTATCCAACAAATATTGTAACTCTTTTGGGAATGAATGTTAAGTGAGCACAATTTTTCTAAGATATATATGAATGTTTTGCAAACGTAACTTTCATAGATTTTTGTAAGAAGATTTAAACAATTCTTTGTTTCTTCTTCTTTGATTGCACATTAGGATTAATTTTAAAAGAGATATACATTATTGCCAAATGTGATCACTCCAAACCTTTTGTGTTTATATATTATAAAGTCAACAATAATAGGTTTATATTAGATTAAATAAACTCACTTTCAAAAAAAGAAAAAAGAAAAAGAAAAAGAAAAAGGTATTGTTTTAAACGGTTGTCGCTTTGAGTGTCCATTAACAAAACGACATGCCACACTTCCTAATATAGGCGAAGAGACACACACATAGAGAGAGAGAGAGAGAATGCCGTTGGGGAAATACTACTGCGACAAGGAATTCCAAGACACCCCATATGTTCGGAAACGCCATCTCCAAGGTCTCCAACACCTTAGAAACAAGGCTTTCTGGTTCGACTCCTTCCAATTCAAAGGTCTCTCCTTTTTCTTCTTCTCTCTCTATCTCTATGATTCTCTCACCTTTTTTTTTTTTTTTTTTACCAAGTTCCTTTTTTCATTGCAGATGCTAACCAGGCTTACACTGAAGGATTTGGCAAAGGGGTGTGCAACCGCTTTGTCAAGACGGTACCTTTTTGAAAATCTCTCTCTAAATTGCAATTTCTTTGGTTACCCATGTCGTTTTATTGGATATTGGATAATGGGTTTATGGCAGAATTTGGATTAGTTTTTGTTTTTTCTTTGATTAGCCAAGTTTTTATTAGTATTGGATATTGGATAATGGGTTAAAGGCAGAATCCATATTAGCCTTTTGCTTTGATTACCCAAGTTGTGTTGTGGGATAATGGGTTTATGCTTTATGGCAGAATTTAGATTAGCTTTTGCTTTTTCTTTGATTACTCAAGTTGTTTTCTTGCATGGGTTGATGCCACAATTCAGATTACCTCTTGCGTAAGTTGCTGTCATTGTAGATTGTAGCGGTTGAGCTTCTGCTAGCTGTGTGAAAATGTGTCTTGCTATTCATTGTACATGCTGTTTGAGATAAAATAAAATCTGTTCATTCATCTTTAAAAAAGGATTAGCTTTTGGGTTTTCTTTGATTACCCAATCTGTTTTATTGGATGTAGAATAATGGGTTGAAGGCAGAAGATGGATTAACTTTCAATTTTTCTCTGATTACCCAAGTGGTCAAGTCATTTTTGATAGATATTGGAGCTGGAGACTGGATTTAGACTAGCTCCAAGTCATTTTGTTGGATTTTGGGTTGAAGGTAGAATTTAGATTATCTTTTGCTTTTTCTTTGAGTACCCAGGTTGTTTTATTGTATTTTGGATAATGGGTTGGAGATGATTTATATTAGCTTTCGTGTTTTCTTTAATTACCCAATTCAGTTTCATTGGATATTGAGTAATGGGTTGAAGGAAGAATTTAGATAGCTTTTTCTCTTTCTCTAATTGTTTAAGTAGTTTTATTGTGTCATAAATAATGGATTGGAGGAAAATTTTACTTTAGCCTTTTGTATTTTTTTTACTGGTTAAGTAAGTTTAAGTTTATTTTTGCCTTATGACCTTTAGGTCAATTAGCACTTCTTGGTGTTTTCAAAGGAAATGTCCAGGGTTTGAATCCCCTCAAATAAGATGTATAAAAAAAGTTTAAGTTTATTTCTAAGTGCAAAATGGGTTGGAGGTAGAGTTTAACTTGGCTTTTGTTGTGAAAGTTGAGCTTGTTGTCTTTGAGTACTAAAGTAATTTTTTTACATACTGAGTAATGGGTAGGAGGGAGTTTATGTTTGCGTTTGGTTTGGGAATTTTAATTCGGTTTTCTTTGATTGCCCAATTAATATTAGTTGATAATGAAAAATTGGGCGAAGATCTTGCAATGGCTTTATAGCTTTTGGAATAGAAATGATTTGGCCTTGAATTAACATGTTTTTTTTTGGCATGATGGGAGTAAAGGGGTTTTGCCAGTATGGAGATTCTTGCAAATATGTTCATCCCAAAAACAACTTAGCAAATGTTAATAATCAAGGCATATCAGGTCAATTATGTCCCTAATATATATTATTCTCTTTAATTCTTTTTACTTATTTTTCAGGCTATTTTTCTTTTTAATTTTTAATTTATCATATGAATTAAAACAAATCTGATTAATACTGTATCTTAAATTTGTTATAAAGCTCTTAGTTCTATAAAAAATGGGGTGCGGAAATATTCAAAACTCTATCTGGGTTAATAATGACATATATGTTAGATAACTGTTAACAATGACGCTATTAGATAACTAACTTTATCAAACATCAGTGACAGGCTTTGTGGATAACAATCAGTCACCAATTATCCCTGGAAATCAGTCGGTCGGAGGCAGTTTTTCAGGTAAGGATACATTGTATGTTTGCTTAGACTTGAGCGTTTGTTTGTCAGTGGTTGCATTTGTCATAGTTTTTGGATTATTATTTTTCTCTTATGTTATTGTTAGACTTAATGTGGTATACAAACTATGCATAAGTTTTACTGCTGTTCAATCTTGAAGGAATGGGGCTTAATTTCTTTATTCCTTTTTTAGTAAATGTAGCATATGGACATCAGCTTATAATCTGTTATCTGTCATAGACATTTTTATATTTTTTTTTGTAGCTTTATTTTCTACGTTTCAGACTACTTTTACTCCAAATGCTTATGTTTCATCATTGTGATTCACAGGGGATGTAGTACGAGATAATATGGGAATGTCATGGGGCAATTTACCTCCATCTCTAAAGCCTCCTCCAGAGGGTGGATATCCTTCTCTTCCCTCTGTGGACTGGGGATAGATCTGCTACTTCATTTAGTCACCTTTTTGTGTGGTGCCAGTAATAGAGTTCCTTCTATATTTCCTATTACCTTTCCTCAACATACTTGATATGGTTACAATGTAAATTGAGATATGTGTGGATAGAGGTTCATGCAGCTTCTGTATGTGATAGTTGAGTGGAAGATGTTGCTCATTTTTCCTCTATTACGGAAAAAGTAAGGAAGTGTTTTTGATGTGGGAGGTGTAACAAAAACATTATTTTAATTTACTTTTATTTCCTTTTGGAAATCAATTGTATTTTTATTGGTCAAATGTATTTTATTTTAGGTCTTAGCACTTATTTAATTTTATTAGTATAATTTTTAATTTCCTAGAGTCAAGGGTAGTTTTGTAATTCAACGATGGGGATTTCCCAAGTCAATTAAAATTAGAATTAGGGTTTTGTCCTAGTAGTTTATATAAGCATAATATTGTACTTCTATGGAGACAGTTTATAGCCTGATTGGTAAAAAATTATCTTGAAATTCTTCCAATGATCTGGTGCCTACACCACCCAACCAAGTGTTGACTCTTAGAGGTTCTCTCTTGCTTGGTGTTGAATCTAAGTCTAAGCAAGCCTATGTGTTGACTCCTAGGTTACCTATCCTTTAGTTTATATTCCTCAATTTTGTTGTTGCATCTTTTTGGTTTTGCCCTGCATCAATGCTCCCTCAATCAACATGTCACTTGTTGCTTGTTTGCTTTATATAAACTTTTTTAATCCAGTGGTTGCCTCTGACTTGGTTTAGGCTACTTTAACACCTTTGAAATTAAAGTGTTTCCGGAATCTACGTATTGAATATTTTGCAATGTCAAGAAATACACTAATTTGGAAAGGAAAAAAAATGTAAAGCTGTACATGAATACATAGCAGTGCCCAACTTATAGGTACAACAAGTAGGAGGGATGTCAGCAATGTGATAATTCACGTTGCTTTGATTATAATTGTAGCTGAATGCATTTTTATTGTCTGGAGTCCTTTTGATTTAATCTAGTTCAGATTTACCCTATATATGCTTCTTTGTGTTGTTTGCTTGTTTTGCCTTGCTCCTTAAAACACTTCGCATCTTTGCTTCGTGACGTCAATAGCTCTAAATGGGGAGGGGGTGAATTGTGTCTCAGCACAACAAAGAAGACAGAGGCAAGGCTGGCAAACAACAAGCACATTGCAGACAAAATGAGTATGTCCAAATCTATCCTCTCATGGCTCAAGCTTCTTATAGTTTCGAACCTATCCCACACATAAGAACCATCTTGCAATCGTGGACAGTTGCACTGTGATCCACACCCCTTTGTATTACAGTAGAAACTGATTGAGGTCATCACATTCATTGCATACTAGAATGGGTTACTCCAATACATCCATTTGTAAAACTTTATGTCAGATAACAAAACAACCACACCTGAAGCTGACACCCACAGTGATGTCACAATTGCCACGGCAAATGCAGCTAGTGTTGGCACTGGTGCTAGGAAAGTGATCATCATTCCAAAATAAATTAGGCATAGTGTAAACAGGAAGAGCACTGTCCAGAACTTGATGAATTCTGAAGGGGATTGTGTCCCAATACTTGCCATCCCATTCCCAATTCCTACAACTGCAAGTGTTTCCATGAGAAAGTAAGGAATCTCGCCCACTGCCTATGATATTGGATAAAATACTAGAAGATACATTCCAACCCTTTTCTCTCGAAAATAGACCAACCTGTTTGTGCCAACCTGGGGTATGACATTGTTTGTTGAGATCACTCCTATGAGTATAACTTGCATGTATATTTATAGTGTACGTGATGTAGCACCATATATGTCCTTGTATTCGATCTGAAAGTAGAGGGAGCCCAACAAGAGACCAATCATCACACACCCGGTAAGTCTAGCATATGTGTATTGAAGATTCCTCCATAAGAATCTTTGTGTTCTTAGTATTACCAAAATGGCTTGTCGTGAATATGGAGCTGGATAAGTCTAGAACTCTTCCAGTGCTTTCAATCCCCCCTGAGTGCCCTACTTTGGTAGGGAGTTTGGACAGCACTAGTTCTGAAATCATGTTAGCAATCATTAATTGTTGGAATAAGCTGCTTCAGTTAAATTCTTAAATCAGTTTCAGCTGCATATATAGAGTTTACTCTGACAGGTTATTGATATTGTCATGGAACGATTTCTTTACCTGTCTCTCTTCTTGGTATTTGGATGGCGTTTTAAGGGACAACCCAATCCCAGGCTCACTTTCCAACCAGTAGGTGTGCTTTGCATCATCTCCTTTAACAATTCTCATTATATCTTTGTAGTGATCTGATGCTCTGTAGCACTCTACTAGCTCTTCTAGTGTTAAGGGTGTTGCTCCAGGTACAATATACTGTGAACCGTCCCCAGCTGCAATATCTTCAAGAAACTCACTGGACTCCACATATGATGGTTTTATGTACCTGAATAATTAACAAGTGTTACTGCTTTCTAATGTTATGTTGAACATAGTTACTTATAAAGAAGTGTATGCACATATTAGCTTGGCTGTGACTACCACCATGTTACTGTATACTAACCCGAGTTTGGCAAAGTAAGGAATGACATCTTGGCAGGGGCCTTGGAACAAAACATGTCCACCAGTGAGCAATATGATTCTATCGAAAAGATTGAACACTTCCTGAGAGAGTTGTGTCAGTGACATGATTGCTGAAGATTGCTGAATCCTGCTAATAGTTCTTATGGTGTCAACTAGATCATATGTAGCTGCTAGATCACACCCAGAAAATGGTTGGTCATAAATCATAATAGAATATGTTCCAAGTGCTAACTCAGCCGTAGTGAGCTTTTGGCGATCAACATCGGATATTGCCTCTCCAATGAGCTTGTTTTCTATATGTTTCAAACTTAAGATTTCTATCACATATTCCAAAAATGGATCCTGTCCCTCTACTAGTGCATGGGCAAAGAACTTTCTCATATGAGGAGTGAAGTTCTCTAGCTGAAGCACCTGAGTGCAGTCCCTAGCAAACTCGAGCGTCTCTCGAATTGTTAAAAATGGGAAGTGTCTGCAATTTTACAAGTAAGAGAAAGTGAATATGCCAACAAGTAATCTTTAATTTGATTATTGTGTAGTTAGTAAATTTGTGTGCACATAAGTATGGATCTATGTTAATACATTTAGATGTCGGATGATGCTTATTTGAAAACTATGAAGTCAAATGACTACTTTGTGTGTTCATTCATGGTTGCTCTGATAAGTTATTTAATTTGTCCAATTTAATTAAATTTTGGTTAATATTGGTGTTTGAATGCTCATATGGTATGATAAATGTATACATGTTCCAAAATTTGGTCATTATGTGCTAACATATTAAGCTGGTTGCTAATATATGCAATGAGCCTACTGAGACGAAGGTCAGAGGCATATTTGTTGTTGTACATCACTGCACCTTCCACTATTGAGTTCTTATTTCCACTGGCTCTCCCAGCCATAATTTCTAGGAGAGTACTCTTGCCACTGCTTGTAAGATTTAATTAATGGATAAGTTCAGTAACAGCGAAATGTCTAATCATATAGGGGCTATTGTACTGCAGGTGAATGAAGAAAGATGTATTTATTGTAGCATAAAAAAGTCAAGCAAATATGTGTTAGAAATTATATCAAATAGTCCAATTGTGAAATCTTAGAATTCAATTACTATACAAGTAATATTTTTTTTGCATTTTGGAATAAGCCTAATGGAAATTATGAATATGAACGCATATAAAATACATACATATGAAAATAAATCTTAATTTATAGGGCTACTTGTTTGTAGATAGAAAGTTTCAGGATACAGTTTCAAAGAGTTGTAGGTTGCAGAGATTTCTTTCTCTAATATAGTGCTGCTGACTTCGTGTAATTCCTAAGAGATGAGAACATAATTTCTTTTTGAAATTACTGGTGCAACTTGTTTTTTCATTGAGAAAGACTAATGTAAAGCTTAAATTTTAATTTGGGCACTTAATAAAGAGGATTTCTCACTTTTTTCTCTCATTATAAGTGCAAAAGAATTTCATCTCACATGGCTTCATCCCTTATGAAGTTCTTGAGCACAACTTGCAATTGATCTCAACATTTTACAAATTAGTGTCCTGCTTGGTCTATAGCTTTAGTTCCAATTCTTTTTATTTGTGTTTAGGAGTAATAAATGTTCTGGCCAATAGATCTTAATTATTAAATTTTAGATTGTATTTATGTTGCTACCTGGAGGCCCTAGTAGGAGGGTCATGGATCCAGGCATGATATACCCATCCACCCCCTTCAGAATTTGCAACCATGTTGAATTCTTTCTTTGAAGAAGAGTCTTTAGGGGCCCAACAAACAACCCACCAGTTTGTTTCCAAATGTTTCATATCTATTGTTGGGTATCTCAAACTTCCTTTCGTACTTTATGTTTGAAAAGCGGACTACTTGCAAAATTTTCCAATCCATTGAAGTTGCATAATAACTGGGCCTCATAGATGTGTCAGGTTTAGAGTTTATTGGCACCAAGGAATAGCATAGTCTACAGACAAAGTCTAGCATTCAATAATATCTACAAAATCAAGCTATTAGAACTTCAAAGTAAATTCTAAACTTCAATCCCCATTAAAATTGTTTTAAGTTGGTCAGCTTGTAAAGTCAAATTTGCACTCTACTCTATTCATACCTTATTAGGCTTAAATGTGGACTTCAAAATTATGAGGTGGCTTATATATAAGCTAAATTTAAAGCACTAAGTGTGCATCATTGAAAAATTGTGACAATAAGCCCGGAGGGTGAATTGGTGAGGGAATGAGCTTGAATTGGAAATCCCCACTTGAGATTTTGCCTGAAACCAAAACCCACTGTGTTTGTTGGAACCAAAAGTGAAGAGAAATAGTACACACACACACACAAACAAAATCAAACACTCAACTTTGATTTAAAATATTGATCAATTGATAATGGTGGTGATGAAAGAAAAATCAAACTTTACAGGAAAAAATGATGATGAAGAAATTACACATGTTTTGAATCTACTACCATCTCAAATGAAATTTTAAGGGGAAAAAAATAGAGTAAATATATTAATAAAAAAGCACACAGTCTCTACTTCAAAATTCAAGTTGTTATTCTTAACACGCAGAAATATAAACTAAAACAACATGCTAACAACGTCAACAATGGCATCATGAAACAATGGTATTGGTCCAATCATTGAAACATGATACAAACACCATAGACAGATAAAAAAGAAACAAATATAGTTTAAAATATCGATGAAACTTCGTGAAAAATAAAGATTATGCAGTAAACAAAGGAAGCACCAAATTACCAATCAAAGTAAGATGCCTATCCATAAACTGGCTTTGCAATGCCTTAGCTCTCCTTTGCCCTGTTCTTCCTCATTCATTGGGCCAATAATCTCCTCTTTTATTTTTTTTTTTCCCTATATCGATATTCATGTTTCAAAAAAAAAAAAAGAAAAATCAAAGTTTATATATTATCCCAAAACAATAATAGTGGAGCTAAAACAATTCCAAATATTATTATATGGTAAAATGGGCCAAGCAAAGAACTACAAGTACCTGCTATGAATGAAGAAGTTATTAAAGTGTTCTTCCCATATGAATGGTGGTGTCTAGTGTGTTCCCAAAATTTGTTGGATTGAATAATCAAAAAAAAAAAAAAAAAAAAAAAAAAAAAAAAAAAAAGAAAGTCAAATAGAAAACCATAGATATATGTTAGTAGAAAGAACATAAAGAAAACATTTATTAGAAAAAGAAAAAAAAAAAAAAGCAAAGCTATCATTCATTGTTTTGTTAAATCTCTCCCTAGAAAAAATATCTACCAAAATCTATAAAGTAATCCTCAATTTGAATATTAACAAAGCAAAACTCACAATTCAACAACATATCCAAAAAAAAGTAAAAAACCCTTCACAAGCTTCCAATCACTTTTTCTTCATTGTTTTTTATTCCTCAATACCCAAAAAGATGCTCAATTAAAATTATGAGAATATAATCCAACATGTAAAACCCAGAACACCACCTAAAAAATCACAAAATTGGTCATACATAAAAAATTAAAATAAATTTGAGTATCCCCAAATTCATTAAAAACATGAAATTTAAACTCTTATTCTAGCTTTAAATTTGATTCTCTTCAGATAGTTTGAGGGAGGAGATAACACATGCCTCCAAGCTGTGAAAGAGAATATAGTTCAAAACACACAAACACCCAATTTCAACTCCCACTCATGATTTACTTCTCTGCGCTAAAATACAAAGCCTTTCAAACTCTCTCAAACCAATTATAAATTTTAAACAGTCAAACTCTTAAATAAAAAATAAAAAATAAAAAATAAAAAAATCAACTTTTTACCTCCCACCTCTCTCTCTTTCTTGGTCAATTTTGTCAAAACCAAATTTTAAACACCACCCTTACATCTTCAACTCTCACCATATGGTTTTCCAAACCCTGTGTAATTTAACTCAATCACTTTCACTGTTGCAAGCTATGAAGCCATGCAAGCATCTAGATTTACAAATACTACCTGCTTCCCTTGCGGCTTTACAACAATAAATGTGCGAGATTGGAGCCTGAAGTGAATCCCAGATGCAGTATGTTTTGTATTAGCATATCTAAGCAGCATATAAAGTTACATATGTCTGTATATATATATTTGTAAGTAACTTAAAGACTTAACTGATCAATAGCTAGTGATGTGGTAAGTGTGTTATGGCTAAATGATTTAAAGTTCGAGCCTTCGCTTGGCAATTTGGGTAAGTGTGATAATATTTACATTTTTAAAACCCCCTCCCCTAGGACGATGATGTAAATACCACATTTCAGCCAATTTTTTTATGCTCTCCCAACATCAGATAATTGATCAGTAGCTTTAGTTCAAGGACACTGCCCTCAAAACCGAACCGATTCTCTCTCTCTCTCTCGCTTTCTCACCATCAGCCAATCGTTTCGTTCTGATTTCCGCTGCCGAATTGTTTGCTGGATCTTCAGGAAAATGGGTACGCTGCTTCGTTCTTCCCACACTTGTTTTCGTTCTTATTGTTATTCTACCCTTACTCTTACTGCTGCTAGTGCTAAAAAAGCCCCGAATCACAATCACAATCACAATCAATTCTTGAAACCTGTTAGAGATCAGTGCAATCTAAAAGCTTTAGGAATGTTGATCATGCCTTAGACTTGTTTGATAAAATGCTACACACGCGCCCTTTGCCTTCCATTGCCAATTTTAATCACGTATTGGGTGGCATTGCAAGAATGAAGCATTACCCAGTAGTCATTTCTCTAATTAAACGAATCGAATCGTTCGGAATCTATCCCAATGTTTATACTCTTAATATTTTGATTAACTGCCTCTGCCCTTTGAACAGAGTAGATTTTGGGTTCTCTGTCTTGGCAACAATTTTGAAACTTGGTTATCACCCAAACTCTAGTACTCTAAACACCCTTGTTAAGGGGCTCTGTCTTCAAGGTAACATTGCTGGAGCTGTGAAGTTGATAGAAGATATGGAGAAGAAAGGGTATCAACCTGATGCATTTACTTGTGGAACGATACTAAATGCTCTGTGTAAGATTGGTAAGACTGATATGGCTATTGGGTTGCTCAGGAAATTGGAAGAAGGAGATTTTGAGCTTGATCTGACAGCGTATAACACAATCATTGATTGTTTATGTAAGGATAGGTTGGTAGCTAAGGCCTTGAACTTTTTGACTGAAATGATGAGTAAAGGCATTCAGCCGAACCTTATCACTTACAATTCCTTAATTCAAGGCCTATGCAATTGCGACAGGTGGAGAGAGGCTATTACTTTGTTGAACGAGATGGCACAGAGGAAGATCGTGCCAGGTGTGCGGACCTTCAACATATTGGTGGACGCATTTTGCAAAGAGGGGATGTTGATAGAGGCAAAAAAAGTTTTTGATAAGATGATTCAAAGAGGTATTGAGCCTGACGTAGTCTCTTATAGTTCTTTAATTGATGGATACTGTTTGCAAAATAAATTGAAGGATGCCATTGAAGCATTGAACATGATGGTTGAGAGGGGTTGTTCACCTAATGTTGTTAGCTATAGCACATTGATTAATGGATTTTGTAAAAATAAAAGAATTGATGAGGCAATGAATCTCTTTAATGAAATGTCCAACAAGGGAGTAACTCCTAATATTGTGACTTACAACACTCTTATAGGTGGGTTTTGTCGAGTGGAGAGACACAAGGCTGCTTTAGAGCTATTCCATAAAATGCAAGCTTGTGGCCAACTTCCAGATCCCCAAACTTATGCTGCCTTGTTGGACGGCCTGTGTAAGAATGGACAAGTTGTTGAGGCAATAAAAGTGTTTCTTGAGATGGAAGACAAAACGTTGGGCAACGATATTGTGATTTACAACATTTTGATTGACGGTTTGTGTAATGTTAGGAATCTTAAAGTTGCAAGAGAACTCTTTTATAGTCTACCTGCAAAAGGATTGCAACCCAATGTTCGAACTTACACCGTAATGCTCAAAGGGCTTTGCAAAGAGGGATTGCTAGAAGAAGCAAGTGAGATATTTGAGACAATGGATGGGAGTGGTTGTTCACCTAATGATCGCACATATAACACAATAATCCAAGGGTTACTGCAACATAATGAGACATCAAAGGCAATTAAATATCTTGAAATAATGGTTGACAAGGGTTTTTCAGCAAATGCGACAGTTGCAAGCATGTTTTTTGACTTGCTGTCATCTAATCAAGTAGATAAGAACATTCAAGAATTTCTCCAGAAGCCTAAGTGAAGGTTTTTTAGTTTCTCAACATCAAGGACAAGTTTCATATTTTATCCATCACATGTCAATCTTTAAAAGATGTGTATCATTTCAGGTAAATTTTATAGTTTCTAAAGATGATTTTCTATTTCATTTATGATTGCTTGGTCGCTTGTCTTACTAGTAATTAGTTTGAATGTAGTTGAAGCCACAGGTATAGAAGATTGTCCCTGTAAGAAATTAAAAGTGTCTGAGATCCTGTTGAACCATATTTTAAATTTATCTTACCTGTTTAACTCAGGATTTTAGCTGCTGACTAGTCTGAAAGTCACATCTCTAAAATTTCGAGAACTATTGTCTACTAGTTATGTGTAAAATGGCCTTGAAGTATTCTAAATAATTTAAATGTTTTTCCAATCTTAACTTTCTTAGTATGCGGGTATACATGGACTTTTTTGTGTGGGTTTAAACCAGCCGGTATGTAAACTTAAATCAAAGGAAGAAGAAAATATCATGCTAGTATCAAAAAGTTCACATAAATAGTCCCTTTACTTTCTCATGCGAACACCTTGTCTGTCTTATATTTGTTTCTGTTACGGAATTTCAATTAGGAATAGCTTGTTTTATGCATCTTGTAATTTTTACATTAGAATCTTATGTTCTTCGTGATAAATTGTAGGCAGACATATTGTTGCGAGGCTACTTTGGGTGGAATTCACTATGTGCTCTCCAGGTCTTCAATCAAGTTTTTCCAAAGATATTATACTTCTAGTTGAAAATGCCTTTTGCCTTAAAAGGATTTAGGTGACCATACTATCAAAAATCTAATGGTACCCTAGATGTACTTGGTAGTGTCAACCATGAAAATATTTTGGGGAACATGTTTGACATCAATGATGCTCAAGAGAGCATAAGCTAGTGGATGTTTTCTTGTGAAAATTGGTTTCTTTGCAAGGTCAACCAAAGGATAGACCTTAAAAGATGAGATGTCTCCATAGTTTTGTGTGCCAATGATTCTCTCGACTTTCAAGTTCTTGTGTGATTACCAATTGGAATTTGGATGGACATGCACATATACATTAGTATAATTTTGGCTAGTAATTTCCATACCTATGTAGATGTTAGTAATCTTGATGTTCTTGTTATTTATCAAGGCTGAATTACTTTCTTCTGTTAGCCTTCCATAAGAACTTAATGTAGACAGTGAAAAATGGATTCTAGTTTGTATCAATATTGATAGCTCTCTGATATTTATTAAAAAAAAAAAAAATTATTATTTGACTCCAAACACTACTTTTCTTGGTTGATGCTACCATACAATGAGGAAAACATTCGTGGAAACATAAGGTGCTCTGAGCCACATCTTGAGTGTGTTTTTTTCCTGGTTTTCTAATAATGTGAATTCTAACTCAAGTTTTCCTTCTTAAACCAGTCATTTTTTTAGCAAGCTAGTTAGAACAAATGAGTTATGCCAAAGATGCTCAGATGCTTGTGTGAAGGTTGTTGATCTTTTTACTGCACTTCAGAAAAGAGATGATTGGATGGATGCTTGCTTCATGTAAGTTTTTGTGCTGCAATGGAACTTCTTATAAGTATAAAAAAACAATCTGATTTATAGCCACCGTCCTTTGGGTCAGATGGCACTTCCACCCCTCATAAGTATAGGATTGTGGTTTTGGTCCTACGTCCAAGTCCCGTGTGTGCACGCAATTTACCCATGGTTTCTTTCCTAGTTATGTTTGTGACGGTTTGTCATAATGTGTTTTTGGCACTCATGTTATCAAGTGATAGATTTGTAGTCTGAGTTTTTGAGAGGAGTCATTTTGATATTGAATTCAAACCAATTGCATTCACATTCTTCTCTAGATACACATCATGTTAGTCAACTTGTCTTCAGTCAAGACTTCGCCAATAAAGTGTGACGTAACAGAGTAATCATTATGTTTGTTGGCTGTGTGTGTGTATATATATATATATATATATATATTTTTCCCCAAAGATGGGATTCATTTATCATCTGAAGGGAGCAAGATAGTTGTTGAAGAGATACTAAAGGTGATCAAGGAAGCTGACTGGGAGCCATGTCTACACTGGAAGTCCATGCCAACTGAATTTGCAGAGGATTCACCATACGATCTTGTTGCCACTGATGGAAAGACAACATTAAATCCATCAGAATGGACTTTCTACAGGGAGCATCAGTGGGACTAAGATATGTCATTTGCTTTCATTTCCATGTAGAAAGACAAGTAGCAAGATAGAAAGCAGGGAGAGATGTTAGTAATCTTGATGTCCTTGTTATTTATCAAGGCTGAATTGCTTTCTTCTGTTAGCCTTCCATAAGAACTTAATGTAGACAGTGAAAAATGGATTCTAGTTTGTATCAATATTGATAGCTCTCTGATATTTATTAAAAAAAAAAAAAAAATTATTATTTGACTCCAAACACTACTTTTCTTGGTTGATGCTACCATACAATGAGGAAAACATTTGTGGAAACATAAGGTGCTCTGAGCCACATCTTGAGTGTGTTGTTTTCCTGGTTTTCTAATAATGTGAATTCTAACTCAAGTTTTCCTTCTTAAACCAGTCATTTTTTTAGCGAGCTAGTTAGAACAAATGAGTTATGCCAAAGATGCTCAGATGCTTGTGTGAAGGTTGTTGATCTTTTTACTGCACTTCAGAAAAGAGATGATTGGATGGATGCTTGCTTCATGTAAGTTTTTTTGTTGCATCGGAACTTCTTATAAGTATAAAAAAACAATCTGATTTATAGCCACCGTCCTTTGGGTCAGATGGCACTTCCACCCCTCATAAGTATAGGATTGTGGTTTTGGTCCTGGGTCCAAGTCCTGTATGTGCACGCAATTTACCCATGGTTTCTTTCCTAGTTACGTTTGTGACAGTTTGTCATGACGTGTTTTTGGCACTCATGTTATCAAGTGATAGATTTGTAGTCTGAGTTTTTGAGAGGAGTCATTTTGATATTGAATTTAAACCAATTGCATTCACATTCTTCTCTAGATACGCACCATGTTAGTCAACTTGTCTTCAGTCAAGACTTCGCCAATAAAGTGTGATGTAATAGAGTAATCATTATGTTTGTTGGCTGTGTGTACATATATATATGTATATATATATATATTTTTTCCCCAGAGATGGGATTCATTTATCAGCTGAAGGGAGCAAGATAGGTGTTGAAGAGATACTAAAGGTGATCAAGGAAGCTGACTGGGAGCCATGTCTACACCGGAAGTCCATGCCAACTGAATTTGCAGAGGATTCACCATACGATCTTGTTGCCACTGATGGAAAGACAACATTAAATCCATCAGAATGGACTTTCTAAAGGGAGCATCAGTGGGACTAAGATATGTCATTTGCTTTCATTTCCATGTAGAAAGACAAGTAGCAAGATAGAAAGCAGGGAGAGGGGTTATCGTTATTACAATTGTTTCTTTTAAAGCACACTTAAACTGGATTATTTCATGTTCAATTTAATTTTAAAAGGTCACATTTTAAATTGGCACATTGGCAGTGTTATTTGGAAAGAAGTTTGTCCCTAGTCCACTCTACCCTTTTATGTTATTATAGAATATCTCTGCCAAAATCATCAAAGTTAGATATCTTTTCCTGAATTTTTTTCCCCTTGTCTTATCTTTCTTAGTTGTTTTTATAAATGAATAGAATAGAGTGCGAGTGTCACTACGATGGGTGGTTGACCGCCACGAGGCATCGACAGAGTCGATGGATAGGCCCAGTTCTTGTAACTGATTTTTGCAAAGTGGTGCACACTGTAAACCACCATTAGTTTGGTAAAGTGAGTGCAAGCGCATTAATATATTAATACATGTGGGTGGCATAATAAGTGATCTTGGTGTAGATTTTTAGGATCACATTAAGGTTGGTGACAGCAAACTGCATTTTTCAATTAATGTCAAGTTGTGTTGCACTGTTGTTGTTTTACTTCACCTTATTTTGTCTGGGCTAATTGACAAGCATTTGGTCACAATGAGAATTTTTTACACTTTGCCACCAGGAGGTCACCTTTGTTCAATAGGTTGATTGTTTTGAGTATAAATGCAGGTTCCTAGCAAGTTTGCTGTTGCCGCTGCCCCTGTTGCAGCAGCTGCTTCTGGTGGTGCCCCTACCGCTGTTGCAAAGGAGGAAGAGAAAAAGGAAGAGCCTGTTGAAGAGTCTGATGATAACATGGGTTTTAGTTTATTTGACTAAACCTTGGGTTATTGGTGTTTATTTCTTGATGGTTTACTTTAGAACTGTTTTGTTTTTTGAGAATTTTTAAGTTTAATTTTACAAAATATATCCTCCATTTGAGAGAATTATTAATTTGGATGTCGTTCTACAGTTTGTTTTTCCGTGGATGTGTTTAGTTGGTTTTGTTTTTGAGTGTTTCTTGAGTTTATAGTGATTATTGACTTATTTTCCATCTGTGCCACCCCGGTGAACCTAGAATTTTCCCCATCTATTTATTTCCCAATAGGATTGGTAAATGATGCAAAATGCCTTTAAGTACTATCCCTTGACTAGGGTGGGCCATTAAAGCAATAACATAAAGGTACACAAATGGAAGAAGACCCTCTAAAATAGGAGTGTAATGTTAATTACTCACATTATTTTACATGCCCCAACAACTGAAATAGAATAATACTATATTCATGCCTTGTAGTCTATATATATCATATCATATTATATATATAATAAAAGTTGGACTTAGACGCCGTAGTTGCGCCACGTGGCTTCACCAAATTGCAGAAATTTTAATAAATTTTTAGATTTTAAGAATAGATATATACAAATTATAAATATATATTTTTTTGTTCTTATCTTTTTTTTTTTTCCTATGATTTCTAAGTTGATAAAAATTTTAATTTGAAATCACTTCTTTGGATAATGTTTGATAGACACAAAAACTTAATAATTTAATATCAACTTAACTTCTTCTCATCCATTAAAAAAAATTATTCTTCTTTTTAACCCCAATTTTTGATTTCTACGTTATCTTTTTTTTTTTTTTTCCTATAATTTCTAAGTTGATAAAATTTTTTAATTTGAAATCACTTCTTTGGATAAAGTTTGATAGACACAAAAACTTAATAAAAAAAAAAAATCTTCTTTTTTTCCCTAATTTTTGATTTCTACAATTTGTCTTCTTCTTTTTTTCCCATTTTTTGATTTCTACGATTTCTCAATTTGTTATTCTTCTTTTTTCTTTTTTTTTTCTTTTTTTTTTTTTATAAATATTTAGATAAACACAATTAAAAAAGAAAAATATAATTAAATAATTAAATATAATCAAATATCATCTTCCTAATGGGATTTTATATAATAAAGTTTAACTGGAACTCTACTTCTCTTATAAGTACATGTGAATATAGCACTATTTAAAGTAGATCAGTTATTTTTTTTTGAAACTTAAAGTAGATCAGTTATTTTTTTTTTTTGAAACTTAAAGTAGATCAGTTATTTTTTTTTTTTGAAACTTAAAGTAGATCAGTTATTGGATTTTGATATCATGATACGTAAATCAATTCCATTGCTACAAGGGAATGATATCAATTTCACACTTTCATTCTATATACACGACATGCTCAGTCTATCCCTCTCTTCAGTTTTTTCCTTATTTACAAGGTAAATTTCTATCTTCCTCACTCTAAAAGCTACGATAATGTTTGTTTATAATTTAATTTGTTGTGCTCAAATATGGTTCTTGGGATTTTCTTAACTTTTGTTACGGTACATTTTTTTTTTTTCAGACTTCTAAGATTTAGATTTTAACTTCACATCTCACAAATTAAACTGACATTAGATTTTTTGTTTATATCAACTTCTTTTACGTGGAGTGGACATATATATATATATATAATAACTCATAGAACCATACAATTTTTTTTTTTTCCTCTATTCATCTCTTCTTCTATATGTATTTGTTTACTCTAATTTATTCATCTCTATTCATAATAGCTATCTTCTTTTTATTTTTTATTCATTGTGTTTCTATTTTTCTATTGACGTAGTTCAATTATTGTTTAAATTCTATTATTTTTATAAAGTATTTTAGATAATGCAATTCATTTTAATTATTGATATATATATATATATATATATATATTTTTTTTAATTTGGTGTTTTTAATTAATTGTGCAGATTATTTCCTCACTAAGGGAAATATCAAAATGGCTATACATGAATGTCAATATCAAAATGGCTAGACATGGGTGATTCATATGTAAACTTTTACATTTATATTGCAATATGATATATATATTTTTCTCTTTCTGTACCTTTATTTATCTATTTTTGAAATTATTTTGAGTGTAGTACCCTAGAAGGTCTAGATACTTATTTTTATTTTATTTTTTTGTAATTTATGGAATATTTAGTTCAGTCATATATACAAGAAATTTTATCACCAAATCTATTTGGGATGGAACTCATCTACAATATGAAATTAGGAGATTTATGTGAGAAGAGCTATCTTTTTTATTTTATTTTATTGTGTTTCTATTTTTTCTATTAACGCAGTTCAATTATTACTTAAATTCTATGATTTTTTATTTAAAAAATTTAGATAATTCAATTCATCTTAATTATTGATATTATTTTTTGATTTGGTGTTCTTAATTGATTATGCTAATTATTTCCTCACTTATGACAAAAATTTACATTTACATTGCAATCTAGATACTTTACTTTTGTAATCTATGGAATTTTTTTTTGGTTATATATGCTAGAAATTTATTTATGGTTAGCACTTCTACTACTCCACATGTTAGCAAGTATTATAGAAAGATTTTTAAGTGCCATTTATATATAAAAAAAACAAATTAAAATTTTACTACAAAGAGCTTCTAAAAATTTAAAACTTGCCATAATTTTTAAAAATTACTATTTTTTTGTTATTAAATTATATTATAGTATAAAAAATATATATTTTAATTTATATACAATTTTTTTATTAAGCCGTGCATCGCACGGGCATAATACTAGTCTATATATATATATAAAACCGAAGCCTTTGCTGGCACCACAATTTTCCACGTCAGCACAATATTTAAAAAATAAAAAATAAATAAAAATTATAACTCTTCAAAACCCTAGCAACCTTACCCCTCTCTCAAGTTAAGAAATATAAAACCACGGTTTCTGCAAACCACAATTTTCCACGTCAGCACAATATTTAAAAAATAAAAAGCAAATAAAAATTATAACTCCTCAAAACCCTAGCAACCTTACCCCTCTCTCAAGTTAAGAAATATAAAGCCACGGTTTCTGCAAACTCTCTCTCTCTCCAGACGTAGGAAGCCCTAAAGCATTCAAGATCTACAATGCACGGTATAGATTTTAGCTTATAAAGTTCAGCTTTTGTAAGGTTAGTTTTGTTTATATATTAATTAATACATAGTACTTTGTTCACCATTGAATACTCATATAATCAATTTCCAATTCAGTGTTCAAGAATTAAACCAAAATTCTAACTGCGCTATCATAAAATATTATTATCCTCTGAAAATTTTATCTCTTTGATTTTATTATATTGTGTTTCTTAAGCTATAGAGAGATTTTCTTTGATTTCTGCAAACTCTCTCTCTCTCCAGATGTAGGAAGCCCTAAACGCACGGTATAACATTCAAGATCTACAACTCACGGTATAGATTTTAGCTTATAAAGTTCAGCTTTTGTAAGGTTAGTTTGTTTATATATTTAGTCCTTACGTTTAGGTTTAGATTTAGGTTTAGGTTTGAAGAGATTTATATATTACTACTATGTGGCTAAATTTCCCGTAACATCAGTTTTATGTTTTTAACCAAATACATCAGGAAAGCAAGAGAAGGCGCATAAATATTTAGTCCTTACGTTTAGGTTTAGGTTTTAAGAGATTTATATATTACTACTATATGGCTGAATTTCCCGTGACATCAGTTTTATGTTTTTTTATTTTTTATTTTTTTTTATTTTATTTTTTTATGTAAGGTTAGTTTGTTTACATCAGTTCTTTATCTCAAAGATAAGACTTTTATTTCTACCGCAAGAACTATTTAGGTATGTATCCTTTGCAAGCACACATGAACTTAAATTGACTTTTAATATATGCATTCATTATTATTTTCTAATAGTTTTCCCGTGCATCGCACGGGTTAGCGACTAGTATATATATAAAACCGAAACTTTTGAAGCTTCCACAATTTTCCACATCAGCACAGTATTAAAAAAAAACCGAAACTTTTGAAACTTTCACAATTTTTCACATTAGCACAGTATTAAAAAAAAAAAAAAAAAAACCAAAACCAAAACAAAAAAAAAAAAAACCAAAAGCACAGTATTAAAAACATCCTTTCCCATTCCTTTTCACGATGGATTTCACGATGCTCTGCTTTTCCAAATCCTCTGCCTTTTCCACCATCGATCTCCTTCATCAGACCACCGAAGACGGGATCGCAACGTCCTTTCCCATTCCCTTTCACGATGCTCTGGCTTTCCCAATCCTTTGCCTTTCCCATGTCATCCGATATCTCCTTCCTCAGACCAGCGATTTGCTTAAGACCATCGATCTCCTTCATCAGACCACTGACGACGGCATCGCATCCACCATACCCACCATCACATCCGATATCTCCTTCCTCAGACCACCGATTTGCCTAACACCATCGATCTCACCCATATCCTCTTCACTAGGTTTCACCACGTCGAAACCTTTACTGGTAAGGTTTTTTGATTTGTCTTAAAATTTTATCGTTTAAATAGGATTTAGGCTTAGGGATTTCGATCGAATTGATTTTGATTTAGGCTTAGGTTTGGGTATGTAATTTTTGGAATGTGAAATTCTTTAAAATAAATCATGTTTAAGGTTTCAGATATGCTCTTGATTTTTTATTTTTTATTTGTTCTTCACTATGTTGTTTGGTTAATCATCTTATGGGTTCTAAAAACAACTCTGCCGGAGATAGTTCTACTTACATTGTTTAAATTTGAGACAAAATTAAGAGAGAGACAGGGTCTCTAAGGTTCATAGAGAAATTTGAGGGTCACCCCTACGAAAGCTGCCACCTGTTATCATTACACCATTCCGTCAATGTCATATTCCTAAAACCACTACCAGTAATTTAGATAAATAAATAATTGTGCGTTATATAGGTTTTGGTTGGCTTAGTTTTGATATAGGTATCTTTTCTCCTTATTCTTTAAATAGCTTTCTTTTTGTCTACATGAATATTAGATGGGTATAGAGTCTCTAGAAAACCACCCCATTCTCGATCTCTCAAATTTTGCCTTTTGCTATATGCATGCAAATTGTTTGACAAAATAGCTTCATATTTTTTCCGTTTTAACTTCAACAGACTTTAATATAACTATATGAAAGGTTTGTTGCAGACTAGTCCTCTTAGTTGGTATGTTCTGTGAAGTTGAGGTGGATCTATGAAAAGGGTTTTAGGTAAAATCAAAGGTTTGTTGGAGTCCTGTCAGTTTAAATTATTTTGGTTGTTGTCTTTTGGCATTGAAGCTATTGAATCTTTCATTATTAGCAATGAAGATGAGTTAATTAATTAATGGTTAAACATCTTGACAGCTCTGTTGTAGTTGACCAAAGTGAAAAGTTGAATCAATACTACTTACAGCTCTTTTGTCCCAATTCCTTATTAGTTTTTCCAATCTTAGTTTGATATCTAGCCTTTTAAATTCTAATGTCATCATCTTATTCCTCTCATTGCAAATTGAACCAAATTCAATGGAAGTCCCCCACTTGGGTTTTGCCCTGTTTATGGGTTGAAAATATATATCTGGGTTTTTTGTAATCCTGGGATTTGACTTTGGTTTGGGATATATTATATATATGAAATTAATGGGCAACAATGCAGTGTATTGGTGTGTAAAATTGCTGTGCCCAATGCATTGGACAATATGGAGATGCTGTAAATGGCACATTTGAGGTTGATGACCCCCCCCCTACCGTTTTCCCAATTATGCTTTTTTATCATTGTGATGAAAAAGTTGCTGTATATATGTGTACAGCAGCAAATATATGATTGCTGTTTTAAATCTGTTTTTTTTTTTTTTTTTTTTTTTTTTCGGCACTTTACTATTTGTCTTCTATTAATGATTCTTGGCTGAAAATTGGATTGTTATGGTTTTGCAGGTAGGGATTTAGCATTTTGATATCTGGCTTATTTGGTAATACAACTATAAGACGAGGAAAGTCAGGTATTTACCAGTCTTTCCTTTATTCTGTACTGTTTATTGCATATTTATTGGTAATATGTTTGTAGAGAGAATTTGAAATTGGAATATGACCATAATCACATCTATATGTTTTTTTAATTCTGAAGTTAGTATGTGAATGCTATATTTTTCTTCAATTTTTCCCCTTTCTATAACATCTAACTGTTAATTTGTAATATATGTTTTTGCTATATAGTTATATTTATGAATTAAATTTTTGTGAATGCTTTGCTTTTAGTTTATTCCACAAGCATGGAGTCTGCTTTCTATGCAAGATTGAGACGAAGATTAATTTTATCTGAAAAGAGAAATGGAAGGGGTACGATATTGACATATTAAAAAAATATTTTTCTTTAAAAAACTCATAATTAGTATGTAACCTAATAATTAGTATGAAACCTAGGCCAAACAAGAACAAGAGATGATGAGCCATTTGAAAGGAGTATTCGACGTAGACAATATATCATTAATGATGAAAGTAGAAAACAATGTAAGTGTGGACGAGCAAGAGTTAGAGTTGTTGTTCTTTCCGTCTCCTCAATACTCAGTCTCCACTCCCATTTGAGCCAACTCCTCCAAGAAGGTCACTCTCTCTCTCTCTCTCTCTGTGACTAAATCCATTTTAGTACGAATAGCATTAGATATTCTTGAATCGTTTTAACTTTTATTTAGTTTTACTAATTGGTTTATATTTGAATTGCTTTTAGTTTGAGTATTGTTGGTTTCAAAAGTCGATTTGGATTATAATAGTCTAATCACACCTTAGAATTTGTTCAATTAATTGGGTTTGTTCGTGTGTTTCCATCTCATTAATTTTTTAATATAATTTCTTATTATGATTTTGTAGCCGATAAAGGTAATCGTAAATGTGCACACAGAGATGGATGGAGAGAGATTAAGAGAGGAATTCTAGGACTGTCAAACTACTACCATGTCAAATCATCACCCACCTTCAACCCTGCCTCTTGACACCTTCATATACTGCAAGAACCACTACCAGTACAGGTATTTTTAACAACAAAAATTTGTGTTAAATATTATTTAGGTTTTGTTATTTGTTAGTTTTTTTTTTTTTAGATTTAATTTTGTGAAAAATAATTATTAATATAACTCATATTTGTAGTCTAATTATTGTGTTGATGGTTTAATTAGGTCGACAACTGTTCACAACTGCTTATGCTTCACTGTCATCATTCTTTTGAACCCTTGGAAGGGTGAGCTTCAGTAATTTGAAATAAAATGATTTAGAAAGAAGATAAAGTTTTTCACTTACCAAAAAAAAAGGAAAGAAGATAAGGTTTTAGTCAATAGGCTTTCTATGTTGCTCCTGTGGTCATAAGGCTAATCTTCATTTTCCAGTATTCAAACTAACATTATTGCTGCTATGTGCTACTATACTAAGGCCTGGTGCTGCTGTTTGTGAAATTTTTTTGTTGTTGTTGTACATGCTAATATGCATTATGCTTCTATTGTACTTAGTGTTAGCTGTATTGTGATAATTGGTAATTGTTGGCATTGTACTAGGAATTGATGCAAAGTCCAGGATGTTTTGGTAGTTATTGGCAGATTCTTAAAAAAGCACTTAGTGAGAAATATTAACATAGGTTGTGTTTGTTTGCTTCACGTTAATAGAAGGTTGCAAGGAAATTCAAATGTTAATAAAAAGTTGGCCTCTTAAGAGTGTGCCACCTCAGCTTTGGAGTCTTCACAATTTTACACCTCAACAATATTTTTAATTTTTATTTTTAGCATGGTATTTTAGTTAAATATTTTACTTAGTTTGAACTTAGAACTACTTTGAACCCGATAATGCACTCCCCCTCTCTCTATCTCTGTAACCTCAATAGGCTATGGTTGCTACCGTGATTTCAAATATCTCTAATAGCAACCTCTAAGGACAACCATCCAAAGGCAAGATGGAATGTGGGGTACCGCTGCAAGTGTTGCCTTGAAAAGAAAAGACTGCAGTTGATTCAAATGCTCCAGCTACTGCTTGCAGTGCACACAAGACTGAGACAAGGCTGATGAATAACTTTATATGTAATAACATTATAACCTTATTTCACAAAGTTCAAGGTCCTTAATATTTTTCTTTTAATATGTTTTTTTATTTATTCATTTAAATAGATGTAGTTTATTTAAAGATATGTAAAGCATTCTTGTGTTTGCATGTTGCGCTCCCTTTCTACTGTTTATTAATTGCACCATGTATGACTTTTCAAATGATACTCCTAAATGTGATTTTTAAAGCGCATTGATGATGACAAGAACAAAGAATAAACAACTAAGATTATCAAGATTTTGCAAACAGACTGAATAATAGAAGGGATTATTTTAAAAAAAATGATAGAGACCTTAAATTTCATGAAAGAAAGGATGCAATTGATAGTAGATGTAGGATGCCTACCAGTAGTTTGAGGTTGTTAACTAAAGGTACAAATAAGTAATACAAAGTTAGATGTTGTTTTTTAACTTTATACTTAGGTAGAAAATCTGAAAGGAAAACAATTTGTTTTCCAAATACAACTAAATGACTATAATCTCAACTATGGATCGGAATTTTACACTGTCAAGAAACTTTTTGACTCTTTTGAAGAAATTGACAAAGCAATTCAACTTGATAAAATGGCAGAAGTAAGTATTCTTTAATTTAGAAAAATTACAAATATGATATTTAAGATGTATATGTTGTAATACATTCCTCAACTTGTTCTATTGCCAGGTTTACATCAGTGATACTTCAAATGAATGTAGCAACAACTTATCAATTGAAGAAGATGGTGATTGTACCAAATTTCAAAAACTTGATGTTCAAACCAATGTGCAACTCACACCAACATCTGTACTCAAGGAAAACAAAAGGGCATATTTAGGGACTACTACAAAGCAACAAAGGAAGAAGATACAAAAAACATTTTAAAGTTGTCTTTCAATCTCTAAAATTTTCTATGCACAATTTGGTTTTAATGAATTTGTGATTTTGATACTAAAGACATATTAGAACAAACAAATTTTTTTTGCTTTTATGCACTGTAAGGACACGATTTGGTATCGAACCTAAATAATATTGGGTTCGTACGTAAAAGGCCCAGACAATATGATTTGTAGAGCGTGGGTGTAAAGAACTAGGTTAACTCTGATATCCCTTCCCAAAAATTCCCTCTCAAACACGTTAAAGGTTTAAAGCTTATCTAATGAATCCCCTCCTCAGTGGACTGGGTAACACTCCTTTTCTCTTCCTCCTTTAACCTTCTTTTCTTATGTCCGTTCTTTTTTCTCTCTTTTTCTGTTCCGATCCCCTTTTTCATGTTCCTCTTTTCGTATATATACTCCCCTTTGCGCTTCATCCTTACCACACACGTGTAGGTTGGGTCCGAAGGATTTCTTTCTGTCCCATCTGGCATCTCCTGGAACCTCCTATAGGCAGCTGTAAGGCTGCTTCCTTACTGTTCAGGTATCACCTCCACATTAATGCGGCCAGAGGGTTGGTTGAGAAGTCATTAATGCGGAGGCAGCTGTAGTGACAGATATTTGTTTGCCTTATCTCTTCCATCCTTAGTCGGTTACTCTTATCCTTTACGGTAGCCTAACTCTGAGATCTTATCGCAGTAAGACCACGTCCCGATCGTCCTCGGACGCTAATATCCTCGGACGCATACTGCCGAGGATTATGGTGTCCTCGGACGGGTATTTGTCCTCGGATGGGCCACGGGCCCAACAACCTTGAATCAATTCTGAGCCCTACGGGCCCATTAATCGAACGGTCCCCACATGCACAATTTGGTTTTAAATTGAAACAGAGAGGAATTAAACTCTTATATTTAGTTATTTGATACCCAGATTTGTTTTTATTTTTTATGAATGACCAAGTTTGTGATTTTTTAGGGATATTTCTGGGTTTTGTATGTTGGATTATATTCTCAAAATTTTAATTAAGCTTCTATTTAGGTGTTGAGGAGAGAAAAACAGTGAAGCACAAGTAAATGGAAGCTCAATCAGTTGTGAATGGGTCTTTTTAGATACATTGGTAAATTGTGAGTTTTGCTTTGTTTTCTAGAGAATTGATGCTGAATTCCAATAGCTAATGTCACATTATTTGGAAAAAATTGGTAGCTTTCCCGTGCATCGCACGGGTTAGTGACTAGTTATACTAAAAAATAATAACAAAAAGTAGTCTAATATAGGACTGGATTCACAATTCTCAGTGTCCTTTAGCAAATGTTCGCTGTTCAATATTTCAAGAATTTGGGATACATGTCATATCTTTAATAACCAATCAAATAAAAGCATCATAGTTGATATTCCCAATACAAAAGGGTTTTTTGTAATAGGATTGATTTTCTAATAGAAAACAAAATACATACACACTATACTAGAACCTGTAGTAGAAGTGTTCAACATGCTTGTACTGCCAAAAAGTGATGATATGCATACAAAAGTAGAACTGCCTTATCCCAAAGAAGAAAATATAAGGAAATCATTTCTTAAACATTTTGGCAAAGGAGATTGAACTAGCACACCTGTATATGCTCAATGGGAACATGAAAGAAGTTTCAGACTTTCAGTGACCTCTTCTAATAATTTCTTGCTCTGCAGTCCAAATATAAAGTTAGTTATGTTCGTTTTTTCTTGGACTATAAGGAAAAACCATAAAAGAAGAAACAAGAACAACTATTGCATCTGCTTGAGACCTTTTAAAAATAAAAATAGAATATGAAAGAACCTTTCCTAAGGTTTTGGATCTAAAAGTGTGAAAAAATTTAGTCTAAAATTTGATTGTTGGTGAGAATTGAAAAGTATTACTATTTATACGATTAAGATCATTTATCAAAATAATAAAAGACATCCATGATTTAAAATAAAAAATAAAATTACTGTCCACCATGATTTCGTTTATGCAAAATTAATAGGAAACAAAAGATTGAAAAACTTAATGGCCAATCTATAACTCTTAAGATGGTCTTCAATCATTTTAGTAGATCCATAATTCTCTAGTTAAAGATGATAGTATAGATATATAGAAAAATATTCATATAGAAACTATTTGTATTGGAAAATTCTCAATTTTTTTTTCTTAGAAAGAAGATCAATATTAAGGCATGGGTCGATGTTGATAACGCCACCAACAGGAATATTTATAATAAGACCGAGTTTAATAATGTCAAGTCATTGATAAAATTGATAAGAAAAACATTTTTTCTCTAATGTTTCATCAAGATTAGAAAATTAACCCACCCAATAAATAAATAAATAAACCTTGTTGATTAGATGTAATTGTCATGGTGATTTTATTATCTAGACAAATTAAAATTTAAAATATTAGGAAGTACCTTAAACTTGGATTCTCCTAATTTCAGATTTGCGTATAGTAGAACCAAGAAAAGCACTTTTGATCAAATGTAGTTCTTTGGTAACTTCCTTCATCTTCATTCTGTCTTTTTTTTTTTTTTTTTGAGAAAGAAGCTGACTTATTTTATTAACTTGAAACAATTACATCCAAATCTAAAATCGAAACAATATACAATGGGACATCTTCCATCCATATTTGAAAATCTGGTATGCGTAATGCATTTTTCGCTAGACTATGAGAAACCCTATTGCCGTTTCTCTTAACATGAGAATACAACAATTGTTCAAAACTATTAGCAACCCTTTTCACATTGTCTACCAATAGACCTATTGGAGATAGGCTACACTCTCTTGACTTCAAAGTTTTAATCTGACCAAGAGAATCTCCTTCAATAGTAGCTCTTCGAAAACCTAATTCATGCGCAAATGTTATTGCCTTCAGAGCAGCCAGTGCCTCAACCTCATCAGGCTTGTAAGCTTGATGAATTTTTTCTGAACAAGAAGCCAGCACAGCTGCATTATTATCCCGAATTACCACTATTGCCGCCACTTGAAATTGATTTCCCTTGGAATATTTTTTAAAGGCATTCATTCTGTCTTTTGGTGATTCCATTGAACATGCAAGTCAAATTTCAAGAATTGATACTAAGCATTTATGCACATTGGGATCCATTTCGTCTTCTTGAATTTCATTGCCATTATTATAACTAGTCGCATACCCGTGCGTTGCGCGTGATAATTTTTTTAGGATAGTCTCATTAAATATTTTATTAATACTATAATTTTAGTTATTAACCATTGATTTTTCATTAGTTTTTAAGTCAATAAAAACCTTAAAGATACCTTTTTTTTTACCTTTATACACACACACACACACACACACACATAGTGAATCTTTACACATACCTTTAAGAAAATTCTATATATTCCACTTTTTTGGATGCGTAAAATTATAGGCTACTACTCCATAATGATAGTGGCTAATTAATTTTATATATATATATATATATATATGTATGTATATTTTAGTGATCTCATTTGTAATGCTTCTTACCATTATCATATATTTACTAACTGATGATTTGTATAACAAAGACGATAAATGAGACGTAGCATTATTCATTAGATTTTCGAAAGTAATAGTGTATGAAAATTTTATATACATATAAATATATATATATATATATATATTATATAAATAAGGTTAAATGAAATGTCAAAAAATAGATTTTTAAATTTTCCTAACTTTATTTCTTATGTAATTTCTATTACTATCAGAGAACATCTCTTTTTTAGTTATGATTAATATGGTTTCCATAGTTAGAGTTTGATTAGTTTTAAATTTAAATTTAGTACTATGATTGTATTTAATTGTTGATTGTTGATTTAATTTTTTAAGTGAATTTAACGGTCTATGTTACTACACTGTAAAGTTTTTAATTTTCTCCATACGGTAATCTCTATTTTATTTTTTACTTCTCCTTACAACCTTTTTGTTTTCCAATCAATGATTACTAATTGACGTTTGATTTTTTTCTTTATCTACTATTTATTACTTTGTATTGGTTTTTTTCTATACCATCTCTCTCTCTCTCTCTCTCCATTGGCAACCTATTGTTTTCCAAAATTTGATGATGATTTTATGAAATTAAATATGCATTATTAGTTTTTTTTTTCTAATTTTTTTATTCATAAATTTAGTGTTTCTAACTTGATTTGTTTCATATTTCATTCTTCCTTTGATGCATTGGGTGTGAGAATGAGTGTTTCCCTAGCATTACTCCACTTAATGTGGACAATTTTATTTATTTAATTTAGGTAAAATATTATATTTAAAATTTTTTAAAATAAAAAGGAGTGGAAATATAAATAATTTAATGATATATATGGAGGATGTGGCTGAATTTAAATGTTAAATAAAATGATATGAGAAAAAAATAAAAATAAAATACATAACAATAAACACTAACTTATCCAAATTGTAAAGTTGTGATTTACAACTATGTTTTATGTTGGCTTTATTCAATGACAAAAAGTGTTGTAATTGCTTTAATTTGATTCCTTGTATTTTTGTGGGATTTATTTGTAATGGGTTTAGTATTTAGTGGTGGAGATTTGATCAAGATAGCTAAAAGTCACATGAGGAGCACATGCCATAACCTGAAGAGTCATGCCAGCTTGGAGGATTTCGACTTTCTTACCTTTCACCCATACTATTTATACCTTCATTATCCATAGAAATTGCAGGTAGGCCATTCAGAGAGAAAAAACCCTAGAATAGTTTTCTACAACACACACACCCATTCTTTTAGAGAGAGAGCTACTCATCCTTAGTGAAAAATCATTGTAGCCTCTTCTTCTTCCCTCTTCCATTGTCATACCTTGAGAGGAGATTTGTACCCAAACACAACTTACACATTTTCAGAGTGTAGAGAGTGTTTTGGAGCTTGGGAAGCTTTGGGGATTTGCCAAAAGAAGTCGGTGAGGCTTGGCGGATGCAATCGGGTGTATTCCGAGATCCAGAAAGTTAGAAAAGACATAGTTCCGAGAAACCTTGTTAGAGTAAGAGCTTGGTGGGCTTAGGTGCATTGGGTAGATTAGGCTTAGAGGGTCTTTTGCTATTTGTGTATCCCAACTTATTATCTAGTGGATCGATTTACCGCTTGGAGGGTAATAGAGAGTTTTTTCGCAGAGTTCTTCAGTTTTCTCTTCGATAACACATCTTGGTGTTATCTTGTTGTTGCATCTCTCTTCCCTTACTCTTGTACTTTACTTTTAGTGTTTGTTATTCATGTTTATGCACTAGAGTAGTTGTTGGTTTATTGCACTTCATTTACTCTTGTTCCCTACTTAGATAAGTTAGAGTAAAAGTAATCTAGCCATAACTTTTAATTGAGGGTCTAAACAAGCTCTTGTGTTTTAACATAAATCCGAGGTTTCACAAATAATTCTATGTAATATAATAATAGTACATACTTATATAATATTTTTAATTATTTATAATGCAATATGATAATATTTAACAATTAAAGTCATACAAAAATAATAAATAAAAACTTAAAACACAAAACTAAATCTCATCAACCAAAATAGAGTTCTAAAGAATACAAAACTTTATCAAGCTAAAATAGAGATGCAAGAAAAATAAAAATAAAAATCCACCAAAAAATTGAGGGAGAAAGAGTGGGAAATAACCACTTTTTTGTTAGAGAAAATTATGTAAAGAATGGAAGTGTGAATGACAAATTTATACTAAGAGGATGATAATTAAAAGAAACAAAATAAAGGAAGATAAAAGGAAAGAGAAAGAGTGATATCAAGGTAAAATGTTTAGGGAGATGAAAAGGTAAAGAGAAGGAGAAAGTGTAAATGTTAAAAAAAAAAATGAGTACAATATGATGAGCACAATTTTCTTTTATTTGAATTTAAGTAAAATATTACATTTTTTATTTTATTTTTTAAAACAAAAAAGAGAGAGAAAATATAAGTAATTTAATGATAAGGAGGATATGGTTGAATTTCAATATTGAGTAAAATAGAAGAGAAGAAAAAAATAAGAAAAATTAAAAGATATAACAATAAAGACTAAATTATCCAAATTATGCTATGTAATGGAATACTATTTTATTTTTATCTTCTATCTTTAATTTTTTTATAATTTAATTGAATAAAATTTAACAATCAAAGAGCAAAATAATAATAATATTAACTTAAAACACAAAACTAAATCGCATCAACCTAAATTAGAGTTCTTAAAGACAAAAAAATTTATCAACCTAAAGCGGAGATGCAATAAAAAATAAAAATCCACCAAAACATTGAGAGAGAGAGAGAGAGAGAGAGAGAGAGAGAACCTTTTGTGAGAGAAAACAATGCAAAGAATGGAAAAGAGTGACAAATTTATAGTAAGAGGGAAGGGATAAGAAGAGACAAATAAAGGAAGATGAAGGGAAAAATGAATAGCAACATTCAAGTAGAGGGTAGTTGGGAGATGAAAAGGTAAGGGAAGAAGAAATGTTGAAGAAAGTGTAAATATTTAAAAAATAAGTGAATATAAAAAAAAATTATAGGAAAATTGGAAAAAAAAAATTATATATATATAGATGTTAAAACCGACAAAAATGAATATATAAAGTCAATAATCTATATATATATATATATATATTTGTAAAAAAAAAAAGGAATAAATAATGAATAATAATTATGTGGCGAATGACGTGGCGATGAGGTGGCACAACAGGAGCTCAGCAGCAATAAATGTCACGCTTCAGCTTTAAGTAATATATAGATCTCTGGCTGCCACAATTGCTATTGGTGCTTCATCAACTTCTCCTGGTAGAAGGATTGGGTCAACAATTTGAACAAGCTTTTCAGGTAGTGTCGTCTTAGCAAAATTGTGGAGATTGAGACCATCTTTAAACATGTCATCAGTGGGTCTCTTTCCTAAGAACATCTCCAGTAGTAATATACCATAGTTGTACGCTTCTGCTTCTATTGATGTCTCATCACCCATGTCATTCTCTGTAATTTAATATGACATGTAAGGGAAAATTTTCAGTTCTTACAATGATATTTGGAATTTAATGCAAGTACAACTTCATTTGGTTGTATATTCAAAATAGCAAAATAAACGTTGAACCTAAAGAGGAACGTGAAGACAAAATCCATCATTTCAAATTTTCAAGTTAGAAGCATTGATAATTTGTGCGCGTGTGCATGTTCTAGTGCGATATGTTCATAGATTATATCGATCAAATATTTGTTGGTGTTTCAGTTATTTTATATAAATTTTGTAAAGTTTTTCATGCGGAACAAATCTATTTTAAAAACAATTTCACTTCCTTCCATATAAGTATCACAATTCACAATCTACATTAGGCTCATAACAAGCAGGCAATATTTGTGATTTATGTGTAGCATAGAAAATGTGGTTAATGGTTTGGACTAGTTGGACTCCTTGGGTACGAATGCCTTCGCTGCCCCATCAGGGCCGGCTCAACAAGTTTTGGGGCCTTAGGCGAAAATTTTAAATGAGACCTTTTTATAATTAAATATTAATAAAATAAAATATATTTATATATTAATTTTTTTTATTTAAAATTTATTTTCCTTACTTTTTGAAATGCAAAATTATAATAATATGATATACATCAAATTATTAATTGACATAATAATTTATAATAATAAATAAAATGTCATATTAAAAAAAAAAAAAAAAAAAAAAAAAGAAGAGGGTTGAGAAACCGTCAGACCAAAGTGAATAACTTTGGTCTTTAACCAAAAAAAAAAAAAAACTGTGCTGTGGTCAGTGGTTTGACGTGACATACCACTGACCACAGTACTCCTATTAAAAAAAAATTGAGAACCATTCAGTCGGATCAGCTTTTTTCTCCAATTTCTATGGCTAAGTTTTAAAGTAGATAAAAGTCCACAGACGGGTAGAACAAAAAACGTGTCCATCCTATCAAATAGTTGTGCAGTGCGGTGAATGGGTGAAACAAACTAAAAATATATATAATATAAGTTAAAGAAATAGATGGCTCTTGAGTCTTTATTTTCGGAAAGACAAAGAGAAAGAGGGGAAGAAAAAACTGAAGCAGAAAAATACCTTCTGTGACTGCCGACTGGTGCCTGATAGAGTGGTATGCAGGAATCAACAAAGAAAAATTTTAAGCTAGAGAGGCTGACTGAGTTGATGAAAGAAAATCAAAAATCAAGATGAAGATGAAGAAAAGAAAGGTAAAACCGTAAGAAGATGAAGAGGCAGAGAGTTGAGAGGTTTTTCTTTTGTTTTTGACATTTATAATCTCTATTTTAGCATATTTCAAGACAATTACGTTATATTATTAATGAATTTGTCTGCTATTAATTTTAATTTTAGCATATTTCAAAAATGAGTTAATACATTTGTCTCCTAAAATTTAATTGTGTTAGCTGAAATTTGACTTTTTTTTTTTCCTTTTTAATCTTTTGCATTTTAGGATATAATGGGACCTTTTAAATGCATTTTATTGACCAATAAAAATGCTTAAAATTTTTTTTAACTAAAATATATAAATAAATATATTATATATAAAATTTTTTTTTACAAGTGGGGCCTTCTTTTATTTGGGGGCCTTAGGCGGTTGCATCTCTTGCATCTGCTGTGGAGCCGGCCCTGTGCCCCATGTTCAACAAAAATCATGTTTCCTATTAGTTTCCATTACCTCAATAATGTTTGTTGACCACTTCTTCAGTATAGGACACGAGTTAATGTCACACAACTATAGCACAGAATTGTTTTGACACCGGATCTACCATATTTGCCATAATAAATTGACAAGCTATCATCAATCATCACAAACATATAGTGTTGAGGAAATAAATGCTTGAAAAATGAAGATACTTAGTCAATGGAGAAAGCAATGTCTCAATTAATCAAATTTATCAAGGCTTAAAACATGCTTGGTGCTTTTGTTTGCTTTTTATTTTTTTATTTTTTTATTTTTGAGAATCTGCTTTTGTTTCCTTTAAATTCTTCAATTAAAATAAAATTGTAAATTGAGTGGCTAGGTACGCTTCTATGTGTGCATGAAGAGAGAGAATTTGTATATCCTCTCTTGATGGTAAGGTAATTTCCTAAAATAAAATAATCTAATACATGTAAAGATGTTTTGAAGGTTAACTAGAAGAATTCAAAAGAAGTTACCTTGAACAACGTAACCAATTGATCCCTTTATCCCAATTGTATTAGTTTGCTTTTCTGAAGAATCATTGGTGATTGGGAGGAGCCTTGCTAAACCAAAATCGCTTACATGAGCAACCATGTCATTGTCTAGAAGAACGTTGCTTGGTTTTAAATCACAATGAATGATTGGTTGCATGGAATGGTTGTGAAGATAATCTATTACAAAAGCCACATCAATTGCAACATTTAGTCTTTGAAGAAGGTTCAAGTTCCTTGATTGGTTTTCATTGTCTAGTCTTTGATGAAGCCAAAAATCTAAGCTTCCATTTGTCATGAACTCAAATTCTAGAGCTTTGAATTGATTCCCATTGTAATCCATGCTAGAGCAACAAGTTAATATCTTAACAAGATTTCTATGCCGGATATTTCTTAAGGCATTACATTCAACCATAAAGCTCTTGGAAGCACCCTTTTGTTGAAGATTAAGGACCTTTACAGCAATTGTTCTTTCTTCCAGATGAATAAATCCTTTGTATACAGAGCCAAAACTGCCTGATCCAATTAAATTATTTCAAGAAAATCCATTGGTTGCCTAATAGAGTTCTTTGTATGAAACATTTAGAAGGAGCTCCATTGATGAAACCATTGAAGGTGATTTCTTTCTTGATTTTTTCATCCAAACAATAAAAGATGAAAACAGAAGGAAAATTTGAACAATAGAAACAATTACAATTGCATGTTTGAATCTAATGGATTTTCTTGGTTTCATAACATTTACAGGGCATTTTGGCAACTGCAATTTTTGCATACCACCACAAAGTTTAGTATTTCCAATTAATGATAAGGCACTTATGTTTTTGAAAACCCCTTTGATTGGTACCTCGCCCTCAAAATTATTGAATGAAAGTTTCAATTTTTCTAAGAAGAATAGCTTCTCTAAACCCTCTGGAATGGGTCTTGAAAGGTTATTTTGTGAAACATCTAAAAGTTGTAGACCTTTCAAAGAAGCCATAGATGATGGCATGGCTCCTTGAAAGGAATTCCCTTGTAGATAAAGATATTCCAAGATCGAACAATTTCCTATAGATATAGGAATTTCACCAGACAAATTATTGTTAGAGATATCCATTTCATTGATATTTTTCAAATTACCTACTTCAAATGGTAGTTTGCCCATGAATGAGTTGTGAGATAAATTAATGTTTACTAGTGGTAAAGAAGAAGTACCAATAAGCTACAGGGGTATGGATCCATTAAGGTTATTTTGTGAAAGGTTCAAGTGTTGCAAATTTTGGCAGTTTATTAAGCTTGGAGATATGGTTCCTTTGAATCGGTTATCTTGTAAGTCGAGTTACAAGATAATTTCTTAAATGTTCTGAGGCTAGCAATGTTGCAGTTAGGGGATTTGGCTATTATTACCAGGTCATGTGACAAATTTGTCAGCTGCTGATTTTTCTAATTGCTTGGTTCACGTTACCCAAAAAATTGAAGGAAAGAAAAAGAAGAGAAACTCATGTGAGGATTTAAATTGGTAGACTGAGTTGACTTTGTCCCTGCCTACTAAATCTATATATTACTAAAAGCTGAAGCGTAGAGTTTAATGTTACTCGTTACGTTACATCAGCTGCCACGTAATTTTTTTTTTTTAAATATAAGTTGTCCTACAATTTTAAAATGGTTTTTACAATTTTCAGTCCTATAAATGCAGCCCACTACTTATTTATTTTCTTCCACTATCACTCTATAATAAATCCAACCCACTACTTATTTAATTACTTCCACTATCACCCTATAATAAATCTGTATAATTAATTCAGTCTACCTCTTATTTATTTAGTTCCACTATCAAGCCCAACCCAAAGCCTTTTCAGTTCAACTTTAGGGTTTTATGTGAGCCTTTTTAGCTTAAAGGAAGAAAAAAAAAAAAATGTTGAAGCTTTTCAAGCTTTGGGGTTTTTTTTTTTTTTTTTTTTTTTTTCCATTCCAATTTTCCTATAATAATTTTTAACATTTATTTTTTTAATATTTACACTTCTCCAACTTTTCTCTTTCCCTTACCATTTCATCTCCTCACTACTTCTTCAATCTTTCTCTCTCCCTTACCTTTTCATCTCCCCACTACTCTCTATATTAATATCATTCTTCCTATTTCCCTTTATCTTCCTTTATTTTTGTCTCTTCTTATTCACACCCTCTTACTATAAATTTGTCACTATCTCTTCTATTCTATGCATAGTTTTCCCTCACAAAAAAAAAAAGGTTCTCTCTCTCTCTCTCTCTCTCTCTCTAAATTTTTTGGTGGATTTTTATTTTTTATTTTTCTTGCATTTCTACTTTAGGTTGATAATTTTTTATATTCTTTAAAACTCTATTTTGGGTTAATGCGATTTAGTTTTGTTTTTTAAATTGTTGTTGTTTTATTTTATTTTATTTTTTATTCTCTTTGATTGTTAAATGTTATCCTATTGCGTTCGGAAGAATTAAATATAGCATATATAAATATAATATTATTCTATTACATAGCATGATTTGGATAATTTGGTATTTATTATGTTAGATATCATTATTTTTTATAGTGTTCAATTTAGATGTTAAACTATGAGACTTTACTAATTTTTATTTATTTTCTAATCCTTTGTGGTGGACAAAGTACTCTTAATAGTTGTATTAGAAGTACTCTATAATGCCATTCATTTAAAGGTTAGCCAAACGAAAATAATCGGATAGGTGACAAATTTTAACTTTTGCAATTTTATTTTAATTATTATTATTTTATAACAATGCATGTATAGAAATTTAATTCTTAGATTTTGCTAATAATTGTTTATTTGATAATATGTTTTGGGTGGCCAAAATTATAATTTTTACAAAGAAAATAACCTTAATAGATTACCAAAAACAAAATTTTATCCTAATATTGGTTCAATTAATCATTGTTAAGTTTTATTAATTTTTTTTTAGTTTACGTTTTTTTGGTGTTTTGGATTGTTCCTATAATAAATAAAAATATAATTATGAAATACATTACTCATTATTAGATTAGTTTAAATTGTAAAAAAAAATTTAATAAAACCACCATAAAAATAATTATCACGTGTAGCACACGGGTTCACGGCTAGTTTCTAATAAAAAGCAGGCCAGGTTCTTCAAAACCAAGGTACACCCTTTGGCCCTTGCAAGCACTTACAACAAGCATGCACTACATATGCCTTTAGTTTGTTATTAAGAGAATAGAATTTCTTTCAATGATTATTTTGATAGCTCTCTACTAGTAAGAAGAACCCTTTCTTTAGCAAGACTAACAAGTCTTGTTTTACATGGAAGTTTATTATTGCTGATTATGTTTTGTTATCCAAAACATTGAACAATAGATATTATTTTTATTATGCATCTTGCAATTTTGATGTGAGTTTAGTGATGTCATGAGAATGAGAAAGAGAAAGAGCCTCTTTTTATATTCATCACAATGTTCGGCACTTTCTGGTTGGTTGTAAATGATAGAAATTGCTATTCTAAACTAAAACTATGTTGTCTGTTGGTCTTTCTCAGATTCAGCACTCTATCAGATAGGAAATTTATTGATGATGAAAAAGAAGTTTCTTTCAAGAAATAGTGTTGCCTTGTGTCTATGTTACTTAAAATTTGATTATGATCTCTTTCTTGTTCAGTTGTTCATTCTATAGAACCCGTTCGCCCAAATTGCCAGCTTTGGCTCTAGCTTAGTCAATTAGGCCATTGCCTGAGGTGCCTTACAAGAGCAAAACCCCAAATTTTAGTTTGAACGTTAGTTTTATTGAAACAATTATTAAATTAAATCTGCGGTTTGCTTGGATAGGGCCAGCTCTTAGGCTAAGCCAATTAGGCCATTGCTAAGGGTCTGTTTGGTTAGAGAGTGAAAAAGTGAGAGGATAGAAAATAGAGAGACGATAGAAAAGTTTTTAGTTTTCTCTCAAGGTGTTTGGTTTAGGAGTAAAAAAGTTGAGGGATAAAAAAATGGAATTTGTTTAAATTTTTGTTCATGCCTCTACCAAAAAAAAAGTAACAAATTAGGGAAAAAAAACTAGATGAACCAAAAAAATAAAAATGAAATAGATGAAACACAACCAAAATGAAAAATATAGAAAAGGACAAAAAGCTAAAATCCTTTTAGTATGCTGGGGGAGAAAACAGTCTAACCTCACTAGTTTTCCTTCCTTAAATCTCTCTAACCAAACATCCAAAAAATCCATTTTCTCTCCACATTTCACTCATTTCTTTTCCATCCTCCCTAAAATCCTTCCAACCAAACGGACCCTAAAGTCACGTATGATGTGGGTCAATATAAATTCAACCTAATTGAAATTTTAAAACATTTTGTTTTGGTTTTTATTTATTATAAATTTGTTAGAAGTGTGCTAAATCACCATGAATGATCAGTTTTTCATAACAATTCAAGACTTCAATTTTTTATAAACAAGTCTTCTACATTATACATAGCCATACACTAAACAATCTCTCTCTCAAACACAAAAATTAACATTAGAAATTGGATTTTAGCTCTACTCACATTACCCAAGGTAAATTATAAGTATTTACTAAAATAATAATAAATTTTAATATTTTTGATTGGACGTTGAGTGGCATTTTTTAAATACCAAATATTTTTTTTACTATTATTTAATAAGATGACGGCTGTGATTAATTGAAAACGATTTTAAAAAATAAAGGGCCAAATAGGGTCCCAAAAAATTGAAAGCCAAAGTAAAAAATGACAAAAAATAGAAGAACCAAAAGGATGAGAGCATGATATAAATACCACATTTCAGCCGCCTCCTTCCCCAGTTTTTTTCTGCTCTCTCACCACACAATGAGATAACTGATCAGTAGCTTAGAGTTAGTTCAAGGAAACTGCCCTCAAACCGAACCGACCCGAACCGATTCTCTATTTCTATCTCTCTCTTTCTCAATTCTCAAACTCTATCGTTTCGTTCTGATTTCCGTTGCCGAATTGGTTGCTGGATCTTCAGGAAAATGGGTACGCGTCTTCGTTCTTCGCACACTTGTTTTCGTTCTTATTGTTATTCTACACTTACTGCTGCTACTACTACTAGTATTGCTAGTGCTAAAAAAAACCCGAATCACAATCAGAGTCAAAATCAATTCTTGAAACCTGTTAGAGATCAGTGCAAATCTAGAAGCTTTAGGAATGTTGATGATGCCTTAGACCTGTTTGATAAAATGCTTCACACGCGCCCTTTGCCTTCCATTGCCGATTTTAATCACGTTTTGGGTGGCATTGCAAGAATGAAGCATTACCCAGTAGTCATTTCTCTAATTAAACGAATCGAATCATTCGGAATCTCTCCCGATGTTTATACTCTTAATATTTTGATTAACTGCTTCTGTCATTGGAACCGTCTAGGTTTTGGGTTTTCTGTCTTGGCTACAATTTTGAAACTTGGTTATCACCCAGACTCTGTTACTCTAAACACCCTTGTGAAGGGTCTCTGTCTTCAAGGTAACATTGCTGGAGCTGTGAAGTTGGTAGAAGATATGGAGAAGAAAGGGTATCAACCTGATGCATTTACTTGTGGAACGATACTAAATGCTCTGTGTAAGATTGGTAAGGCTGATATGGCTCTTGGGTTGCTCAGGAAATTGGAAGAAGGAGATTTTGAGCTTAATCTGGCAGCGTATAACACAATCATTGACAGTTTGTGTAAGGATAGGTTGGTAACTGAGGCCTTGAACTTTTTGACTGAAATGATGAGTGAAGGCATTCAGCCAGACCTTTTCACTTACAATTCCTTAATTCAAGGCCTATGCAATTGCGGCAGGTGGAGAGAGGCTACTACTTTGTTGAACAAGATGGCACAGAGGAAGATCGTGCCAGGTGTGTGGACCTTCAACATATTGGTGGACGCATTTTGCAAAGAGGGGATGTTGATAGAGGCAAAAAAAGTTTTTGAGAAGATGATTCAAAGAGGTATTGAGCCTGACGTAGTCTCTTATAGTTCTTTAATTGATGGATACTGTTTGCAAAATAAATTGAAGGATGCCATCGAAGCATTGAACATGATGGTTGAGAGGGGTTGTCCACCTAATGTTGTTAGCTATAGCACATTGATTAATGGATTTTGTAAAAATAAAAGAATTGATGAGGCAATGAATCTCTTTAATGAAATGTCCAACAAGGGAGTAACTCCTAATGTTGTGACTTACAACACTCTTATAGGTGGGTTTTGTCGAGTGGAGAGACATAAGGCTGCTCTAGAGCTATTCCATAAAATGCAGGCTTGTGGCCAACTTCCAGATCCCCAAACTTATGCTGTCTTGTTGGACGGCCTGTGTAAGAATGGACTAGTTGTTGAGGCAATAAAAGTGTTTCTTGATATGGAAGACAAAACGTTGGGCAATTATATTGTGACTTACAACATTTTGATTGATGGTTTGTGTAATGTTCAGAATCTTAAAGTTGCAAGAGAACTCTTTTATAGTCTACCTGCAAAAGGATTGCAACCCAATGTTCGAACTTACAACATAATGCTCAAAGGGCTTTGCAAAGAGGGACTGCTAGAAGAAGCAAGTGAGATATTTGAGAAAATGGATGGGAGCGGTTGTTCACCTGACGATTGCACATATAACACAATAATCCAAGGGTTACTGCAACATAATGAGACATCAAAGGCAGTTAAATATCTTGAAATAATGGTTGATAAGGGTTTTTCAGCAAATGCGACAGTTGCAAGCAAGTTTTTTGACTTGCTGTCATCTAATCAAGTAGATAAGAACATTCAAGAATTTCTCCAGAAGCCTAAGTGAAGGTCTTTTAGTTTCTCAACATCAAGGACAAGTTTCATATTTTATCCATCACATGTCAATCTTTAAAAGATGTGTATCATTTCAGGTAAATTTTGTAGTTTCTAAAGATGATTTTCTATTTCATTTATGTATGCATGATTGTTTGTATCTTTAATTGTTCTATCTTTTGTTGTGATTTCATTGTGCACTCATGTTGTTGCTTGGAAGTTGGAACCTATTTTCCTAGATAGTTGTTTCAAAATTTTTTCTTATTTAAGGTTAATGCTAAATATTGTTGCTCTAAAATTTGTAATTTTTTGTGTGGTTATACGTCCCTTAGCCAATGGAATTAATGATAATAAATGTTCCCTTCAATGAAATTAAGTTTTGGAGTTGCATTTATGCAAACTGAGTCCCCCCTCCCCCTTCCCTTTTTTCCCCCTCTTATAAGCCTTGTGGTGCTTTTGTGCAGTGGACTCGAGTCAAATTTTGTTAGTCTAGCTTGGTTGGTTTATCAACTCAAGGAGTTAGCTGATAATTTTGTATGTGCTTCTCCTTGAATTGTCTAAGAGAGAAGCAACTTAGTTTGTAGTGCAATACAAAATTAACTTCATGGTATAATCATTTTGACATTTACGATTTAAAGTAAATGAATTGAGTTGGAAACTCCCAACTTGTGATCATATAGCTGAAGAATAGTTCATTTGTTAGTGATTGATTACATTTCATGGACACAAAGAGCTGATTCTTTTGGAGCTTTTGTAATTTCATTTTGTTGTATGTAGATTGTGATTTTCTAGCCTAACTTAGGTTAGGTTTCTTAGTTTTAGTTAGTGATGTTATGCTTAACGAAAACCAATCTTTTTGAAATACACAAGGTTAACTTAGTGATGTCATGTTTGGTCAAGTATAAGATAGATAATCCTATAGGTCTTGTGAAATATACAACAAGGTTTATAAAAGTCGTGCTGTAGGTTACTGCAAAATCATTATGATGAGATAATTATTATGTATGAGTGTTTTCTTGTGAGGTTGATTTGGTCTTTGACTTGTGATTTTGGGAATTCAGCTTGAGATAAAAGATGGGGTTCTCTTTCACCAAGCTTTTTAGCTGGCCTTTTGCCAAGGAGATGCGTATTCTAATGGTGGGTCTTCATGTAGTGGGCAAGACTACCATTTTGTACAAGTTGAAATTGGGAGAGATTGGGACCACCCTTCCTACCATTGGTATTCTTTTGCTATATTGTTAACATTGTTCTATTATATAATGTGCTGCTTGTTTGTAGCTATAGGTAGTTGGATTTTACAAATTCTTTTGTTGCTTAGAATTTTATAGGTGACACTGATTTTCATAATAATTAATATGATTAATTTTTTTTTTTTAAACTTTTCTCTAGCTAAAATAGAAAGACAAATGCTTAGGTTAACTTTCCTTCAAAACATTGTTTCTTTTTTTTTTGGGGGGGGGGGGGGGGGGATTTTTAACAGAACAAGATTCTCTCAAATTATTTGGGTTGGGTGAGTTTATCATTAATCCAGGCTCAAGTCGTTGCCCTCAAGTAAATCATTCGGAACTTCATTTATGGCGAATGTATATACTTCTAGGAATGACTTGGTTTGGGTGTCGTTGGAGTTTCCAAGTAGAAGCAATTGAAGATTTGGCTCTAAAAATAAACTTAACTATCGTTGGGTACATCGGGGTAGATCCTCATAAGGAATTATTAGATGAGAGAGCCATGAAGGAGAACTTTAGTCTCTATGAAGTTTGAAAGGAACTCAACCCAAAACTCAAACTGACTTGATGAATAAAGGCAGGACTGGAAAATTGGGTTCCTAACCAAGAGTGCTGAACAACACTTTGGTCCCGGATTTCAATGTAAAACGACACTAATGACAATTCGACACAAAAGCTCTGACCTAAAGTGCTGTGTGCCGATCAGCCTATCTTGTTCTGTTAAGCTCTGTATTCCTACAACACATCCTTGATAGTTGCTCATATGTGTTGGCAAGTTGGGAACACTGTTTTGATGGCTGGAATTGGGTTCTCATGTATAGGGATAATGTGGTCCATTTGGGAAGTTAGTTAGGATAAATAGTTGCATGGTTATTTAGCATATGCAAGGGATTAGTTTTTCAACATATAGAACAACTTGTATGAAGGATTTTAGTCTTTCAACATCAGGTACTTGGTTTCATAATTTAATGCTTTGCTACTCAATCTATAAGGAGTTGCCTTTCATGTATATTAGTAGTGAAGATGTGGAAAACCTCAATTGGTTCTTTAAATCTGTGAGAGATCAATGCAGATCTCAAAGCTTTAGGAATGTTGGTAGTGCCTTAGGGTTGTTTGATCAATCGGTTCCCTTTTGCCTTTTTCCTTCCGTTTTGGATTTTAATCCTATGTTATATACCTGTTGGCATGGCAATTAAAGTTTTCTATCTGAGGAAATGAAATAGTAATATAGATATACTACTTAAACACATTGTATCACTTTATTTCACTATGAATGCTGTGCTACCAAGATACTTAAATCAACAAAGATGGTAATGGTCATCAATTCTTAGGTGGATTTATGCTACATCTAGTTGCATGCATTCACTACTAGGTCTGGATAATAAGCATTGAAATTATAAATTTTTTTCACAAAAAATAGAACTCTTTGAGGACTTTTCAGGGTCACTCCTAAAACATTTGATCCATGAACAGGTGTGTTAACACTATAGCATGATGATTGCGGTAAAGTTACTATAACAAAACTTTTAATATAAAATATATGGGGTTTGGATGATGATTGTTAATTCTACTAGAGGATCATCGAATGAGGACACTCATGCAGCTTTATTACTTTATGCTAATATGCCTGCTAACTTTAAAAGCAATTACAATCCTACTGCACATCAGAATTGGTAAACCATTAAAGTGTAGTACATATTCTATATACAACTCTATTGACATATGTTACAACATTTCATCTAGATCAAATTGTTTTATGTAGGATGGAAAAGCCTTCATTGGAGGGACCATTTGGGTTTGTCCTCTAGTCTAAGCATTTCATTTCCTGTATTTATTTGATATTTTTCTAATAATATTTGCAGTTAGTTTTATTGATTCCTAAATAATTATGAATTGGATGAATATAAATCCATTTGGTATAGTCGTTAAAGATGGTTTTGAGAGGTTCATTCTTTTTTTGTTTGATACAATGCTTCACATGCACCCTTTCCCTTCCCTTGTAGATTTTAATCAATTTTTGGGTGCCATTGCAAGAATGAAGCATTACTATGTGGTCATTAATTTAGATAGAGATATGGAACCACTAGGAATTGCTCCCAATATCTTTGGCTAGAACAGTACAGATGGCAGTGGTACCTTGGTTTCTAGGCTTGATTATGACACAGTTGATCTATCCTTTCATCCATTGTGGATTAACTTTCAATGTGTACATACATTCAAATGCTTTTTATTTTTAGTTAACACTCAGGTATTTTGTGTACAACTGACTCTCTCTCAATGGAATCGTGCTTGTGCTTTGAAGCCCATTGGGAATTTGGTGAATGCTTAGGTTTTTAGCGTGCTAGTCTTAATAAAGTAGTTGGTTACATCTCTATGATTAGGGATGTTTATGAAATTTTACATAAATAGAAGTATGTCCCAAATGTGAGGATAGCGTGTATTATACTGCACCAACAACAATTTTGTTATACTAGCACTTGCTTTTAGTACTTGAGCCCATTGGTGGTTCTCAAGTACGTCCAACATTCATATTCGTTAATTGAAGGTTGGCCTTTTTTGTTGTGTGCATTGTTATGCAAAGTTTTTGTTTTTTGGTAAACAGGTAGACCTTTTTGCCAGTTTGAAACATGGACAGAATTTAGATACAATTCCTTAGATGTTTTACCTAATGTTCCCCAATTAAATTCACTCATGTGGTTGTCTAATGGGCCATGTAGTTAAATTTATTTGTCTGCTGGAGAAGATACCAGCTTTTGTGTTGCTTGGTCAATGTAATTACACGATTGATTTTAATTGGCGAACGGTGAACCTAACGTATCTAAGGATTAGAAGAAATTGTACTGTAAGTTTTGCGCTTAAAGCATTATGCATCTATATGGGAAGCTTAAGTAAATGCTACCAAAGGTGATCACCTAGATAGAGCTAAGATGGGATAAAACTGCATCTCTTTGGTCTCTTAAGAGTTTGAAGACGTGAACACCCGATATTGATGGCCCACATTTCTTTATTTTTATTTTAGCAGGTAAATGATCGGTCTCATCAAGGTGAATATTTAAGGAGATTAGGAAACATTTTATACTAATGGCTTCAGTCGGCGTAGCAGCTGCTTCTGGTATGAGAGAACCTAGTAACCATAATGTCGGAGTTGATCGGTTGCCGGAGGAGATGAATGACATGAAAATTAGGGATGACAAAGTACGGAGTTGGTTTGGCATTTCTCTTTCTTATTATTTTCTTGTGTTCACTTGATTTGTGAAGTTTATCAACCAGTTATTCATAGGATTCACTGTTTTTGTAGGAAATGGAAGCCACAGTTGTTGATGGTAATGGTACAGAGACAGGTCATATAATTGTAACAACTATTTGGGGTAGAAAAGGCGAGCCGAAGCAGGTATAGCTTTGTTTTGCAAGTTATTCTCCACAATTTCTGTAATTAAGGACCTTATGTACGCTCTTTTGAATGAAAATGTCAAATGAATCCTACATGCTCTACAAGTGTCCAACTAAAGCTGGTTTAGGACTATTGCAAATGTCAACAATTGTAAAATTTGTCCTTCTGGATACGTGTATATCTTGATTTAAATGCAATGTATCATTTCATGACGTGTATTTCTGATATGGCCTTCTGATATTTGCAGACAATAAGTTACATGGCCAAGCGTGTTGTTGGACATGGATCTTTTGGAGTCGTGTTCCAGGTGAGGATTTATACCATTTAAATTATAACTAAGTTTGTTGTCTGTTAATTTAGCGTCTTTTAGTTAGTATGATGCAAGCTGTTATATACTGGTTTACTATGTTTATGTAGGCAAAGTGCCTAGAGACAGGTGAAACTGTTGCTACAAAGATGGTTCTTAAGACGAGGTATAAGAACGCAGAGCTACAAACCATGCACCTTCTTGACCAACCAAATGTTGTCTCTTTGAAGCACTGTTTCTTCTCAACCACTGAAAAGGATGAACTTTACCTTAATTTGGTACTTGAGTATGTTCCTGAAACAGTTCATTGTGTGATCAAACACTACAACAAATTGAACCAAAGGATGCCACTGATATATGTGAAACCTTATTATGGACAATGTTTATATGTTCATATGGTTAATTTGAAATTTTTTTTTTTGGAAACTGCTTATGTCTAATATTGCTTGAGCAAAGATATTTAAATGTTAAGTTAGTCTTAACTTGTTTAAGAGTATCAGACTGGTGTTCTACACCATGGACTGTGAGCCCTAGGCTGACCAATGTTTCTTGATGCATTAAAGACAGCCTCATGACTTAACCCTCGGAATCTTCACATGTATGGTTAATTATTTTAGATTTAGGTTGACATTCCATTCTTTTTCTTTGAAGGGGGGTGGGAGGTAGGGTTTATAGCTAGCTTTAACTTCATCAACATGTGTGGTATTTATAGTTTTGCTGATTGTTTTTGTTCTTGCTTAGATTCTAATATATCTTTATGCTTTGCAGATCTTTAGGGCCTTGTCATATATTCATCGCTGCATTGGAGTATGTCATTGGGACATTAAACCTCAAAACCTTTTGGTACGTCTGCTAAAAAATTTGCATATCTATTTTAGATATGTAACTTATGTTTCCTTTAAGCTGCACTGCCATTGCCTTTGTAAGGATGACACAGGAAAAAAATGCAGGTTGACAACTTATTCTAGCTAAAAGCTATTGCTCTTGTACAGGTGAATCCACATACCTTCCAGGTTAAATTATGTGACTTTGGAAGTGTGAAAGTCTTGGCATGTTTTTATTTTGTTTTTCATGTCCTTTTTCCTGATGTTATTTTTGTCTTTGCTGTAATTGGAATGCTTAATGTCCTTATTTTCTTTAATGTTGGACAGGTAAAATGTGAGCCAAACATTTCTTACATCTGCTCTAGGTATTATTGAGCACCAGAGCTTATATTTGGAGCAACTGAGTATACGATGGCTATTGACATTTGGTCTGCTGGCTGAGTTCTTGCTGAGTTACTGCTTGGACAGGTAATTGATTATTCATATAAGCTCTGGTCAACTTCTGGATTTGTAATTTGTACATTAAGATTAAAATGAATTTTTTGTTCTGTCAGCCTTTGTTTCCTGGTGATAGTGGAGTCGACCAGCTCGTGGAGATAATCAAGGTAAATATAATATTTTGTTATGTAATGGAACTTTGATATTTATTTATTGTGGGATTTTCTGTATGAAATTTGCTGGTTTGGAACTAGCTGATGAGACAAAATGAAGTCTTTTGAGTACAATTATTTCACTGGGCTGACCTAGTAGATGCTTTAGCTTTTAGGCTCTTAGATTGGGCAGTGGTTGGTTTGAATTACGGTCATGCTTGTTTACATGGTATATGGATATTTTTTACACTGCTGTATTTGATATGAATTTTTCTGTGTTGTAGGTTTTGGGCACTCCTACAAGGGAGGAAATCAAATGCATGAACCCTAACTATACAGAGTTCAAATTCCTGCAGATTAAAGCTCATCCATGGCACAAGGTATTCAAGATGGAAATCTTAAGGTCTAGTATATATTTTTATCACCAATCCTCCCACTAATATCTGCTCATTCCTCTTTTATTAGATATTCCACAAGCATATGCCTCCAGAGGCTGTTGATCTGGTTTCAAGACTACTACAATACTCCCCTAACCTACGATGCTCAGCTGTGAGTACATTAAAATCTCAGTTTTCCAATATCTTATTTTACCAAGTTACCAGCAATCTTGCACTACTCCCTTGGGAACATTTTCACTAGGCTATGTATGATATGATTAATCTGTTGATCATAGGAATCTTGTAGGTGAATATTGGTAATTATTCACAATAGTTGTATGATGATGGAGATTGCTTTTACAGCATGGATCAATCTGTTCCATTTTTGTTTGGGATGGGTTGGTTTGGAAAGAGCACGTAATGACAAAAGTCTACCAAATATGTTTGACTATACAGGTCACTTGGTCCTACTTGGGTTGTATCATTTTTAGATTCCCTCTTGGTAGAGTTGGTTCATTTCATTCACCTAACACAATTTTAGACAGCATCACTTATAGAAGTCAAAGCTTGAGGAATTTTCCGTGAGACTGAGGGCCAGTGGGGCATGCGTGTTTTAAACTTGGGCTGCATCTCATCTTGGTACCATGTCACCACTTGATGTTGGTCAAGCATGAGTCACGTTTGTTTTGCTTTTGTTTGTTTTTTTCTTTGGCTGGAAAAAGTGTGATGCACATTTGGTACCGTATATCAATTTGACTCAAATAAGCTTTACTGGGATTGCTACACATTTTTCTTCATGCCTTTTGCGGCTTGACAATCAGAAATGTTTTTGAATGCAAATATTGTCTTCTTGTCACAGTATGAGTTTAGTGACTTTTTTGGCCAATTGTCTTCATGCTTCTCTTTTTTTTGAGCTTTGTGTTTTCTAATCATGCTTCAATTGCAATGCAGCTGGATGCCTTGATCCATCCCTTTTTCGATGAGCTACGTAATCCCAACAGTCGCTTGCCAAATGGACGGTTCCTTCCACCACTATTCAACTTTAAATCTCATGGTATGATATCATTTTAAAACAATTTAAATTACCTTATGAACTGTCATTCCCATCCAAAAGTCTCACCTACTGTTTTTGTCAACTAGAATTGAAGGGGGTGCCAGTTGAGATTTTAGTGAAATTGATCCCAGAGCATGCAAGAAAGCGATGCCCCTTTCTTGGTTTGTGATTTGATGTAATGTAACAAACCCACGAGTGTTCTCTCCGTATGGAGCTGTGTTCAATCTATTTATGCTATTTGTTCTCAGTTCTTCAATGTATCTTTTGTTCTATTATTACCTTGTTTTGTAAAAGCAGATTTAGAGATATGCTACCTATTTGCCCAAACCTCAATGGGTGTCTGATTACCTTGTTCTTGTATCACAGCCAGATTGTAACCTTACATAGAGAAGACAAACATCAGCAGTATCTAAGTGTTTTATCTGTACTGCTATTTCTAGATGACAATATCAGCACATGTCCAGTTGTTTCTATCTGTCAAACCAAAATCATCTTTGGTCCACATGTTTGCTCTTGTTCTCACGTTTTAGGCTGTGAATGATTTGTGGTCCATCTCTGCCTACCATTTATAAAAAAGAAACAAATACTAAACACAGGACCAAACTTGGGTAAAGTAAAGGTTCCTTAATTGAATTGAATTGAATTTTATCGTTGTATTGTCTAGTGCAATCAATTGGGGAATTTAAAGTGCAGTATCTAAGAAATTTTACATAAATTTTATTCTAAACGTATCTTTTTTATTATATCCACACATGTTCTAGAGTTCATTTGAAACATGAGGTTGTGAAATTGGATTTCACAGGCATCAACATGGGTCCCTTGTGATTTTTCGTAGTTTGCCCTTAATTAATGATGAAGACTTTGTAGTGTGGTTAGAAAAGCACCCTGATTGTTGAAGCCTGCCCTTGAAATGGACAGGCCTCCTTCCTTGCTTTCCTTCTTTCACTAACCTAAAGTTTGACAGACAAAGAAAGGGAATTCCATGCAAGTTTGGTCCTGAAGTTCCCTGTCAACTAACTTGGCTGTTTTTGCATATAATTGCTATCTAAGTTCCTTGTCAAACCAAAACTTGCTATATTTATTGCCTAAAGGACAATGAGATTACTCTGATGAGAAAACAAGTTTACAAATGATGGGAATTACAATTTAAGAATCATGATATTTCATATTTGAATATTGTGCTCTCTAATGAATAAATAGTCTTCACAAGTGAAATCATCCATCTATCATCACTAAAGTCTCTAGGAAGAGAGAATTCTCTCTTGTAGTAGTTACATGGACCGTTCCTTTCATTAAATGTGAGATTTATAAGTGTTAGAGGAACGCTCCATACGGCTGTTATAAGAGATACATTCTTCCGGGAATGATTTGTTATTTAAAAAATAAGGGAGTTAATGACAGCTATTTATCCTAAATTAGGATATTTTGCAAAATTTCCCCTAAAAAAAGGGTATTTACATAAAAATCCTACAAATACAATCCCTCATATGCTAATTTAGATGACATAGTAAACATTGTAAATTAATCTTGAAGTAGATGCTGATTATTAAATTAATCAAAGGTGTATAAGAACTTCATAATTAAACATGGATAGCTTGAATTTATAAATAAAATAAAATTGTGAGAGTAGCTCATCCCAAAGAAGTGATGAGACAATCATGATCTAGAAAACTTCTCATCTATTGTGACACCTACTTTATAACATGTCATACTAGTCACTAACCCGTGTTAATCTTGATTTATTTACAATAAATTAAATACTATCCAAAAAATATTGTAACTCTTTTGGGAATGAATGTTAAGTGACCACAATTTTTCTAAGATGTGTATGAATGTTTTGCAAACGTAACTTTCATAGATTTTTGTAAGAAGATTTAAACAGTTCTTTGTTTCTTCTTCTTTGATTACACATTAGGATTCTAATCTCAAAAATCCCAAACCTCAATATATGAAACATTCGATTATTAAATGAAAAATATCAATTAAACAAAAATTAGAATATGAAAAACAAAAGAACTCATTATACAAAAATTTAAATAAAAATTAGAATATGAAAAACAAAAGAAATAAAAGTTACAAAGAGAAATTCAAATACCTTGAGGACAAAGAGTTCTGTAGAAACAAAAGAAGTTTCTTTTGTAATATGATTCTTTATGACAATCTTATTCTTGAAAATCCTAATAACAGAGGGAGTGGGAAAGAATTTCTAAGCAAATCTGAGAAAGAATAACTAATTAATTAACTGAAAATAAAGCCAAACAAAATAGAATTAGTAAAAATCTTAACAAGAGTTAGATTCTGAAAAGAATTAATAGTTTAATTAAAACCCCTTTCTTTGTGTTTAGATTTTGTCAAATAAATGAATAATTAAAAGAAAATGTGATCACTCCAAACCTTTTTTATATATTATAAAGTCAACAATAATAGGTTTATACTAGTTGTTAACCCATGCGATGCAGGGAAATGTATTGAGTACAATATATAATTTAATCTTTGTTTATTTTACTACAACACCAAAATTGAATTTGTAAAATAAAATCATATAGCTAAAACATTTGTTAACAGCTATACGTTTCAGACATTTATTAAACTATATTATTATTATTATTATCAACTTAACAGTATTTTAGTATATGATACCAACATGCTTCAAGAAAATGTCCAACACTGAAAACAATTTCGAAAACAAACTCAACTAAACAGTTTGATGAATAAATACATTACAATCTATAATATAAGCCAAGAAATAAACTTTGAAACCACTATGAACAAAATCCACGTCAAACAAAACCATTTCGATCATTAAGAATATGACTCACTAAAGTCATGAAAAACACAGGATTCATTACCAAAAAAAAAAAAAAAAAAAAGCATCTTTAGTCTTTATAGATTTTGTCTAAGTACCCAGATACGATGACACATACACAAAAATCATTAAAGAAAGAATCAAAGAACATACACAACATGTACATACGCTATGAAAGTAAAAATAAGAAAAACAAAAGAGACGTAAACACGAACAATTAAAGAAAAAATATAGGAAAAAAAAGTTAGGAATAGAAATTGTGAGACCACGATTCGTAATGACCCGTAACAGTGTTGGGTTCGTACGTAAAAAGGCCCAAACAATATCATTTATAGAGCGTGGGTTTGAAAGGCTAGGCCTTGGTCACCAAACGGTGGGTTTTTTGTGATGTTCATACATGATTAAGTCGTTTTCGCCCTAGGAGTCTTTCTTCTGGAGGCGGGCTGGGAGGCTCTAGTTTTTGGCCATTTTTCCCAGCCCCCCTTTTGGATTCCTTCCTTTTCCTTTTATACTCGCATGTGTTCCTTATCCTTCGTCCACGTGTAGGATTGACTTTTTCCAGACTGATACTTGTCCCATCAGCCTATACCCAGAGTGGTTGGGGGTGGTTGTAAAAGCTGGAGAGTATGGTTCTGTCAGGTGCAGAGTATTGAATGGCAGTAAGAGCAGCTTTCCTTGGTCGTTTACACTTTCCAGCGTATCCTTTTCTATTGACCTAGATATTTTTAGATTTTTTCCAAGCTGCTCCTATACCGTTTTTGCCCTTCCTTTCAGTGAGACCTCGGACATGCCGAGGACTAAATCGTCCTCGGCTGTGCCCCAAAACCATTTTGTACTCGTGTTACCGAGCCTGGGCTATAACCTTCCTCGGCTCGGGCCTTGGGCCCCAATGAATAAACGGGTCAGGGCCTCGAATCATTGGGCCCCACAATAGTCCCTCAAAATCCTGCTGTCCGACCTCTTGGTTGAAGAGGAGGGTTTTGATAATGCTAAGCCTTTATTACGGCTCGTTTAACTCTGTCCTTCATTAATGTTGGTGTCTCTTCATCTACCCAGGAAACATTCTGGGCTACGAGACATTCCTTTGAATTCATTCATGACGCGTTCTTGTCGTTTGATTATCTAAAACACGCCTTTAATGATTTCCCTTTACGAGACCATTCAAATTCGACGGTATTTGACGGTGTGGGGAAGTGGAACGGGTATATTCTAGTTTACAGGTTTTCTTGGAAATCTGAACAGATTAAATACCTCTCGTTTTGCCCTTCATATAAGAAGAAAGACATGAGGTTATTTCTTTCATATAGAGACCCTTTTAATCCTTCTGAAACCAGAAACCCTTAGCCACCTCCAGAGTTTACTTTTTCTGCTAGTTATACCTTAAATTGTGATACGTTCAAGATAGGAGTGTGTAATGAAGGAACCATACCCTTCTAAAAAATACCATGTTTTTATGAAGCTAAAAATGGCTCGGTCAGGGCAGGGATGGCAGAGACTCAAGATACTTCTCACCCTCCTTTCAGCCAAAATCCGAAGCAGGGGCTCGTCGCGTCAAGCTTTCAGCGCGACTGAGCTGGGGTCACCCATTATCAGTACCAGTCGTTTTCTCATGAGCATAGCTAACATGGTACCAGCGTGTTAGAAGTCAGGACTGACGCAGGGACTAAGTGCCCCTGCTTCTTCCTCTCTTCGTTCACTGGTGCCTCCTTTTGCCTCTCTTTCTTCTTCTTTCCACCACCAGATCCATCCTGGTGCTTTTCCTTCTTTCTCTTCTTCTCCTCATTCTTTCTCTAAAGAAGGTCCTCCTCTCAATATGAGCGCTACTAGGGCAAAGTTTGGAAGGACTTCGGAGACGAGTTTAAAAAGACATCTGACTGTTTATTTGTCTTATTGTTGTTGTTTGTTTTTGTTGTTGGTGTTGTTGTTGTTGTTGTTGTTGTTTTTTTTTTTTTTTTTTTTGTTTTTGTTTTTGTAATCCACCTTCTGTATAGGCTTGTTTAAGTCATTCTTTGTACGTTGTAATACTTCTTTATATTAATAAAAGTCGTTATTGCTTTATTTCACATGTTCTATCTCTTTATTTCTGAAACGGTTATGCCGTGAATAGACATACTATCTTATGACTTCTTTTTATTTTTACACTTTGACCGATGTCTAGGACCGAAATCTTAGTTAATAAAAAGATCTTATTCTGTGTTTATTGAAACTATCCGACTTAATAATACTGAATTGAACAAATGATACTTTAGGCTGAAACCCATATTAAGAAGAAAAGAAAGGATATTATGATGAGCTTATTGGGGCGGTCTGGCACAATACCGCCGACCTGAAAACACAATACTTAGGGCCAAGATCCCTTATCAAGGAAAAATGCACTATTATGAACTTACGAGTGCTGTTCGGCATAATAATACCGACTTGAACAAATGACACTTAGGGTCAAAACTCTTGCTAAGGAAAAGATATTATCATGAATTTAATAGAGTTGTTTGGCACAATAATGCCGACCTGAGAAAGCAACACTTACCCCAAAATAGCCGAGATGACAACTGAATGCTGGGTGCGGTGTAGGAGGTAATCATCCGAAGACATATAACCCAAAAATGAACAGCCCCTCCAGGCTGCTGAGTAATAGGGTGTTTCACCATCTTCATAAAAACTTTCATAGCTTTAACCTCTTCTGGTATTTGACCTGAGGATTAAGCAACTTAGAATTTTATTAAGTAGCCGACCTTTCCATAGGTTTGAGTCCGAGGACCATGCAATACCCTGGTTCTGTTCAAAACTCAGTTTTTCTTCCAAGTAGTTGGTTTTCCCATAGGTTTGAGTCCGAGGACCATGCAATATCCTGGTTCTGTCCAAAACTCGATTTTTCTTCCAAGTAGTTGGTTTCCCATAGGTTTGAGTCCGAGGACCATGCAATACCCTTGTTCTGTCCAAAACTCGGTTTTTCTTCCAAGTAGTTGGTTTCCCCATAGGTTTGAGTCCAAGGACCATGCAATACCTTGGTTCTATCCAAAACTCGGTTTTTCTTCCAAGTAGTTGGTTTCCCCATAGGTTTGAGTCCGAGGAGCATGCAATACCTTGGTTCTGTCCAAAACTCGGTTTTTCTTCCAAGTAGTTGGTATCCCCATAGGTTTGAGTCTGAGGACCATGCAATACCCTGGTTTTGTCCAAAACTCAGTTTTTCTTCCAAGTAATTGGTTTCCCCATAGGTTTGAGTCCGAGGACCATGCAATACCCTGGTTCTGTCCAAAACTCGGTTTTTCTTCCAAGTAGTTGGTTTCCCCATAGGTTTGAGTCCGAGGACCATGCAATACCTTGGTTCTGTCCAAAACTCAGTTTTTGATAAGTAGTCAGGGGAAATAACCCCTCAGCTATGGCATGGGACCTTGGTTCTAGGGGAATGAGCTTCTCGGCCCAGCCCCTGGAACCATCCGTGCGGCTGACGCTACGAAGCGTTGCCCCTAGTAAAGAAATATAGCCCCTAGTGGAACTTAACGCTAGAACACTACAACCGGCTGTTAGACATGACAAGGGAACTATCTCGACCTATCGCCTATGCCAAGACACAAGCCTTTCCCACAGACGGCGCCAATTGTAAGGTCACGATTCGTAACGACCCATAACAGTGTTGGGTTCGTACGTAAAAAGGCCCAAACAATATCATTTATAAAGCGTGGGTTTGAAAGGCTAGGCCTTGGTCACCAAACGGTGGGTTTTTCGTGGTGTTCATACATGATTAAGTTGTTTTCGCCCAAGGAGTCTTTCTCTTGGAGGCGGGCTGGGAGGCTCTGATTTTTGGTTTTTTTTCCCCGCCCCCCCCCCCCCCTTTGGATTCCTTCCTTTTCCTTTTATACTCGCATGTGTTCCTTATCCTTCGTCCACGTGTAGGATCGACTTTTCCCAGACTGATATTTGTCCCATCAGCCTATACCTAGAGTGGTCGGGGGGTGGTTATAAAAGTTGGAGAGTATGGTTCTGTCAGATGCAGAGTATTGAATGGCAGTAAGGGCAGCTTTCCCTGGTCGTTTACACTTTCCAGCGTATCCTTCTCTATTGACCTAGATATTTTTAGATTTTTTCCAAGCTGCTCCTATACCGTTTTTGCCCTTCCTTTCAGTGAGACCTCGGACATGTCGAGGACTAAATCGTCCTCGATTGTGCCCCAAGACCATTTTGTACTCGTGTTACCGAGCCTGGGCTATAACCTTCCTCGGCTCGGGCCTTGGGCCCCAGTGAATAAACGGGCCAAGGCCTCGAATCATTGGGCCCCACAGAAATATAAGATAAAGATGGGTTACCCTAAAAAAGAATAATCCATGGATATTCATTGAAATCTTCTAGATAATTTCTGATAATAGAAAAAATAAAACCCAAAAGTTATGATGTTAAAACTTCCAAAAGGCCAATTTTTTTTTTTTTAAATCAGAAGATTCAAAGCTTCAAAAGTATTGAAATAAAACAATATATATAATTACGCAATAGAAAAATACAATAGAAAGAAGGGAATCCATGATTATAGCTTTTCTACTATTGAAATTAGCCAGACAATTAAATGTATTGCAAAAAAGAACTTAAAAATTCATATGTAAACCAAACAATTAGAAGATTTTGAGCCAAGAATTTATTAAAACAAAACAAAAATTATGTGACTACACAATGGAGAAATATAATAAACAAAAAAAATATGTCTACACAACATAGAAATATTAGAGAAATATGAGTTACCTTTTAAATGTTAAAATTCAAAATATTAAAACTTTTAAAAGGTTAAAAAAATTTGAAGATTTAATTAAAAGATTCAAGCCCAGCAATTAAATAAACAAAACAATAATTGACAAACTTATAAGAAAAAGCAACAAATCTATAATTTTTATTGAACAAATCAAATAACCCTAACCTTGATGCATTGACCGAAGAAGAAGAGGAGTCCAATACATAAGTGGAATATGTGAATTGTGAAGCATGAGCCGCCCTCAAAAAAAATCTTGAAGAAAGATAAGTTTTAAGGAGAAAATTGTGTTGCGGCAAAAGAAGATAATAGCAAATCTAATTATAAAATCTAAAATAAAAAGAATTTAAAATAAAAATAATAAAAAAATAGTGGTGACCAACGGCCATACATATAAATATAAGATATTGACCAACCTTTATAAAAAGATGTCAGTTTCAATATTCACTTTGTGGTGAGGGTCCTCAAACATTATCTTCTCCGCGAATAGTTTTTAGGTCTTAGGTTTTTTACGCAAGCAATTCTTAAATAGGAGAGAGTAGAGGCGGTGGGAGAGAAAAGAAAACAGTGATGAGGTGGAAAATTTAATTTAAATATTGTGCTGACGTGGAAAATTGTGAGAGTTTCAAAAGTTTCGGTTTTATATATATATATATATATATATATAGATTAGATTAAATAAACTCACTTTCAAAAAAAGAAAAAAGAAAAAAGAAAAGAAGAAAAATGAAAAAGGTATTGTCTTAAACGGTTGTCGTTTTCAGTGTCCAGCAACAAAGCGACATGCCACACTTCCTTATAGAGGCGCAGAGACACACAGAGAGAGAGAGAGAGAGAGAGAGAGAGAGAATGCCGTTGGGGAAGTACTACTGCGACTACTGCGACAGGGAATTCCAAGACACCCCATATGTTCGGAAACGCCATCTCCAAGGTCTCCAACACCTTAGAAACAAGGCCCTCTGGTTCGACTCCTTCCAATTCAAAGGTCTCTTCTTTTTCTTCTTCTTCTCTCTCTATCTCTATGATTCTCTCACATTTTTTTTACCAAGTTGCTTTTTTCATTGCAGATGCTAACCAGGCTTACACTGAAGGATTTGGCAAAGGGGTGTGCAACCGCTTTGTCAAGACGGTACCTTTTTGAGAATCTCTCTCTAAATTGCAATTTCTTTGGTTACCCATGTCGTTTTATTGAATATTGGATAATGGGTTCATGGCAGAATTTGGATTATCTTTTGTTTTTTCTTTGATTGCCCAAGCTGTTTTATTGGATACTGGATAATGGGTTGAAGGCAGAATCCATATTAGCCTTTTGCTTTGATTACCCAAGTTGTGTTGTTGGATGTTGGATGATGGGTTTATGGAAGAATTTAGATTAGCTTTTACTTTTTCTTTGATTACCCAAGTTTTTTTTGTTGCATATTGGAAAGTGTGTTGATGGAAGAATTTAGATTAGCTTTCTGGTAACTTGCTGTGATTGTAGTGATTGAGCTTTTGCTAGCTCTCTGTAATTGTGTCTTGCTATTCATTGTACTGTTTGTACATGTATGAGGTAAAATAAAATCTGCTCATTTATCTTTAAAAAGAATAAAGATTAGCTTTTGGGTTTTGTTTGATTACCCAATTTGTGTTTTTGGATATAGAATAACGGGTTGAAGGCAGAATCTTGATTAGCTTTTTATATTTCTTTAATTACCCAAGTGGCCAAGTTATTTTGATGGATATTGGAATTGGAGACTGGATTTAGACCAGCTTTTGGGTTTTCTTTGATTACCCAAGTCATTTTGTTGGACATTAGACAATGGGTTGAGGGTAGAATTTAGATTTTCTTTTTCTTTTTCTCTGAGTACCCAGGTTGTTTTATTGTATTTTGGATAATGGGTTGGAGACATGATTTATATTAACTTTTGTGTTTTCTTTAATTACCCAATCCAGTTTCATTGGATATCGAGTAATGGGTTGAAGGAAGAATTTAGATAGCTTTTTCTCTTTCTATAATTGTTTAAGTAGTTTTATTGTGTCATAAATAATGGATTGGAGGAAAATTTTACTTTAGCCTTTTGTATTTTTTTTACTGGTTAAGTAAGTTTAAGTTTATTTTTGCCTTATGGCCTTTAGGTCGACTAGCACTTCTTGGTGTTTCTAAAGTTAATGTCCAGGGTTTGAATCCCCTCACATAAGATGTATAAAAAAAGTTTAAGTTTATTTCTAAGTGCAAAATGGGTTGGAGGTAGAGTTTAACTTGGCTTTTGTTGTGGAAATTTGAGCTTGTTGTCTTTGAGTACTGAAGTAATTTTATTACATATTGAGTAATGGGTAGGAGGGAGTTTATGTTTGCATTTGGTTTGGGAATTTTAATCCAGTTTTCTTTGATTACCCAAGTAATATTAGTTGATAATGAAAAATTGGGTGAAGCTCTTGCATTGGCTATATAGCTTTTGGAATGGAAATGATTTGGCCTTGAATTAACATGTTTTTTTTTTTGGCATGATGGGAGTAAAGGGTTTTTGCCAGTACGGAGATTCCTGCAAATATGTTCATCCCAAGAACAACTTAGCAAATGTTAATACTCAAGGCATATCAGGTAAATTATGTCCCTAATATATATTATTCTCTTTAATTCTTTTTACTTATTTTTCAGGCTATTTTTCTTTTTAATTTTCTATTTATCTTATGAATTTAAATAAATCTGATTAATACTCTATCTTAAATTTGTTATAAAGATCTTATTTCTATAAAAAAGAAAAAAAGAAATGGGGTGTGGAAATATTCAACACTGTATCTGGGTTAATAATGACATATATGTTAGATAACTGTTAACAATGCTACTATTAGATAACTAACTTTATCAAACATCAGTGACAGGCTTTGTGGATAACAATCAGTCACCAATTATCCCTGGAAATCAGTCGGTTGGAGGCAGTTTTTCAGGTAAGGATACATTGTATGTTTGCTTAGACTTGAGCATTTGTTTGTCAATGGTTGCATTTGTTATAATTTTTGGTTTATTCTTTTTTTCTTATGTTATTGTTAGACTTAATGTGGTATACAAACTATGCATAAGGCTTACTGCTGTTCAATCTTGAAGGAATGGGGCTTAATTTCTTTATTCCTTTTTTAGTAAATGTAGCTTGTGTTCATCAGCTTATATTCTGTTATCTGTCATGGACATTTTTATATTTATTTTTGTAGCTTTATTTTCTATGTTTCAGACTACTTTTACTCCAAATGCTTATGTTTCATCATTGCAATTCACAGGGGATGTAGTACGAGATAATATGGGAATGTCATGGGGCAATTTACCTCCATCTCTAAAGCCTCCTCCAGAGGGTGGATATCCTTCTCGCCCCTCTGTGGATTGGGGATAGGTCTGCTACTTCATTTAGTCACCTTTTTGTGTGGTGCCAGTAATAGAGTTCCTTCTATATTTCCTATCACCTTTCCTTGACATACTTGATACGGTTACAATGTAAATTGAGATATGTGTGGATATAGGTTCATGCAGCTTCTGTATGTGATAGTTGAGTGGAACATGTTGCTCATTTTTCCTCTATTAAGGAAAAAGAAAGGAAGTGTTTTTGATGTCGGAGGTGTAGCAAAAATTTTATTTTAATTTACTTTTATATCCTTTTGGAAATCAATTGTATTTTTATTAGTCAAATGTATTTTATTTTAGTTCTTAGTACTTAATTAATTTTATTAATATAATTTTTAATTTCCTAGATTCATGGTTAGTTTTGTAATTCAACGATGGGGATTTCCCAAGTGAATTAAAATTAGAATTAGGGTTTTGTCCTAGTAGTTTATGTAAGCATAATATTGTACTTCTATGGAGACAATTTATAGCTTGATTGGTAAAAAATTCTCTTGAAATTCTTCCAATGATCTGGTGCCTACTCCACCCAACCAAGTGCTGACTCTTAGAGGTTCTCTCTTGCTTGGTGCTGAATCTAAGTCTAAGCAAGCCTATGTGTTGACTCCTAGGTCACCTATCCTTTAGTTTATATTCTTCAATTTTGTTGTTGCATCATCTTGGTTTTGTCTTGCATCAATGCTCCTTCAATCAGCATGTCACTTGTTGCTTGTTTGCTTTATATAAACTTTTTGAATCCAGTGGTTGCCTCTGACTTGGTTTAGGCTACTTTAACACCTTTGAAATTAAAGTGTTTCTGGAATCTGCATATTGAATATTTTGCAATGCCAAGAAATACAATAATTTGGAAAGGAAAAAAAATTGTAAAGCTGTACATGAATACATCGCAGTGCCCAACTTATAGGTACAAGAAGGAGGGATGTCATCAGTGTGATAATTCACGTTGCTTTGATTATAATTGTAGCTGAATGCATTTTTTATAGTCCGGAGTCCTTTTGATTTAATCTAGCTCAGATTTACCCTATATATGCTTCTTTGTGCTGTTTGCTTGTTTTGCCTTGCTCCTTAAAACACTTCCCATCTTTGCTTCTTGACGTCCATAACTCTATATTGGAGGGGGTGAATTGTGTCTCAACACAACAAAGAAGATAGAGGCAAGGCTGGCAAACAGCAAGCACATTGCAGACAAAATGAGTATGTCCAAATCTATCCTCTCATGGCTTAAGCTTCTTAAAGTTTCCAACCTATCCCACACATAAGAACCATCTTGCAATCATGGACAATTGCACTGTGATCCACACCCCTCTATATTACAGTAAAAACTGATTTGAGGTCATCACATTCATTGCATACTGGAATGGGTTACTCCAATACATCCATCTGTAAAACTTTATGTCAGATAACAACCACACCTGAAGCTAATACCCACAGTGATGTCACAACTGACACGGCAAATGCAGCTAGTGTTGGCACTGGTGCTAGGAAAGTGATCATCATTCCAAAATAAGTTAGGCATAGTGTGAACAAGAAGAGCACTGTCCAGTACTTGATGAATTCTGAAGGGGATTGTGTCCCAATACCTGCCATCCCATTCCCAATTCCTACAACTGCAAGTGTTGCCACGAGAAAGTAAGGAATCTCGCCCACTGCCCATGATATTGGGTAAAATACTGGAAGATACATTCCGGCCCTTTTCTCTCGGAAGTAGACCAACCTGCCTGTGCCAATCTGGGGAATGACATTGTTTGCTGAGATCACTCCTATGAGTATAACTTGCATGTGTATATATAGTGTACGTGATGTAGCACCATATATGTCCTTGTATTCGATCTGAAAGTAGAGGGAACCCATCAGGAAACCAATCATCACACAATCGGTAAGTCTAGCATATGTATATTGAACATTCCTTCATAAGAATCTTTGTGTTCTTAGTATTACCAAAATGGCTTGCCGTGAATATGGAGCTGGATAAGTAGAAGATAGACAATTTCTTCTTATGTTCTTGATCGACTTCTTTATATTGCAAATTTCTTTGTTATTCATCTCACACAGAGAGTTGGCTTGGTAGATTTGTGAAAAATTTAGGGAAGGAGTGTCCCTCTTTTTGGTTCCTATGCCAAGAGCTCCCATGATAAACCTAACTGGAGTATCTCTTCTGGAATAATAGGGGGCCTTTGGGATTGATGTGAAATAATGTAGCAAGTCATTGCAGTTAAATCCTACTGGGCCAAAGTATGCTTGATTTCCCTCTTGTGTAAGAATGAGTGCTAGGTCAAAGAATGATAGTGTGCGTGCATTAGGGTGTGTTAGAGTAGAAATAATGACCCGACCTGAATTTGACACCTGAGAGAGAATGTTGAGGATGGCCAAGGTTCCATTAGCATCAAAACCAGAAATTGGTTCTTCAAGAAGGAGAATACTTGGGTTGGCAACCAACTCAACTGCAATGGTTATCTTTTTGGCTATTTCAAATGTCTTTCCAGTGGCATTGCAAAGATGACCTACGAGTTCATTGGAGTAGGGCAATAGACCAAGTTGGTTGAGAACCAACTCAACATGAATGCGGCGGCTTGTGGCACTAATCTCTTGGCCAAGACGGAGTGCAGCACTGAATTGATGGGATTCACGGATGGAGAGGTAAGGTTGGTGAGCATCAAGCTTCTCAACATAGCCTATTAGTCTGGAGAAGGTAGTGCCTATCCCCAAACCATTTGCCTGGAGGTTGCCACTGAGGCTGCTGCTTACTGGTATCCTTCCAGCTAGGCATTTGCGGAGTGTGACCTTACTTGTTTGATTACCACCTAACAAGGCTAGCATGGTGTGGGGTCTTGCATAGCCTGTTATATTGTTGAAAACTGTTGTGCCTTCTTTAGCTCCCTTTTCATACCTGATGCACCACTTAAGTGTGAAAAAATATCTCATGGGGATCAACCCTTTAATTTTATAAAGATCAGTTTGGAATTTCCCCCCTATTTTTTTGTTTGGCAGGCTATTGTTATTACTTTTATTATTTCTTGTTGTAGACAATTTGTTTTAGGGAATTGTTATAGGTAATTATATAATTATTTTTTGGGTACAATTTGGAGATTGGGACACATAAGGTTCGGTTAGGAGTAGGGAACAAACCTTGTGAATGATAAATCCTCGAAGAGTAGAGTTGCCTACTTCGCTGGAATGCCTAACCCGTGACTCTCCAGGTCAATTTGAAACTCCTCAATCCATTTCTCAACTCTGCTATTGTCCGTCACTAGTTGCGGACTTGCGCGTTGCGCATGATAAATGTTTTTATGATAATGATATATATATATATTGCAGGATTCATGGTGATTGGAGGTTTTGGTCTTTGAATTTATTTTGTATTATTAAAGATTAGTATTCGGAATAGAATGAGGAAATTTTATTGTAGATTTTATTTTTGAAACATAATTTCTACCTTACTCGGTTGGCTAATTTGTACATTTCCAAGTCAATTTGAACACATTTTGCATGTTACATGTAATTCTTCATTTCCATAAGGGTAAGGGCATTCATGATCCCAATAACCCACTCCATTTTTCTTGCATGCTTGGTTATTTGGGATGCAAAATGTGTTTGTTCCAAAAGTTGTATGTCGAAGGATTTGTTGATAGTTTTGCAGCAATAGTTTTCCATCTGGTTGGTTTAGAATTGATAACAGTAATTATATTCCCTCATCATTTGATTTGCATAACAGGGCAATTGCCAATCCATATTTTGCATTTTTGTCTCCTTCTATGTTGGTTTGAAAAAGATTTCTTTTCCCACTTTAGTTTGATCTTGTACAAAATATTTGTGAGCTTCGACCCAAAATAGTGCTTGCTTGTTTCCAGCCCTAAAGCATTAATGAATGAGTTTTCCTTCCTCCTTTCGAAGGAATAGAGAATTTTGGAGCAATTCAGTTAGATTGATGTCATGAAGAACTTTTTCTTTTTTTTTGGTTAGCCGATTGAATAGCTTGCAGTTATTTTTTGAAAACATAAACACATTAAGAAACTGATGTGCTTAAAAAAAAAAAAAATCAACTGGTGACAAAACATTTCATTTATCATATACTAAGGATGACACATGAACATTGTTATCATCACAATTGCAATATTGGATTTATGAAGTCAATTTTTTTTTTTCAAAAATATAACAATGACTCTAAAACTGTGCATGACTTCATTGTATAAAGTTAATAAAAAGACAAACTATAAGACTACAATATTTTGTTCCACAATTTTGGACGTTGTAGATTGTGATTAGTAGAGAAAAAATGGAAAGTTGACGTTACCTTAAAATTTTGGCTATTGTCTTCCCACACTGGATAATATTTTGACTAATAATTATGTAGGTAATTCACGTTACATGCTCATTTTTGTGATTGTGTAAAGAGTATTTTTGATATTTTTGGTTTGTATTTTTGAAGTTGTTTAGGATCGTAATTTATAGTATTTTTCTAGCTTTATGATGAGTGAACTGTTTTAATTATTTTATTCATAATTTTCATCGTTTAGTTATAAATATGTAAATTAAAGCATAAAAATACGTAAATGCAAAGTTAAACATAAATTTATAACCATCCATGATAAATATATATAGACAATTTTTGCTTTTTTTGATTGTTTCATAAATTTTTATTTAATTGTCTAGTTATAAATATCTAAATTAAGTAGATGAACTTTTTCAAAAAAAAATTTAAATAGATGAATATGTAAATCCTCTCACACGTTATTCTTACAACCAAAGAAGGTCAATTCTGCATATAGTAGGATCACTACATATTAAGAGGCATATTTTCTACATACCAGATTCTATAGTCATATTGATTGTCCATGATTTAAAGTTGTCCTTTGGGTGGAGGAGATTTAATCCAAGACATTGGAATACCTTTCAGAAGATCCAGCAATGAACAATTATGCAAATCTCTAATATCTATGGAGTGGCTTATATGAGAATTCTTTGTATTTTTTGCAGAACGAATATGAAATTTGCTCCCACACCTACACAATAACATGTTCCATATGACTATGGCTTTACAATTACATAACCTATACATCAGGCTGAACAATAACATCCATATTAGATTAAGTTCCTTAGCTAGAGAGCAAAATATATTTCCCACTCACATAGATATTTTGTAACATATTGTAAATGTGAAGAATCTTACATTTTTTTCTTTATTGAAATTTCAACATAGATAGAAAAAGAAAAATATATGAGCAGATGGTGGCCAAAAAAAGAAAAAAAAAAGAAAAGAAGAGCTAAGAGGATTTCAGAAACATCTTCAGTAACATCATAGCCTATGATTCATAAGAAAGAGAAATAGGATTCAGATTCTTTTCTTTTAAATTAATTATTATAGTGGAGTACAAAAGGACGAATTTGAAGGTTTAAACAGTCAGTTGTTTAAGGCAGCACTATAATATTGGAGAACCATCCAAATTAGTGGAAAAAATTCACAAGGGATCTCATAAAAAAGAAAACACAAACTCTATACTAATTTAATGGCCACCATTTCATACAGCCATGAGCTGTACAATTTACAAAAAGCACACAGCATCCCTCATGTCTTTCATTAAGAGAACATTCTCTTCGATATTCCTTCCCATGACAAGTGTGGTTTGGTGCTGACCAATCAATATACTTAAGCCAAGGCTTAAATCCTATTGGCCCAGACTGTAGTAATGCATTTATAGATTATGTTACAACATAGATAGGTCTACAATCACCCATTTCAGATGGCTTGGGAACCTTAGTAATTCATGAGAAGATGGTGGCGTTTACCTCCTTAATAATTAGTACCTGACCTGAAAAACAATTGAATGGCACTTGTAACATCTTGCACAACACTCTACGCCTATTTAAAAAGGGGACTAAGAAACCATATGGAGTTATACCAGAGGGTTTTATCTCCATCCATGCAAATGTCAAACCTTTTAAAAGGTCTAACTCACAAGGAAAATGTAAAAACAGGTCTAGTCCAATTCACACATGGCCAAAATCAAGTTAGAATCCTAAAGACTCTTCGCCTCAAATTGGATTATTTGAATCCTGGGGTAAGTTTTCTCTTTAAACAATAGAATCAATAGAAAGAAAGAATTTATAAAATTTTAAACCTTTTTTTACATCGATAGTTGGGGTGGGGGCATTTGAATTCTAGAATATGATTTCTATAAAATTAAAATTTCCTCCTTGACCCCAATTAAATTTGTAATCAATTTCTTAATCTAATTTATTTATTTTGGGTATCAAAAGATAAGGCATTGTTTGATAGTTAATCCGGTGCACTGGTGTAAAATTCATTTTCAATGAAGTCCTCACTCTTTTCTTAAGCCACCGCTTGGTTAGTCAGAAACTTTTTCTGGAACCTTTTTAGTGGAGAAAAAGTAAGTACTTCACCATTCTTGAAATAAGATGTCAAGGGAGTTCTATAATATATATTGAAAAGAAATCCTACAAAGTAAAGGTAGAGGAAGCGGGATTAGTCTTTATGATGAGGATTATTGAAAGAAGTGATGATTTTCTACGATCAGTTTGTTCTGGGAAAAGGTGCAAGAGGGTTATTAGCATCTATGGAGGATTTAGCCAAAGCAGAACCATCACAGTTTTTTTCTTAAGGAAGATTGATGTGCAGTAAGATAGCAAGTGAGACATGAAATGGATAATATGTGAGATGCAATATTGTCAGGCTATGAAATTGTAGTACTGTCAGGCTATGAAACAATCTTTCTTTCATGGGACAACTATCAAAGATGATTAGATGATGGTGATTTGAAACTCCAAATTTTGATTACCAAGTGTGAACAACTTTTTGACATGATACTTGTACTAAATGCCAAAAGTTTCAACAAAAATAATAAAACACAACAATTAAGATAATGTAATCCTCTCATCCAGGTTCATCTCACCATGTAGAAGAAAGTTGAGTTGAATTGACATTCATAATAAGGGGAACCATGTTTTATTTTGTTGGAGGAATCATTCAGAGAGTGGTAAAGAAAAAGAGAGAGACAGAGAAGAATCCACAAAAATGTATTTCTAAAATTAGCATATGAAGGTTTCTACTCTATCTGTACTGAAGAATCCACAAAAAAAGTATCTCAAGTACTGAAGAATATTAAAATAGATATATACAGCATGATTCTTTTAGGGGTCACAACTCACACAAGGGAAAGCTACTAAAATCTTTACATTCCAAGTCAATTGGTACTATAATATGACTGCACATTCTCTCGCATAATTAAAAATCCTAGATGTGACTCCAGAGGTTTCAAAAAAACCCACGCCAATTGTTTGGCCAATTCTAGTAAAAGATGACAGAGTTAATATATAGATTCAATATAGCTAGAATATCATAATGAACATACCCAAAAGAAGCAGTGGTCCAATTAAATAACCCAGCAGTAACAAATTCAACACCCTAGGTAGAAACAAATGTAGAAAAAAAAAAAAAAAAAAAAAAAAAAAAAAAACAACATCAAGCAAAAGAATAGAGCACAACACGAAATAGTAAAAGGTGACAGATTTAATATATAGATTCAATATAGCTAGAAAATCATAATGAACATACCCAAAAGAAGCAGTGCTCCAATTAAATAACCTAGCAAAAACAAATTCAACACCCTAAGAAACAAACGTAGAAAGGGAAAAAAACCATCAAGCAAAAGAATTGAGCACAAAAGAAATTGGGATGTAGGGATACCTCAACTGAACCACCCGCTTATGTCAGTATTTATATAGATGTGAGGAGAGGAAGGAAGGAAGGAAGAAAGAGAGGCTGCCATTAGAAGCCAAAACAGAAGCTGAAACCGTAGAACAGGAAGATGAAACCGTGAGTGAAACAGTAGAACAGAAGCTGAAACCGTGAGAATCAAAAGGTGGGGAAGGGGAAGGGATTAAGCCTGAAACAATGAATCAAAACGTGGGGGACAGGAATTTGAATCGTGTAACAGAAGGAAAGGGAATAGTAACCATGAAAAAACATCAGGATTGATGAAGGGATGTAGTTGAAAAGGTTTTGGGTGTGGGCCTAGGCTTGGGCTCTATAGTGGGATTAAATGTATAAAAATTGGACTTTAAAATAGAGATAAAGCTGGAAATAATTTTAGTTTTGTTAGTATTTTAAAATTTGTAAAATCTATTTTAAAATTAAATTAAAAATTCAAAAAAGAATATGGAAATGGCATGGTTGCTGATGTGGTTCAATGTGAGCGTAGCAATATTAATTGCTACGCTTCAACTTTTAGTAATATACTAGTCGCTAACCCGTGCGTTGCACGGGATTGTTTTAAATCAAATGTTAACATGTTCAGGTTTAAACATCTCTCTAATTTCAACAATTGAAAGCTATCAACTCCAATATAAGATGAAAAATGCAGCTTGAACATTTCTTGTGATGAAACAGTCAATTTTACACACAATATCATTAAAAATGAGATACATACAAATATTATGAAGTAATATATTATAATAATCATAATGTGCTCTTACATTTGGTTTAATAAATATTACAAAAGAATCAATAAATCAAATAAATGTACAACTGCGCTTACATCTTAATATCAATAAATTTACAACTAAAGATATTAAGATTGAGTCAAACTCAAATTGGCAAAATCCGCCACGAACTTTGTAATTCAACTAATTGGCACCTCTTGGTGTTTCCAATGGAGACATTCAAGATTCAAATCCAATAATCTCCAACTATCAAACAAATTGAAGTTGCATTAAAAAAAAAAAAAAAAACATAAAAAATCTATTCCCATAAAAATATTATATTAAGATAAATCCTATGATTGGCTATGTAAACAAATAGAAAAGATAGCAAAAGAAAAATAATTAGAGAAAATGAATGTCACAAATTGAGAGCTAAGGGGAGAGAGAGTGTGACAAGCCTATTAATGTAATCTCTTGACAAAGGGAAGACAACTATTATTATACTAAAAAAACCAAGTATTTCACAAATTAACCAAACCAAAAAAATTAAAAATAAGGATGGGAGATTAATCCAGAACATTTTACTATTCTTTAGTGGAAAATCAAATTAGCAATGCATCAAAACCCAATCATCACAAAGATTATAGAACTTCTAGACCATACAATCATCACTGCAAATTACCTATCTAATTAATTTGGACTTCTCACAACAATTGCACCAATAACAAATAGGATTTTGTCATATTTTCCTATTCAAATCACAGTTTCACGCATGTTTCATAAGGACGGGCCAGTCAAACAACACTTCACCTCATGAATGTAAAACACCAAATTTATATATTATAAGTTGGAAACTAAATGAAACTCACAAACATTCTACTTTTTGTACTTAAAAAACCCATACGCATCAACCACTGCAATCGGCTTTGATGCTTCAACAACCATGATAGCCCCTGGACATCATTCCAAATTTAGATGTTAGAGCAAATGGCTAACTACTTGAATGAGGACAATCTCATCAATACACAACTGTACATTTAAAATAAATTAAAAAAAAAAAAAAAAAAGCACCTAACCATTATTATTGATCATAAATCTAGCCTAGAAGGAGAATAGCATCAAATATGTCCACCCCAAACATGCCCAAAATTGTGGAAGTCCTTGCAAATAATTTGAGCCTAACTTATTTAAGCATAACCCAACTTCAAATTCTAATGGATGTGGCTACGACTTATGACCCACAACCTCTAATTCTCCCTTTCTCATTTTATTTTTTATTTTTTGTAATACTACTCTTTGAAGAAGTCAACAATAAGTAAAATTAAACAAAGCAAGGAAAAAATATTTAAACTGTTAAATGGTAGGAAGTACAAAGCAACCAAGAAAGAAAATTAAACGGATACATGTATGATTCAAGTAACTTGAGCCCAATTATTGATTTATTTTTAAAAATCCAATATATTAAAAATCTTCATGAAAAATAAGTATTCTATTAGTCTTCATCATGAAATTTAGAAATAAATAACAAAAGTGAGTATACACACAAAACAAATTCAATCTATCCAAGTTATATATAAAACACCAATACTAACTGTACTAAGGTGGAAAATGGTACTATCTTTTGTCATATTTAAATACAACATGACCTAAGACCTCAAAAGCTTATATGAAACATGTTTAAATGGTACCATATAGTTTTAGTCAAACATTAAGAATACAAAAGTCACAAATCTAGATATTTGTGGCATTTGTTTCGAGTTTATGCCAAACCAAAACTAAAGCCAGGCCCTAAAAAAACACAAAAATATACATTTAAATGCAAATTTGTTAAAAAATATATGGTAAAACTGCTTGGAGTCATTTAAGTACATACCATTAATGAAGCATACAAATAATTACCAGCATAGACAATTCAAAGAAAGCTTTTAAGAGCCTAAGACCAAGAACTTAATCTGAATAGAATAACAAAGCTTTCACCTAATATGATAGGTAACATAGTTGGGTTCGTAGATTGTAAATGGATTTTACATATTGATTGTTTGAAAGACATGGAGCATGTACTGTCATGTCATGTGTACTTGTTAGACATTGAGCATGCTCTGTCATGTATTCTATAATTGATTAGTAATGTGAATCAAGCTTGAATTCAAGTCAATGAGTATCTATATACTAAACAAAAGGGAGAAAAGAAAATTCGTACCAAGACAAAATGATAGAAAATTAAGTGAATCTTAGCTTTTCTTGTCTACGTTCCTACTTTCAAATAGGGATTAAAACCAAGAAAGCAATTCTACAAAAAGAAGTACATCACAGATTAAAATAAAAAAATAAAAAATAAAAAAAAATCTAAAATAAACCATGTGCTAAATGGACATTATATACTGCCAAGACCATGTATATACTGTGTAACAAGAACATCTCCATTTACAATTTTTGGACTTAATTCTAGAGAAGGAACAAAACAATCAAGTATTTCATCAAACAATTTTTGTGCATATAACAGAGAATCTAGTTAATTAAGCCCTCAACTCCACGCCAAAATAATAAAGCAATATTTTTTAGAGGGGTGATTGGCAGAGAGAGACAAACAAATCAAAGTTTCAGAGAAACAAAATAGTCAAACACTGAATTAGAAGGTCAAATCAAGGTGACCTAATTCTGGTTGCTAAACAAAAGATTTGATTGCTCCTATTAAATCAGACTATCAAACATTTGACCACAAATCTATGAAAACTATTAGTGGTGAGCAAAGGCTTATAGTTGATTTCATAGTCCCATACACTACCCAAAAGAAAATTCACAGGTTTTTGGACCCAAAAGTACCACCACCTACCCCATTGGAAATGGAGGCACTGGCATTTGTTGCATCCCTGGCATTGGATTGTGTAAGTGAAAGTGTACTTCACCCCTCAATGACTAAGGTTGCAAACAGCCTACAAAGTGCCTTGGAAGGGATTTTGGAAGGGCAAGGTGATTGCTGGGGGCAAAAGGATGGTATGTAACACTACAGTGTGTGCAGCTGAGGTAAAAGGAATTAGATGGGCAGTTTTATTGAGTCAAGAACTAAATTTGAGGAAAGTAGTAACTGAAGGAGACTTAAAAGATTTGTATCAATGCTATTAACAAAACTTTGAAAGGGAAAGGCCTATCTCTGTTCCTTGGCAAGCTATATGTATTGTAGACAGTAGAAGACACTTGTGATATGGCTAAAAAGTTGAATCCAATGGCATTCTCTTGGATAAATTGTGAAGCTAATCTAGCAGCTCATTACTTAGCCAAATGGGTTCTCAATAATAGGTGGCAGGGGTTTGTTAATGAATAGTCCTTACCCTGATTAGTTTGTGAATGTGATCAAGAAGGATACTTTGAATGAATAGTCTTTACCCTGATCAGTTTCTATTTATCTATTGAAGCTTGCCTGGCATTTCAAAAAAAAAAAAAAAAAATCCTTGGATTCGTGTGTGGATCTGGATCATAAAGAGTGTTCATTTAAAGATTAATTAGGTTAACTATGGTTAAACCAACTGAACCTTAATGTGTCTGTGGCATTTCTCATGGCAAGAATAATAGCTTGATGTTAATAGTTTTCATATGTCTTTGATAATCCTAATGTAGTCTTCAGGTTGTTCCTTTGAAGCGTTTGACCACAAATATACAATAAAACTTGGAGGATGCCTAATGTCAACACTATCTTTATAAGCCATGCCTCGAAGCCCAAGCCCCCTTTTTTACAGTTTGGCTCGGGCATTTTGTCGAACATTTTGAGGGTGGTGAAGGGTTGGCCTCTCTTCTCTTGTCATGCATAAAGAACTATCATAGCCTACTGGTTTCCATTATTTATTTCAAGCATTCCACCATTAAAAATAAAAAATAAAAATAAAAAACCATATCTAGTAAAGGGGAAAAAATTACATAACAGAAAGTCTTTGTTTCTAGACTTCTCAACCTAAAACAAAGATATCAAAAATTGATATCATAGAACACAGGTGTTGCAACCAAATAGACAGCCAAAATAAATCTCTACGTGCATAATGAACATACCCAATTTTTGGGTTTTCCCGACCTAGAACATCCCCAAAAGAACTCAGGACATATCCAAAAGAAGCAGTGCTCCAATTAAATAACCCAACAGTAACAAATTCAACACCCCAACAAAAATGATTTAGAAAGTAAATGTAACGTAACAACCATCCACACCACAGCACGAAAAAGGCAGAAACAAAAGTAGAAAGGAAAAAAAAAAACCATCAAGCAAAAGAATAGAGCACAAAAGAAATTAGGATGTAGGGATACCTCAACTGAATCACCCGGCTTATGTCAGTATTTATATGGATGTAAGGAGATGAAGGAAGACAGAGAGGCTGCCGTTAGAAGCGAAAATAGAAGCTGAAACCGTAGAACAGGAAGATGAAACCGTGAGTGAAATAGTAGAACAGAAGCTGAAATCGTGATATGGGGTGGATGAAACAAAACGTGAAATGATAGAACAGAAGCTGAAACAGGTTGGGTATGGGAAGGAACTAAACCTTAAAAGGAAAGGCATAAGCTGTAACCGTGAAAAGCATTCAAGTTTGACAAAAGGAGTTAGCTGAAAAGGCATTGGGTGTGGGCTGGAATTTAAAGTAGAGATAGGGCTCCATGTAACAGAAGGCAGGGGAATATTATATGTTGTAATCGTGAAAAGTAATTAGGTTTGACAAAGAGAGTTAGCTGAAAAGACTTTGGGTGTGGGCTTGGACTTTATAGTGAGTTTAAATGTATAAGAAGTGGACTTTAAAGTAGAGATAAGGCTGGACATTGAATTAAAATTTGGCAAAAAATATTTTCAAATTGAATTAAAAATTTAAAAAAGAGGATGAGAATGACATGCCTGCTGACATGGCTTAATGTGAGCATAGCAACATTAAATGCTACGTCTCAGCTTTTAGTAATATATTGATTGATTGATTCCTTCTTGTTGTGAAATTAAATGTTGGCTATTGCTGTTGTATGACTGAAATTCTTTCTCTTTGTCTTCCTCATACTTTCTTATTATAGGGGTCTTTTTGAGACGGGGCAGAGACTAACTCATCCCAATGAACTCTATCTTCTTTAGCCCCAACACTGTTAACAAGTTGGCAATTCCTATCCATCCCAGGAGAATAACATAAGAAAGCCATAGTATCTTAGCATCCTGTGAAAGCTCATAAAACTTTTCCAATTGTCATTGATGGGAATTGGTCACATAAAGGAAGTTCACCAAGGTACTTTGAGCAGGGCTCTGTGTATCCCTTGTTAAACTGGAGCCTGCAAAATGAGACATTGGCCCAGTGATTGGGTTCAGGTAAACAAGCCACTTCTAGTAAGTTGGAATGTTGGATGGATAGATCACAAAGCCACTGAAGAGTAGGAAGACCGAGACAAGTAGACCTGCACGAAGTACAAGAAATTACACAGTGGGTTTCATACCTGATGTAAAAGTAGTGCTATCTCAAGCAGCATTCACTCAAAAAGAACTTTGAAATATTGATTGTTTTATGTATATATGAGATTGATGAGGTGATTATCATAATACATTTTTTTTCCCAGGAGCATGGCAATTTTGAGAATTTTCTAAATGAATTTTAAGGATGCATCATTGATTGCAATCTCTGTATTTATTTATTTATTTTGATAAATAACGGAATTGTATTAATCAAAAGTCCAAGTACACCGGGGGTGTACATGGAAAATAGTACATCAAACACAAAAATTACAAAGATCAAGCATTTCTAAAAAATTAGAACAAGGGAAAAGATTAAAGAAAGAGCTCCACTCTAGCAAGGTGTGAAGAAGAAGAGATTTAACTTCTAAAATAGATCGTTCCTTCCCTTTGAAACATCATGAGTTCCGTTCTCGCCAAATACACCATAGGACACAATGTGGGACAGTCCTCCGTAAATCAATGCTCCGATGCCCACCAAAGGAACCTTGCCAACTCGAAAATAAATCAGAGACACCATGCGGCATAACCCATTGAAGACCAAATAGAGCCCACACCATAGACCATAATTCATAAGCAATAGGACAATGAAGAAGAAGATGATTCACCAATTCTCCACTCTTTTTACACATATAGCACCAATCTACAACTGTGACACCCTTATACCATAAATTTTCAGTAGTCAAAATCTTACCCAATGAGGCAGTCCAAGAGAAGAAAGCAACCTTACTAGGGACCTTTGAATGCCACACAGGCTTCCAAGGGAAAGAAATTTCGAGAGTAGAGGAAAGGGAGAGATAGTACTCACTCACTTTAAAATTCTTATTCCCAGTTGGTTTCCAGCATAGTTTGTCCTAAACTTCACCATTAAGGGGCATTGAATTGATAAGATCTAGAAAAGTGAAAAATGTTCTGTTTCCCAATCTTGGGGAGCTCTAGAAAAAAGAAGATCCCAGTGAAGCCTCTGGTTAGGAAAGTGCATAACATATGCAATAGAAGACTCCTTATTACAACTAATATTATAGAGCTCCGGAAAAGCCTCCCAAAGAGTACAGCTCCCACACCACACATGATGCCAAAATTTAATTCTGTCACCAACACCAACCTTGAACTGAATGGATTTTGAAAAGGCTAGCCAGCCTTGTCTTGTGGTTCTCCAAAGACTAACACCATAAGGATTAGAGACTTCTTTTGTACAACAACCTCCCCAATCATTCCCATATTTAGCCTCAATAACCCGCCTCCAGAGATGGGTTGTCTCTCTTCCATATCTCCACTACCATTTCCCCAACAAAGCTTGATTGAAGGTTCTCAAATTTTTAATGCCCAAACCACCATATTGCAATGGAGAACAAACCTGGGCCCAATTTACTAGTCGGAATTTAGGAGACTCATCTATCCCACCCCACAGAAAATTTCTTTGAAGCCTCTCAATATGAATAGCAATATCTGCAGGAATATGGAAGAGAGATAGGAAATAAGTTGGCAAACTTGAGAGAGTGCTTTAGATTAAGGTAATCTTACCACCTTTTGATAAGTATAATTGCTTCCAACTCGTTAATCTTCACTCCATTCTTTCTAGGATAGAGTTCCAAATCGCCCTGTCCTTGAATTTAGCACCTAACGGCAGTCCCAAGTATGTCATTGGCAAAGATGATTGTCTACAACCCAGCAATGCCACAAGCTCCCCCATATTAGTCACTTCTCCAACTGGAACTAATTTTGACTTAGCCAGGTTAATGTGCAACCCTGACACGGCCTCAAAAGAGGCTAAAATCTCCCACAAATATTCAATTTGACTTACTGTAGCATCACAAAAAATTAAAGTGTCATCCGCAAAGAGTAGATGTGTCACCATCAGGGGGGGTATTAGACCTGGTACCAACAGTGAAACTCAAAATGTGTCCAGCCAGAACCGCACCATCCAACAAACAACTTAATGCCTCCATAACAATAGCAAATAAGAGCGAGAAGAGAGGATCTCCTTGGCGCAGCCCCCTAGAGCTCTCAAAGAAATACTTAGGGGAGCCATTTATCAAAATCAAAAATCTCACTGTGGAGATACAAAACAGAATCCACTTTCTCCATTTCTTAGAGAATTTGCAACGCTGCAACATATACATAAGAAAATCCTAGTTGACATGATCAAAAGCTTTCTCCATATCCAACTTACATAAAACCCCAGGTATCCTTGCCTTGAGCCTACTATCCAAAAACTCATTAGCAATTAAGACAGAATCTAGGATTTGTCTATCCAGAACAAAAGCATTTTGAGACTTAGAGATAATTCCAGTAACCACCCTTCTCAGCCTATTAGCCAGCAACTTGGAAATGACTTTATAAATACTACCCATAAGACTAATAGGTCTAAAGTCTCTCACACTGTCAACATCTACTTTCTTTGGAATGAGAGCAATGAAAGTTGCATTAAGGCTTTTCTCAAAGACAACTTGTGAATGGAATGGCAAGAACCTCCATAATTTCAAGTTTTAAAAAGTCCCAACAAGCCTTAAAGAAAGCCATTGAGAAACCATCTGGTCCTGGAGATTTATTGCCGTTACAACCTTGGATGACACCATATACCTCCTCTTCCTCAAATGGTTTCTCTAACCAAGCAACTTCCTCCTCAGAAATCATAGAGAATTCCACTTCATCAAGCACTGGTCTTTGGCCCTCATTTTCAGAGTACAATTGTTTGTAGAAATGAGAGATGCAAGCTGCTATTGAATTAGGATCCGATATCAATTCACCTTCCACCAACAGATTGTCTATAGTATTAAATCTTCCGTGGGAGTTTGCTATTCTATGAAAGAACTTAGTGTTTCTATCCCCCTCTCGGATCCAAAGGGCCCTAGATTTCTGCCTCCAACATATTTTAACCATAAGAGTTACCTTTTCAAGATTAATGCGAAGCCATTCTTTTTCCAAAGTCTCATCATATGATAGAGGACGACTATCTTCCAGCAAGTCAAGTGCTTCAAGGTTCTTCCATAACTTGTTCATCTTATCCTCCACATTGCCAAATTCTTCTACATTCCATTTCTTTAAATTTAGCTTCAAAGCTTTCAATTTGCTTGCAAACCGAAAGCTAGGGGAACCTTGAAAATGATAGGACTCCCACCAAGTTCTCACTTTCTCCACAAAACCCTCTGCCTTTAACCACATATTCTCAAAGCGAAAAGGACGGTTGCCTCTTTGAAAATTTCCCCCTTCTAACAGAACTGGAAAGTGGTTTGAAAGTAATCTATGCAGTCTTTTTTGACGAATATTAGGAAAGTGCTCTTCCAAATCAGAAGAGAGAAGAAACCTGTCAAGCCTAGACCGCGAAGCCACTTCTCTAGAATTAGACCAAGTGAAAGTACCTCCCTCCAATGGTAAATCAATAAGATTGTGTTCAGAAATGAAATCTGAAAAATCAAGCATGGCTGAAGAGAAAGAGTTTGCACCAAGTCGCTTTGAAGGAAATCGCATGACATTAAAATCGCCTCCAATGCACCAAGGCACATTCCACCAACTATGAATACCAGCCATCTCTTCCCAAAGCAGTCGCCGATCATGATTAGAGTTTGGTCCATATACACCAGTGAAAGCCCAAACAAAATGATCTACCACATTTTTAAATTTGCAAGAGACAGAAAACCTTCCCATTGCTTCGTCAATTTTTTCCACCATCCTTCTAGCCCACATCACCAAAACACTCCCCGACACACCTATAAAGCCCAAATATAGCCAATCCAAATTTTGACAACCCCACAAGCTCCGAATCTCTCTCCTTGTTATCAATTCCATTTTTGTTTCCTGTAGACAAATAATGTCTGCACCCCAACCTCTGATCATATTCCGAATTCGAAGTCTTTTTTCACAATCATTCAGCCCCCTCACATTCCAGGAGATAATTTTCAGATTCATTGAGGCACCACAGAATCCCGTTCCCCACTAGCAACTCCTACCAAATCAGAGTTATTCTCAAAGTTCCAAGAATTTAGCAGACTTTTCAACTCCCGACGCCCTTTATAACTTGTCTTATCTGCCTACATTTTAGCTTTCTTCCTAGCCTCCAAAGCTAAAAAAATCCCAGTAATTTCCGCTTTGAAGCCTTCCAAGGAAGTATCCACAGATTTCCTAAAGGCTTTAATTCGTTTCTCAAACCATGGTGATACTTGAGTGGAAGCATTTACCACTTCTACAAGTAGAGCAACTGGGTTAGCCATCGCCAAAGGTTGCATAACCAATGGTTCTTTAACATTTTCCCAATTTACAAGACCCCCATCAGATTCCCCCAACTCACAATCTAACCCTGAAACAACAGAAACATTATCCAAAGCACCATCACATTCATCCGCCCAACTAACAATATGCCCTTCTTCCTTGAAAGTGTTGTTACCCTGTCCCACAGCTCCCTCGAGATCAGAAAAATCCGATAAGCTCCCAGGAGAGTGGTAAAGTGAGAGAGGAATAGCTATCTGCCTCCTTCCACGAAGCTTTAAGACCCATTTCTCTGAATTACCCTAGGTGTGCTCTAAATCTTCAATGAAATTCTTAATGGAGGGGTGAGGCTCAACATGACAATCCTCAGCTGTAACTAGCGCGGGAGCTACTGGCAAATCGGAGAGCGTAGCACTGGCCATCGCAGTAGTGCTCGATTGAGAAATGTTGTTGGTGAACGGTGGGAGGTTGATGCCCAACACAGACCCAAATTGTAAAGAATCAGCCTGTGGTGGACAAGGGCTGCTGCTGTTGGTGATGGGGCTGTTCTTCAGTGGTGGGGAGATATTGATATCGATCGTCGATGGAGGAGTGCTGTTCTTCATTGGTGGGGAGATGACGATGTCGGACAACGAAGTGGTGTCCTTGATGATGGTGGACGTCGGAAGCATATCGGTGTCGTTACTAGTGGTGCTCCTCGGTGGGTTAGAAGTTTCGTTGGTGGTAAAGGTAGTTGAAGGTGCATGGAGGGGGAGGTAAGCTTCATCGGCATCATATCGGTGCTTTGATGAGAGTGGGTGGCTTTAGGCTTAGAAATAATGGGTTTCTAAGGTTGGGCTTTAGGCTTAGAAATAATGGGTTGTTGAGGTTGGTCTTTAGGCTTAGAAATAATAGGTTGCTGAGGTTGGGCTTTAGGCTTAGGTTTGGGGGCCCAGTTTTGGGCGTACATGTTACGGCCCTTGAAAGTATTGGGCCACATTCCATGGCTAATTTGATTGGAGCCCACATCTTTAGTAAAAGAAGAAACCACAGCCCACTGCCCCTCTTTCCCACACTCCACAGGTAAAGAGATGTCTAGAGTCAGTAAATCTCTTTTGGCAATCACATTAATATTAGACAAAATATCAGCCCCGAATTGTGCCGTATCTTCCTTAGAATAACTCTCACCTTGATCACGGTATGAATTACTGGGAATTGAAGGTTTCAAATTTTGAAAGATCGAAATTTTCTCCTTACCTGTATTTTTTGCACCGCCGTGATTATAAGGTCTACCAACCACCACCACCACATCAGCCTTTGGTGCACTTTGTATTCTATGAAGCAATCCCTGACTACTCAGGGAAGTTGGTTTTAAAATTTTCCTCAGGTTTAAGCCAAAGCCAAACCAGCCACTACCCAACCTTCCCTCTAGTATCACTATGTTACCCTTCCGCCGACCATGAAGAAGTTCAGAAACCATTAAAAACGTGCCATGGGCGTTGGACCCCAATTGAAGGATGAAAAAAATATCACCCTCTCTAATTGTTCTTACATAATGACCAGGTGATTGCTTTGAAATTAGTTCCTCCAAATGGAACAAGAATTGGTTTGCACTCTCCTTCCCCATAAAAACAGAGTGCATTGAGGTAAGGCCTCTCTCAAAGATCCGTAATAAGTAATAAGAAGCCCCTTCCTCAACAGAAAACTCAAGCGTTTTGGATTCAATGAAGAAAAATGCATAACCACCCACTGCATAAAGAAAGAAAGCAGCAGCTACCAAATCAGAAAGAAAACACGAAATCTAAGCAGTAGCAACCATACTATGAAGGAAGCACAAAATCTATGGCTAATTCAAGGTAGCCAGGCCTTATATGTGACTAAGATATTTCCTAATGTTACAACTTACAATCAAATGTATGAATATACAATCTCTGTATTTATGCAACTGATTAAGAACTTCTGTAGTGAACATGCTCATGCTGTGGGACATCAGGTCCTTCCATTAGTGTTCAATTTTGGAAATTCAAAATCCAAACAATGTAGTGTTGATGCTTTTGGACAGCAAAAACCACCTTTTTGCAGGATGGGACTTATTTCAATTTCTTTCATTTCCATTAAGGTCCTAATAATAACTTGTGGAAATCATCATTGTAAGTTAGATTAACTGTTGTCAAAGAAGTAGAAGTACCTACTAAAGCATTCCCAACTTCTTGAATTGAAGAGATAGCACTAATAAAGAAGAATACTGATGAGCCAAAGTATGCTACTAAGAATAAGAGCATTAGATACTCAAAGAATGGTGCCCCATCTCCTGCCATTGATAGCCCTACTAAAAAATAAACACACAGAGTATATGCAAGTGCCTGCAAGAATTATTATATGTCTGAGTTATTTGAAAGCTATAGATATTTCAATAGGGAAAAGTCATTGAGAAGATTACTTCTATGAGAGTCTGTGGGAGATTGACTATGGAATGAGCTGTGATATATGATGAAGTTCTGAAGAATCTTTGGGCCCTGTGCTTGTAAAATATTGGCCTTTGGAGCATGTAGAGAGGAAGCTGTACAAGATTTAGGAGCATAATACTCATGGTGGATACAAACCCTAGGGCCCTTACGGAATTCATTTGCTGTTGGTCATATTGTCCCCCAAGTTTGTAAAATAGTGTTCCTACAAATATTCCCAGCACAATTGCCTGCAAAGTTTAAAAATGGGTTAGTTTTTAATATTCTTTGTTTCTCTTTTCACTATACCAAACTTGTAACATTTGACCTTGGTGGCAGCAATTCCAACAACTCATGCCACCAAACACCATGGTTCAAGGAAGATTGGTGGGATTCTTTTTATTTATTTATTTTTAAATAAGTATGGGATACTTAATGAAATAAAGATCAGGGTTTTCCTTCCACATTGGTTCTGTAGACGTGGCTTTTCTAGATATTCAATAACTTGAAATTTTGACATGTCAGATGATTTTTGTGACCTTCATGAGCAAGGAAAGCTGTGAAGATATGGTAGTATTAACCTGGAATAGCCTTAATTTGATTATAGCATGAAGCCTTTTGGTGATCTTGATTTGCTTGTAAGTCAAAGTCTTGGTTGATTGCAACCATGTTTGTACAAAGGGCCTTTGGAACTGCTTCCACTGAGCTTGATACTCCTCCTAAATAACAGATAACCTCTGTAAGTACAAATCATGTAGTATATCTTTTGTTTCTCACATTGGTTTGAATGTCAGTATTTTTCATTACATTTGAAAACCAATAAGCTGATATCTCATTAGTCCTTTCTTGTTGGTAGGAAAATCTTTTTATATACTTGTTCTTTACAGCGCTTAACTTAGAGGCAAGTGTGACCTCTTGCCTGCTTCAGCATAGCATATGCATGTGAGGCATGATTGTGCTTAATTATTTGAGATCCCACTGATAGGTATTGCATTTCTTCATTGTTCATAGATATTGCTGTGATCACATCCCCGACTTGAACTCTTCCAGTGCTTTCGATCCCCCCTGAGTGCCCTACTTTGGTTGAGAGTTTTGACACCACTAGTTTTGAAATCATGTTAGTAATCATTAATTGTTGGAATAAACTGCTTCAGTTAAATTCTTGAATCAGTTCCAGCTGCATATATAGAGTTTACTTTGATAGGTTATTGATATTCTCATGGAATGATTTCTTTACCTGTCTCTCTTCTTGGCTATGCATTGATTGTGCTATGGAATTTGGATGGCGTTTTAAGGGATAACCCAATCCCAAGCTCACTTTCCACCCAGTAGGTGTGCTTCGCATCATCTCCATTAACAATCCTCATTACATCTTTGTAGTGATCTGATGCTCTGTAGCACTCTACTAAGGGCGTTGCTCCAGGTACAATATACTGAAAACCATCTCCAGCTGCAATATCTTCGAGAAACTCATTGGAGTCCACATATGATGGTTTTATGTACCTGAATAATTAACTAGTGTTACTGCTTTCTAATGTTATGTTGAACATTGTTACTTATAAAGAAGGGTATGCACATATTAGCTTTGCTATTTTGGCTGTGACTACTACCATGTTACTGTACACTAACTCGAGTTTGGCAAAGTAAGGAATGGCATCTTGATGGGGGCCTTGGAACAAAACACGTCCATTAGTGAGCAACATGATTCTATCGAAAAGATTGAACACTTCCTGAGAGAGTTGTGTTAGTGACATCATTGCCGAAGATTACTGAATCCTGCTAATAGTTCTTATGGTGTCAACTAGGTCATACGTAGTTGCTAGATCACACCCAGAAAATGGTTGGTCATAAATCATAACAGAATATGTTCCAAGTGCTAACTTAACCGTAGTGAGCTTTTGGTGATCAGCATCGGATATTGCCTCCCCTGTGAGCTTGTTTTCTATATGTTTCAAACTTAAGATTTCTAACACATTCCAAAAATGGATCCTGTCCCTCTACTAGTGCATGGACAAAGAACTTTCTCATCCGAGGAGTGAAGTTCTCTAGCCGAAGCCCCTGAGTGCAGTCCCTAGCAAACTCAAGCGTCTCTCGAACTGTTAAAAATGGGACGTGTCTGCAATTTTACAAGTAAGAGAAAGTGAATATGCCAACAAGTAATCTTTAATTTGATTATTGTGTAGTTAGTAAATTTGTGTGCACATAAGTATGGATCTATGTTAATACATTTAGATGTCGGATGATGCTTATTTGAAAACTATGAAGTCAAGTGACTACTTTGTGTGTTCATTCATGGTAGCTCCGATAAGTTATTTAATTTGTCTAATTTAATTAAATTTTGATTAATACTGGTGTTTGAATGCTCATATGGTATGATAAATGTATACATGTTCCAAAATTTGGTCATTGTGTGCTTACATATTAAGCTGGTTGCTAATATATGCAATGAGTCTATTGAGACGAATGTTAGAGGCATATTTGTTGTTGTACATGACTGCACCTTCCACTATTGAGTTCTTATTTCCACTGGCTCTCCTTGCCAGAATTTCTAGGAGAGTACTCTTGCCACTGATTGTGAGATTTACTTAATGGATAAGTTCAGTAGCAACGAAATGTCTAATCATACAAGGGCTATTGTACTGCAGGTGAATGAAGAAAGATGTGTTTATTGTAGCATAAAAAATTCAAGCAAATATGCGTTAGAAATTATATCAAATAGTCCAATTGTGAAATCTTAGAATTCAATTACTATACAAGTAATCTTTTTATGGCATTTTGGAATAAGCCTAATGGAAATTATGAATATGAACGCATATAAAATACTTACATATGAAAATAAATCTTAATTTATAGGGCTACTTGTTTGTAGATAGAAACTTTCAGGATGCGGTTTCAAATAGTTGTAGGTTGCAGGGATTTCTTTCTCTAGTATAGTACTGCTGACTTCATGTAATTCCTAAGAGATGAGAGCATAATTTTCTTTTTGACATTACTGGTGCAACTTGTTTTTTTCATTGTGAAAGACTAATCTAAAGCCTAAATTTTAATCTGGGCACTTAATAAAGAGGATTTCTCACTTTTTTCTCTCATTAAGTGCAAAAGAATTTCATCTCACATGGCTTCATCCTTTATGAAGTTCTTGAGCACAACTTGCAACTGATCTCAGCATTTTACAAATTAGTGTCCTGCTCAGTATATAGCTTTAGTTCCAATTCTTTTTATTTGTGCTTAAGGAGTAATATATGTTCTGGCCAATAGATCTTAATTATTAAATTTTAGATTGTATTTATGTTGCTACCTGGAGGCCCTAGTAGGAGGGTCATGGATCCAAGCATGATATACTCATCCACCCCCTTCAGAATTTGCAACCATGTTGAATTCTTTCTTTGAAGAAGAGTCTTTAGGGGACCAACAAAACAACCCACCAGTTTGTTTCCAAATGTTTCATATCCGTTGTTGGGTATCTTAAACTTCCTTCTGTACTTTACGTCTGAAAAGCGGACTACCTGCAAAATTTTCCAATCCATTGAAGTTGCATGATAACTGGGCCTTATAGATGTATCAGGTTTAGAGTTTATTGGCACCAAGGAATAGCATAGTCTATAGTACAAAAAGTCTAGCACTTAATAATTATCTCATGTATTGGATATATGCATGCTTCCTTTTACAGTGTGTGAATTCTACAATTGTCATGCAATGAGAAGAAAGATGCATATATATATGATATATGCGATACATTCTCCTCAGAATTGGTTGCTTGAATTATAAACATATGGGTAGTTAAATGATAGAAGAACCTAAACTCCACAAAAGTTATATGTTGGATGAGTTTCAAATATATGATCTTTCAACTAAAATCACTTGGGTGTGTTTGGTTTATAGAATCTGAACAAGATTCTTACCTTTTCAGGAAGTTAATGAGAGTATCATGTTTTGTTTGCTAATTATGTTATGCATTCAAGAACCATTGATATATACAATAGACAAAAATAAATAAACAAATAAATATCCCTAGAATTCAGTTGATATGGCACTATGCACAAATAAAAGCAAGCCACCTAATATAAAATTTGACCTTTTCACATGACTCTTTTAGTTTATGTCAAATTTTTGTATTAAGTGGTTTATTTTTATTGGTATGGGATATTATGTTAGCTTTATTTTGAGAGTATATAATAATTATTCATCAGCCATTAGAGACCACTATAACAAAACCATTGGTGTATATCATCATTTTAGCATTTCTTCTTATTTCTTTTTAGAAAATCCCATCTAAACTCTCAAGAGTGTATCCCCAACTATCGAATTATCCCTTCTCCTTTAAAAAAGAAAAACTATCAATATATATATATATATATATATATATATGTATATTAATATTAGCAGTCCAACCATGTTCTGCCTAATCAATTCGACAATCTTCTCTGTTGCTCGTCTTTAACCTTAATATAGTTTACTTATTCTTAAAAAAAAAAAAAAAAAAAAAACAAACAAACAAACAAAGCAAAAAACTCTCAAGAGTATATCCTGTATTTTTTTTTTTTTTTTTTTTTTTAAATAATAGGGGTATCATACATCATACATTTTTATGTATACACTCTTTCTGCCGGACCAGGTTTAAAAATCTTTTAAGCCCATGACAATGATAGCAAATCAGCCGAATAATGGTCAATGTTAATATCAATGTCACTTAACTTTAGTTTAATCCATGACCAAATACAAACAATGTTAAAACACAATGTATGACATAGGAACTATCTCAATCAAAAACTAAAAAAAAAATTGCTTCGAGAGATATTATTATTATGCATTTGCAGCTTTGATGCGAATTCAGTGATGTCATGGGAATGAGAAAGAGAAAGAGCCTCTTTTTGTATTCATCACAATGTTCGGCACTCTCTGGTTGGTTGTAAATAAAGAAATTGTTATTCTAAACTAACAATATGTTGTCTGTTGGTCTTTCTCAGATTCAGCACTCTATTGTTGGGAACAATTCTATATAACTGTAAATAAATTTCAGCAAACACAGCGGAAGCACAATTACATAAGAACACAAAGATTTATGTGGAAACCCTTTCTCCTTTTTTTTTTTTTTTTTTTTTTTTGAGAATCCAGACCCAAGGGTCACAAATTTATTAATAAAGGGAAAGGACTACAGAGAGTCACGGTACACAAGAGGAGCTATGTCATCAGGTGTGGACTCAATCCACACCTGTAGCTCATTACCAGATTTGGCTTTTCTGGCAAGGTAGTGGGCAACAGAATTGCCTAATCTTTTTACATGAGAGAAAACACAAAAGCTAAGGTCATTAGCTAATACAAGGGAATCCTGGATGATATGGCCAAATTCGGAGTTGCTGGTCGTTCCATCCTTAAGGGCCATGATAACAATCTCAGCATCCCCTTCAACAGAGGCTTCAAAAATGGACATCTCCTTTGCGAATAAGATTGCTCTTCTACACGCTAAGGCTTCCACCGTGGCAACTGAACAAGGCAGAGGAATTCTTTCAGCCAAGGCACCGATGACCGAACCTGCAGAATCACGGATAACCATGCCCAATCCAGCATCACCCATTTCCTTAAAAATTGCCCCATCAAAATTCACCTTATACGTCGAAGGATTAGGAGGAATCCACCTACTACTGCTGCCAGAGACCGAGGGCTGAACCTAACGAGGAATCTGAGCTGAAGAGAAATCATGGAGAAAGGTTAAAGCCTTAGCACGTATTGTACGAAGGTCAATAGAGCAGCCCCCCACACGATCAGAGTTTCTACAATCCCAAATCATCCACAAAATCACAGCTACAAGGTTGATATCAAAACATTCTTTGATCTCAACGACTTTCTCCATGAGGTCAGCAAATGTCATGAATCTATGTTTTAGAAGTCTCTGACCAGCAGCAGTAGCATTCCAAATGACCCGCAAAGCAGGGCAACTCCACAAGGAATGTATAGTGTCTTCACAAGCCGAGAGGCACCTAGGACAAGTGACTGAAGCGACCACTTTGCGTTTTCACAGATTAAGCAGAGTTGGGATAGCTTCGTGAGTTGCTCTCCACAACAAGTGCTTAACCTTAGGGGGGACCAACAAGGACCAAATACCAGACCACATTCTTTTGTTTCGACCCAAGTTGGAACAATTTGGAACAAGGCTCCTGTCAGATTTAGCTAGCATCTGGTAAGCACTCAGAGTGGAGTAGTTGCCTTGGCTTGAATGGAACCAAGCTTGTAAATCTGGGACCTGGTTTAGACTCAAAGGCAAACCAACAATGATACTAGCTTCATGGGGAAGGAATTCATGCTTTATCAGATCAGCTTTCCAGGAACGGGAGCCAACATCAATCAGACTGCTCACAATGGACTCCAGGCCAAGAGAGGAAATTGGGGAAATGACTCTTCTGCAGCTTTGGGTTGGCAACCAATTATCCCCTCGGATTTTGATTGACTTACCATCACCAACTCTCCAAATTGAACCCGACTCAATGACATGTTTGGATTGAAGAATACTTTTCCACGCGAATGAACCTTTGTGGTGACTTGTTGCCTCCAATATTGAGCAATCCGGAAAAAACTTAGCCTTGAAGACCTTGTAGAAAAGGGATTCATCATGATTCATCAACCGCCACACCTGCTTGGCAAGAAGGGCGTCATTAAACTTGTTTAACTCCCTAAAACCCATACCCCCCTCACACTTCGGAAGACACAAGTTTTCCCAACTAATCCAGTGAATGCGCTTCTGCTCACCTTTGTAACCCCACCAAAATTTTCGTATGAGGATTTCAATTTCCTTGATCAACCCTTTTGGGAGCTTAAAACACGACATGGTGTAGGTGGGGATCGCCTGGACAATCGCTTTAACTAAAATTTCCCTTCCGGCTTGGGACAAGAGCTTCTCCTTCCAGCCCTTAAGCTTCTTCCAGATTTTTTCTTTGATGATGCTAAATGATTTCTTTTTGGCACGGCCCACCAGGGAGGGTAGACCCAAGTAATGGTCATAACTTTGAGAGGTTGCCACTCCAAGGAAATTCTTAATACCCTCCCGAGTTTGGGAAGGAGTGTTAGAGCTGAAAAACAAGTTTGTTTTACCCCTGTTAATATTCTGACTCGATGCTTGCTCATAGAGCTGAAGGATTGATTGGATCTTTTCGCATTCTGAAATAGAGGCTCTACAGAAAATGAGACTGTCGTCAGCAAAAAGAAGATGCGAAATCCGTGGGCCTGATTGACAAAGAGAGACCCCTCTAATGCTACCTTCAGCTTCAACATTCTTCAAGAGCCCATGCAGCCCTTCTGTCACCAATAGAAATAGATACGGGGACAATGGGTCACCTTGACGAAGGCCCCTTTCTGGCACAATGAAACCGTGTGGTTGCCCATTTAGTAAGATTGAATAAGAGACAGATCTGATGCACATGGAAATTAGCGCTATCCATTCTTGACTGAAACCCATTTTGTCCATGATTTTCTCAAGAAAAACCCACTCAACGCGGTCGTAAGCTTTACTCATGTCAAGCTTCACCGCCATCAGCCCCATCTTCCCTGTTCTCTTAGTCTTCAGGTAATGAAGAGTCTCATGAGCGATTAGAATGTTGTCAATGATAAGTCTCCCTGACATGAAGGCACTTTGGGTTTCTGAAATTAACTCAGGCAGAAACTTTTTTAGACGATTAGCGAGCACTTTAGCAATAAGCTTATACAACACATTACTCAAACTAATGGGCCTAAAGTCCGTGACCCTTCTCGGACTTTGAATTTTAGGGATAAGTGTAATAAAAGTGTGGTTGAGGTTTGGAGGGATAATACCTGAGTTAAGCACTGCCAAAACTGCAGAAGAGACTTCATCACCAATTTTTGCCCAAAACTGTTTGTAAAAGATGGGGGGAAGGCCATCAGGACCAGGGGCCGTGTTAGCTTCCATTTGCTTGAGAGCAATCTGGACTTCAGAAGCATGAAAGGGTTGGAGCAGTTTGTCATTCATCTCTTGGGAAACCCGAGGATTTACACCATGTAACACTTCATCAAACAAGGTCGGGTTGGCAGAGGTAAAAAGATTTGAGTAAAAATTGACAACCAAGTCGCCAATCCTATTTTCATCATTAACCCAATTACCATACTGGTCCTCTAAACCCCCAATAAAATTCCTCTTATTCCTATCAGTAGCTCGACAGTGAAAATACTTAGAATTCTGGTCTCCGTCCCTAAGCCAATCTGATTTTGACCTCTGGTTCCACATGCACCTTTCCATATCCATCAATTTATTTATCTCATCCTGCAGGATTTTCACCTGACCTATTCCACACCCTGATAAGGCTTTGGCTTCAGCCTTAGCCAATAGCTTCCTATTACGAGTTAAGGCTAATCTAACATTACCAAAAACATGTTTATTCCATGAAACCAGCTGAGTTTGGCAGTTACTAACCTTTTCCAGGACCTTTCCCATAGGATCACTCGTGGAAGGTTTGTCCCACGCTGAATGCACCACACCTTCGCAACGCTCGTCCTTTAGCCACATAGACTCGAAGCGGAAAGGCTTCTGAGGGCGGTGGAATCTACTGTGAATACTCTCTGAGCAAAGCCAAATGGGTTTATGATCTGAAGAGAAGCCAGTCAGGTGGTGAAGGCGAATTGAGGGGAATTGGATCAACCAATCAGCCGAGGCGACAGCTCTATCCAAACGAACCCAAACCAGCGGACCATCATAACAACGATTACTCCAAGTAAAAGGAAGACCAGTGAAGCCAAGGTCTTTAAACCCACAAAAATCAAGGAAATCACGGAATTCCTACATTTGTTTCTCAGGCCTGATAGCTCCCCCACTTTTCTCCTCCAATCGCGTAATTTCATTGAAATCGCCGATACAGACCCACGGCAAATCCAACTGAGTACTAAGGTAACGAAGCAGGGACCAAGAATCTTCCCGGTTGACAGTCTCCGGGGCTCCGTAGAATCCCGTAAACCGCCAGGCGTCATCAATCCTTGGGTTTATCACTGCATCGATGTGGTGCGGAGAGAAGGTTTGAATGTGCAGGTCTAACTCGTTCTTCCATAAAAGAGCAAGACCTCCACTTAGGTGCCTTCGAGGAACCACAAACAGGTTGTCAAACTTCAGACGACATCTTATCTTCTCCAAGTACGAGCTCTTCTTTTTTGTTTCCATCAAGAAGATGAGGTTGGGACCTTTCACCTTCACAATATCGGAAAGCTCTTGAACTCGCCGCTGGATCCCAAGCCCGCGGCAGTTCCAGCTGATGCAATTCATAGCTGCCGGCATGGCTGGGATGCAGCCACCGCCGATGTACTAACAGGTGAAGAAACTTCATGTGAAAGAATGGTTCTGCGTTTAGAGGGTTGCGGATCTGAGGCTTCTAAACTTGGGCGCTTTCTAATGAATTTCAGCAAAACATCATCAGATGGTGTAGGAATGGGCTTACGGGTTACTTTGGGGCGCCTAGCTTGGGCTAGTACCTTACTAACTCTGCTTGGGCCAGATCTGTTCGTAATGTCTACAAGGGGGGACCTGGATTTGCTAGTTAAGGCGACGTGGGGGCGCAGGGGTTCCTTTGTCTCTATCGGCCCATTCTCAGCCTTGAAAGAAAGCCCAATATCCACTTTAGAGGGGATTGAGCCACGCTTGGACAAGTTCTTGAGCCCATCCACGGGATTAGCCTCTTTCAAGTCACACTTATCTCGAGAAATACACTCCAAGGAAGCATCCATACCATCTGGATTCCAGCCCAACTCAGTGTCAATCTCATGCAAAGTCTTTTCAAACTTTTCAGTAGCTAAGTCTGAGGCATCCACATCCAGCTTATGCGCTGACTCAACTGGTGGCTTGGCAGCTTCTTGGGTAGACCTACCCACGGATGCATTGGGAGAAGGGCAAGGAGATGGGATTTCCGTGACAGGCCTCGATGACAGGACGCCGGCTTGAGCAAAAACACCAGAGGAGGCCGACACTTTTCGGGCCGGACGATCCAGCTCAGCTCGTAGCCATGGACCGAATTGCTGCTTTCCCATGGTCAGCTTACTTTTGTTCTGTAGCCGGACCACACACTCCCTGTCTTCATGTAGCAGGCAGCCACACCAATAGCAAAAGTTGGGAAGCCTCTCGTAACGGAAAGATGCCCACCCCACCACTACACCATTTTCCTTAAGTTTCCTCCCCCTACTCAAGGGTTTGGTAACGTCGAGAGTGACACGGACAGGAAGAAAACGACCAATAACCCCATCCGCGTTAGGCTCAGTCACACACACAACTTTCCCAATGGAATTACCTAAACTCATACCCAGCTCCGGCGTCATACTCTTAATGGGGAGGTCGTGAATCTGGGCCCAGAAAGTGCACTCGTTAAAGGCTAGGGACGCAACCGTGGATGCCTTATCAACCCTTTGAAAAATTACCAAATGTTTGTCGTAAGTCCAGGGTTCATACTCCAGGACCCTTTCCAAATCAGTATCTGTTTCAAACTCAAAGATCATTTTATTCTCTCCCATATCGTATATGTGAAAGGGTTTTCGAGTGCGCCAAAGCTGCTTAAAAGTCCTTAGCACTGCCTCCTTATTGATAATACGGTGAGACAGGAATTTACCAGCTAGCAGAGACTTCGACACTCCGGGAAGGCTTGGGACTTCAAGGCCAGCCTCCTCCTCTGTAGAGAGAGACAGCCTCTGCCACATACTCTCCACTTCCTCCATTGCAAGGCAAAACAGAAAGGAAAGGAGACGAACAGAGGGAGAGGAGAATGGGACAGTATAGAACTACCCACGGAAGCCCTACCACTGAACATAGTCAATGGAGGGAACAGGACAACCTTTACTGAGAAAGGGACGCAAATTCTACGAGTGACTAGAGAGCGCGCAGCGCAACCCTAGGACAAGAGAAACTTTGTGTGTTTAAGTTTTAGAAACCCTTTCTCCTTGAAAGGGAAAACCACGGACAAACTCCGAATAATTTCACTATAATAAATAGAGATTACAATACTTAGAGATGCAACTTGAAAAAAAAAAAAAAACTTTTTTTTCTTTTCACTCACTGCTCTCTTTCTCAGTGTATCTCACAATTTTCTCTTGCTCTCTATATTTTTCTCTTTTCTTTGCTTGCTTTCACTCACACAATTCTCCAAGATTGCACTGTTAGTCTCACTCACTAGGACTTCTCTTCACTCTTTTTCTTCTACACCCAGTGGCCGAATGGCCTTTCCGCCTTTCCTTTTATTTCTTCATCTTTTTTCTTCTTTTCTTCCTTCCCCACTCTTCACATAAAGTCACAATAAATGCAAGCCAACTAGTCTTGACTTTTGTACATAAAGATGACTTCAATTCTTCTCATTGGAAAGCTTCTCCAGCAAGTTCAATTTGCTTTGCTGACTTCTTGGCAATTTTTCAACAAGCTCATTTAATGAACTAAGACAAAGTGTGGGCTGGACCCACGCGGTGCAATGCACACACAACATCTATTGGATAGGAAATTTATTGATGATGAAAAAGAAGTTTCTTTCAAGAAATGGTGTTTGCCTTGTGTCTATGTTACTTGAAATTTGATTATAATCTTTTCCTTGTTCATTCTATAGAACTTGTTGTCCCAAATTGCAAGCTTTGGCTTTGGCTTAGTCAATTAGGCCATTGCTTGAGGCGCCTTACAAGAGAAAGAACCCAAATTTTAGTTTGAATGTTAGTTTTATGCTTCTATTGAAACAATTATTAAATTAAATCTGCAGTTTGCTTGGATAGGGCCAGCTCTTAGGCTAAGCCAATTAGGCCATCACTAAGGGTCCGTTTAGTTGGAGGATTGAAAAAGTGAGAGGATAGAAATTTTTTTAATTTTCTCTCACAGTGTTTGGTTTGAGAGTGAAAAAGTGGAGAGATAAAAAGTGTAATTTGTTTAAACTTACTTTCATGCCTTTTCTAAATTTTTTTTAAAAAAAAAAAAAGGAAAAGAAAGAACTAGATGAACCAAAAAAACAAAACTGAAACAAATGAAACACAACCAAGAAGAAAAGGACAAAATGGAGAAAAAGAAGAAGAAAAAAGTGCCAAGAAGAAACCAATAAAACCCAGCACCTTGCAACACATGGGTGCTTTAGTTCAAACATTTTCTCCTTGATTTTCTTTCCAACTTGGGGAGAAAACATTTTGGTGAGCTAGTGGAGAAAACATTTTGGCCTCACTAGTTTTCCTTCCCAAAATCTCTCCAACTAAACATCCAAAAAAAAAAACCGTTTTCTCACCATATTTCTCGCATTTATTTTCCATCCTCCCTAAAATCCTTCCAACCAAACGGACCATAAGACAACGTATGATGTGGGTCAATATAAATTCAACCTAATTGAAATTCTAAAATCTTTCTAAAAAAAATTGTTAGAACTGTGCTAAATCACCATGAATGATCAATTTTCCATAACAATTCAAGACTTCAATTTTTTTTAAACAAGTTTCCCACATTATACATATGGTCATACACTAAACAATCTCTCTCAACACAAAAATTTATATTGGAAATTAGATTTTAGTTCTACTCGCCTTAACCATAGTAAATTAAAAGTTTTTTTTTTTCTAAAATAATAATAAATTTTAATATTTTATAACTTGGAAGTTGAGTGGCATTTTTTAAATGCCAAATATTTTTTTAATTATTATTTTAATGATAATGTTAGTGTCTAACATGCCAACTGTGCATTCTATGTGTCACATAAGCAATTTTCTTTAATAAGACAATGGTTGTGATTAATTGAAAATGATTTTCAAAATTTAGGGGCCGAAATAGGTGGTCAAAATATATGAAAACCTAAGTAAAAAATGACAAAAATACAAGAACCAAGAAGATATTGTGTTCAAATGTTCCTATATAACTCTTTCTTCGTGATCGACGCTACACTTTGTGCCTTGTGGGTGGCTATGCTTTTGAGATTACACAGTGGATGGATTCCAGTGTGAACTGATAGACTTCATTGATTGACCAGAGCGGGCCCTGCTTTTGAATTTGATATTTGGTTTCTCCTGAATATCATCAATCAGTTCATTATCTACCTACTCTTTCACAGACTCTTCTTCTCTTGTGATATCCAGCAAATTTCCCATTTCCAATCTATGGCTCGTGCTTTACTTTCTGCTATTGTGGAGCAGCTTGGTCCTTTCATTTCTTCAGAGTTCACCTTGACTGCAACTGTTAAACAAGAAGTCCAAAAGCTTGAAACCAAATTCCGTACCATCCAGGCAGTGCTCAACGATGCTGAGAAGAGGCAGCTGAAGGAGGAAGCTGTGAAGCTTTGGTTAGATAAGCTCAAAGGCGTATCCTACGAGATGGACGACTTGTTGGATGAGTGGAACACTGCCATGATCAAAGAAGAGATTGAGAAACAACAAAAAGAAGATGAAAACGCTGAAACTAGCACTACTAAGAAGAGGAAGGTATGGTCCCTCATCTCAGTTCCTAATATTTTTCAGCATCGTGATATTGCTCATAAGATAAAAGAACTTAACGAAAAATTAGATGAGATTAACAAAGAGAGGGAGGTGTATGGGTTTGAATTGAGTCGGGCCATTGAAGAAGTAGCTGAGAGACCAAAAACTACTTCTTATGTTGATGTGCCTGATATTCTTGGCCGTGATAAGGTTAAGGATGATCTAGTGAGCATCCTATTGGGCAAGGGCACTGAAAAAGAAAAACTCCCCCGTGTCATCTCTTTGGTGGGCATGGGTGGTATTGGAAAAACGACACTTGCCCAACTAGCCTTCAATCATCATGAGGTGAAAGATCAGTTTGAAAAAAGAATTTGGGTTTGTGTTTCTAAACCTTTTGATCAATGTAGGGTTGCCAAAGCAATCATTGAAGCTCTTGCAGGTGGTGACCCCAAAATTACTGAATTGCAGAGTCTATTGGAAAAAATTTGTGAATTATTTGGGGGAAAGAGGTTTTTTCCTGTGTTTGATGATGTGTGGACTGAAGACCATGCAATGTGGATGCCATTTAGAGATGCACTAAAAAATTGTGGTTCTGAAAATAGTAGAATTCTAGTCACCACACGTAAAGACAAAGTTGCGAAAATGATGGAAAGTGAAAATACGATCAAGTTGGAGGAATTGTCTGAGGAAGACTGTTGGTCAGTGTTTAGTAAAATAGCATTTTCTGATAAGGATCCTAAGCAATGTGAGCAACTAGAAGACCTGGGAAGGCAAATATCAAAGAAGTGCAAAGGCTTGCCCCTTGCTGCAAAGACTCTAGGGAGTCTCATGCACTTAAAGAAAAGTAGAGAAGAATGGAAGAACGTTTTGGATAGCAATTTGTGGGAATTAGAAGATGTTGAAAGAGGTCTTTTTGCGTCATTGTTACTAAGTTATTATGATTTGTCCTCCCCACTGAAACGATGTTTCTCATATTGTGCTGTCTTTCCGAAAGATCATGTCTTTAATGTTGATGAGTTGGTATCTATGTGGATAGCACATGGATTTGTCGAGTCAAAGGGCAATATGGAGAAGGAAATCATGGCAAGAGAATACTTTGAAAATTTAGTCATTCGCTCTTTCTTCCAAGAATCCTGGGAATTTATTGACATAAGGTACAAAATGCATGATATAGTGCATGACTTTGCACAGTCAATTACTAAGAATGAATGCTTTATAATCAGTAGTGACATAGAGTCAGAATTAGATTATAATAATACTCGCCATTTGAGATTAGAAATTTTAAAAAAATCCCGATTTCCTTTGTCCATTGATAATGCCAAAAATCTACGCACCCTTATCTTTTTTAATCAAAGTGGTTATAACATATCCAATTTATTCCAGAATTTTAGACTTTTACGGGTATTAACTTTGGAGTATAGAATGGAACTTCTGCATATACTGGAAAATTTAATACATTTAAGGTATCTCGATTTGTTTCTGTGGAATGAGGTATTGCCTGAAACCATTTGTAATCTATGCAATTTACAATATTTGAAGATTACTCAGTCTTCTCATTTTGTGTTCACAAAATTACCGCAAGGGATAGGTAAATTAATTAACTTAAGACATCTTATTGGATATGAGTTAGTGATTCCAAGAGGGTTTGGAAGATTGATTTCTCTTAGAACATTAAAATGTTTCAACATAAGTGATGAGGATAGCGAAGGATGTAAACTCGAAGAATTAAAAAATTTGAACCACCTGCAAGGGAGTTTTCAAATATGTGGGTTGGGGAACATAGTAAATGTAAGTGAGGTTGAGAATGCACAACTTAAGAAGAAGATACACCTTCGTGAAATGTTACTATCTTTCAGGAAAGGGAATAATAGAGAAGTTATGATTATGAATTGGGCTCCGAATGCCTTCGACCCCAATGATAGAAGAATGGAGAGGGATGTATTAGTTTTAAATGCCTTAGAGCTACCTCCAGACTTGGAGCGGTTACACATTCGTTGGTACCAGGGCAGTACAATGTCTCCAAAGTGGTTGATGTCCTTGACCAAATTGAAAATAGTTTCTATCCGTGGGGCCTCAAAGTTAATGAGTTTGCCTCATTTGGGGAAATTTCCGTTCCTCGAATCATTAACTATATGGAATGTGTGTAGTTTGAAAAAAGTAGGTGTTGAATTTTTGGGAATAGAATCTGAAAATAAGAATGAAGACATAATAGTATTCCCAAATTTGAAATATCTCACGTTTGGGTGGTTGGAGGAGTGGGAAGAATGGATTGGGGTTGGAGGTAAAGAAGACGAAGACTGTATTACTATAATGCCATGTCTTCAAGAGTTGATAATTCAAGGCTGCGGAAAGTTGAAGTCAATGCCGGACTTCCTGCGTACAATTCCATTGAAGGAATTGGAGATCACTGCCTCTCCAATTATCAAGGAACGTTGCCAAAGAGAGACAGGAGAGGACTGGCCCAACATTTCTCACATCCCAATCATCAATCTTGAAGAACATTCTTATTTCCCTAAGTTTGGGTAACTCATTCTTCTTCTTCCATCTCCTTACGTTTCATTTATTTTACAAACAAATTCTATTGATAAAATATTCTCATTTTTCTGGTAAAAATTCCCTCGGAAAATAAATTACTAACAACCTAGATTGATGAATTTAACATATTCTCATAAAATTTGAATTAGCACGGTTTATTGTTGTTGCTTAGATTCAGTTATCTTGTGATGTATTCAAAATTGCTTGATGGGTTCAATAAATTTTGAGAAATGATTAAAAAAAAAAGAAAAAAGATTGGAATTTTGAATGTGTCACCAAATTTCACTCATTTGCGTTTAAAAGTAAACAACTCAAATGCCTACCTCTTTCTATTACATTTGCGGTGTAATTTTTACATGGGTCTTGCTCATTTTCTTTACTTTGTAAATCTCTCTCTCTCTCTCTCCATTTTTTTGTTCTTCAACAACCGATTCATTGCGCATAACTGCAAATATTTTTTTATTACAATGTTGCTAATTCACTTAGTGCCCTCCCCATTTTCAGACTCATTAATGTGAGAAAACTGTGAAATGTGTAGGTGGGATCCTTGACAACTTTAAATCAAATCTTCACCAGATTTTTTTGAGCTGGTATGTATCTTGTTTATTTATTCCTTATATTAAAAAAAATCTGTGTTTTTCCCTTCTTCCTCCTGCAACAAATGGAGTTTTAGTAGTTAGCAAATTGAATTTCTGCAGGCACTGTGACAGTTCTATTTGATGAATTGGACAAAGGGTTGTTGTTGCCTTGCCAGCACCAATAAAAACTGTTGGAAGGAGTGAATCATTGTATCATACTACAAATCAAAATCAAAATGGTGCTTTTACCCCTGAGAAAGTTCAAGTCCTTCAGTACTTGCAATCTCAAAGTGGGACATTTCCAGCAAGATCATTGTCACAAGATGGTTTGTGGGGTACAGCTACAGGTTTTCAAGAAAAGTTGGTCCTGGCAAGAAATCTTGTTTGGAGATTTAAGCTACATGGTGGAACTTGGTTAAGTATGGAAAATTTTCTGGTACAGCATATGAAAACCAACATCAATATGGAAGATGGTATTCAGGGGCACCTCTTTGCAGGACATAATTTTTTGGACAAGGGCAAACCAGTTTTGAATGAACCACCTCTGAGCCAATCTGACTCAGCTTTTCTGGAGCCAAAATCTCCAGAGGAGGTGAGTTGGGTTTAGTGTTTCCGTCAATTTGTTATTTTTAGAATTAATCTGTAGATTTATTATGATTTAAGTTGTTGTGCTATGATTGTTCAGTAGCTCCATCTGTCATTATCTTTAACAAATACATCAGCTGTTTTACTGTTGCTATTTTTGTGAAAATTGAAATACTGGCTGTGTATGTGTGAAGTAAGAAATTAGCTTAGAGAAATCCCTGTAAGAACAAAGGGGGAAAAAGCATGAGAAAGGTTGAGGTTGCCTTGAAGTTTTTTTCAAAATCTTTTTTTTTTTTGAGAAAGAAGTTTTTTTCAAAATCTTAATGTTCAAAGTTAATCTTTTTCACCCACTGTCTGTAACATATGGATAATGTTTCACTTGGTATTTTGTGATTTATTTAGGCCCAGGTTGCACTCCTTCTTGCTAGGTCCAATTTGTTGATTACTAGGGATATAGAGTGGGCAAATCTTATGCTTGGTTTTGAGCAGGTAATTCATTTTCCCTGTCATTTTCTTTTTCTTATTCATCTTGATGTTGATTTTGGAGCACATGCAGTAACCCATATCTCTCAAATGCTGTGTATGATACCTTTTGGATGCCAAAATATTACTCTTTTATTAATTGATTTATTTGTTCTGCCTTTGGCTTTAAAATAAAGCAGTAGATTGAAGTGTTAATGGTAAGAATATTGAGATTTTTCAGTAGAGCATCAGATTAACTCCTCTGAGTAGTTCCCTACAGCTTTTGACTGGGAAATACAAAAAATTATAATTAGCAAAGGCACCTGAATCCCTGCATTATTTCTTTTCAATGTACTTCTCTTGCTGTTGGGGATGGTGTTATTTATGACACCAAAGCATTCAAGAATGCTTGAAGTAGTGCTTACCAAGACAGAAGGCTTGCAATGCTTGTTCCACCCAAATATTCATTCATTCATGGTACAAACTACAAAGTACAATTTTCAAGGGGCCCTGCAAATCCCATCTCATCCTCATCCTTCTGGTTGTGTATTAGTATACTTACAAGCTTAATTTTTTTTTTCTTTAAGCCTGTTGGTTGATTTTGAGATGAAACTCGCTTTTTGGCTTGATAATGAGAAGATTGATGGAACCCTTATGGCACCAGATGGATTTGAAGCATGGTCGCCAAAAACTAGTGTGCAAGGGAGTCTGAACTTCATAAGTATCAGGGGATGTTATTGCACAGGGTTGGTCTTATAGATGTCAGATGAGAGAAATGGTGGAATATTCATTGCAGGCATGACAAAGTGAGCCTTTTTTTATATTATTTCTAAACATACCTCATTAATGTTGACATCCTATATTAATGGAATAAATCTTGACGATGCTTTAAGATGCAAACAAAAGTAGCTAGAAATTTATTTTGGAAGTTAACTCTGTAGAAGTTCTTTCATTGAAGTTTTTAACTAAGGGGACTTGACTTGAGTTTTCAAAATGTACATTTAAAATTGGTTAGCACAATCGCTTGTTGATAGTCCCAACATGGATGGAATTCACTTGGAGGAGAAATAATGTGAAAATATACAATTCATTCATATCCACTGGCATATTATTCCACAAGCTCTCAAATCCTAGTTCTTTTCTTCCCTATGTATTTACTATTCTAAAAGGTTCATATTGTTTGGGTTTAAACCTTTGATACAGGTGATGATTGTATTCGAATATGGTGTGAAAATAAGGAATGTTACATGTATTTACTATTCTCAAAGGGTAATATGTTTTTTGGTTTTTTGGTCCAATCTATTACGTGGCATCCCTTTTGCATGGGGTTTTGATTGTTTAAGGAGTACAAGAAATCTATACAGGTACATACATACCTTTTAACTAATTTTTGAGATTTTAGACAAAAAAATCTATCAAATATTCCAAGTTTTGGTTTTAATAGATTGAAAACAAATCCCATCTTCCTTTAAATTAAGGTAATTGGCTTGTACTTCAATGTATTGTGTGTAGGGTGGGGAATAAGGGGGTGTTTAGATTTCTAGTTTCCATAACTCATAATTCTGTTTCTATAACTCATAACTCAAAAATGATGGGACTCATGACCTAAAAGCTTGTTTGGATTTCAATAACTCTATTTCCAGTTTTTGTTTCCATCACTCGATTCTCTGATTTTTGAGTGATGATTTATAGAAACCGAAAACACATTTTAGCTGTTTTCAATGGCATTTCTGTAAATATATTGACATGGTGGCCCCCATTTATTGTGTCTTGTCTCACCCTTCAGACCATCTCTTCCCCCCCCCCCCCCCTCTTCCTCTTCTCTTTCCCAAGCCACTCTCTTCTCTCCATACCCATTTGCCATTAACACAGCCCATCCTTCAGACCATCTCTTTTCCTCTATCTCATCACGAATTTTTTTTTCTTTCGTTGTAAGCTTTTTTTTTTTTTTTTTTTTGTCTCAGTTCTGCAGTTTTTTTTTTTTTTTTTTTTTTTTTTTTTTTTGTGTTCTTCATTACAAAACTTTTTGGTCTGAAGCTGGACTCCATGACTGGGTAAGGATGGGTTTGGATTTGGATTTGGATTTGGGGTTTCAAAATACCCACATGAATGGGTTACAAAATACCCATTCCTTGAACACGGCAGTTGGGGTTTCGGCGTGGTGTCCCAACCGAGACCGTGGACGAAGATCTTGCAGTGGGCCGGGTCCTCATCCGCCACCTTTCAGATCTGATCCGCCACATCACGGTGCTTATCCGCTCATTGTCGCCGTATTGGTTCTATATCAGCTTGTCGTCATCGCCGGCTGAGGTGGAGGTGGAATTAGCCGTCTGATTGGCTGCATTTTGTTGTTGTTGTTGTTGCTATTTTTGTTATTTTGGTTGAAGCTGGGTTCGGGTTTGTTGTTGTTGTTGTTGTTGTTGTTGTTGTTGTTGTTGTTGTTTTTGTTATTGTGGTTGAAGCTGGGTTAGGGTTTGTTTTGTTGTTGTTGTTGTTGTTGCTATTTTTGTTATTGTGGTTGAAGCTGGGTTCGGGTTTCTGTTTTCGGAGAGTAACAAGGGTGAAGGAAGGGAAATGAGAAAAGAGAAAATGGTGGGGTCCACAAAACAGCTTTGCTTTGACCAAGTGACAGGTATAGGGCCCACAAACAGTTGAAAAATATCGAGTGATGACAAGTGAGTGATGGTGCCAAACGGAGTGGGGTATTTTAAGTGATGAGTCATAAGTGAACGAATTTGAGTGAGAAGTGATGAGTGATGAAAAAAAAAATCCAAAGAAATCCAAAGATGTTTCCTTTAATGTAAACTGTTCATTACAAAGACATAAGGAAAGATATTGCTATTTTTTAAACTAAAAGGCAACCTTAAAACTGACACGAGCCTTTATCAGTGTACATAAGTATTGGACGGAAGTCCTTTTATATATGTGTGTGTGTCTTTACCATAATTAGGGTAATATAAAAAATAAAAAATAAAACTACAAGTTAGTTCAATTAAAAATATGCAAATTGTCTTTAACCTAAAGATAGTGATTGGTTGGGGTGATTTGTGGGAAGGAGAAAATAGAAGGGATTTGTGTGTTTGATTTGAGGAGGGGAATGATTTTTGTGAGGCTCAAGGGTTTGATGAGAAATTACCTATCTGCCATCTCCTCCCTCCTTTTTCGTTGCTTTATTTTCTTTTTCTTTTTCTTTTTTTTTCCCTTTTTTAAACTTTTAATTTTTAGGTTTTTTTTTTTTTCAATTTTTTTAAATACTTTAAAATATTTATTAAAAAAATTATATACTAAGGGCATAAGAGTAAATTTATAACATCTACATTTGCTATCTTCTTATTTTTCTTTTTAAATAAAAGAGTTCTCCATTTTTTACTCTTTTCTACCCACAATCAAATATGCATTAAAAAAAAAAAACAATATCTTTTCTATTCTTCCATTTTTCCATCCCCAATCAAACCAAGTCTTACTATGAATTTAATTACGTTGATGATGCATCAAATTAAGTCCAGCAAGCCCAATAAATTCAAAGACAAAGCAAAAAAGATTTTGATTGAAACCCTATTTCATTTCTCCTTTATAACACGATCAAGACTCCTCGAAACTTGATCAAGACTTATTAGCAAACTTTCTGTTTCCACTTTCCACAAAAAATGTTACAACATAGTAATATTTATAGAAGATAGTACCTAACAGACCTAGGGAGGAATAGGATCTTTTCATGTAAATAGAAAAATTTTAAACACACATATTTTTATGCTCTCTATTTGTAATTGTGTCATTTCAGGGTTTTGATTAAATAAAATCTAAAGGTGTATCATGTGATGTGGAACTATATGCATTGTTAAATCGAGAAGATCATATATTCTCGATTTAACAGTAAAATACTCTCTATATTTTAAATAAAAAGGATTTCCAAATCCTGAATGCATGATCATATTGGCATAACATATGTTCATAATTACTAAACTGTTTTGGAGGAAGTCCAATTGTCATCAAGGCCAACTCACCATGCAAAGTAGATGACTCCTTAATTTGGACTAGAAATAGATCGGTTACTTTTACAATTCATAGTGCGTATCTCTTACAAACAAAATTGGAAAGGGATTTAAAGGAAAATCAAGCTTCCTCATCCAATCCATCTCGACTCACTCTTTTTGGGATGGTATCTGGTCCGCCCAGGTTCCACCTAAGGTCAAAACATTTATTTGGAGAGCATATCATGACAGTTTGCCTACACAACCAAACTCTTTGATAGAAAGGTATTGAATTCCTTTTCTTGTGTTCTTTGTACTGAGGAAGCTGAGACTTGTACTCATTTGTTCCTGGAATGCTCCTTTGCCCAAGCCGTTTGACTGCAATCTTCACACTTGAGGGATTACAGATTTCCTCCTCACATAAAGCTCATTGATGCAATGGATGCTGCAATTAAGAATTTACTTTCACCAGTTTTTGATACTCTCTGCATAGCTTGCTAGATGATATGGAAATGCAGAAATAAACTGGTTTTCAACAACACTGCACCCTCCCACAAAGATCTTTGGTCTCAGGCAGACTTGTACAGAGTGGAGCTTATGGAAGTGCAAGAGAGAAATCTGCAGGTAGGCGGCTTGACAGCAGCTACTTGGAAGCCTCCCCGATCAGACTTAATTCACAAAGTTAATGTGGCTATTTCCCAATCCAAGACGTTTGCATCAGTGGGTTTTGGCTTGATTATCCGCAACAAAAAGGATGAAGTACTAGCTGCTCTATGTAATCGAATGGATAAGAAGCTGAACCAGCTATGCACAATAGCTTTTGTGAGGAGGAAAGCTTTACTGTTCTGTCAAAGCATCAGTTTTTCCAAAGTAGAGGTGGAATGCAATTTTGCTAAACTTGTGGAATTGTTAAATTCTGACAGGATTTGCTCATTGGAGGTTGCATGGACCCTTGAAGATATTTCATGTATTAGAGAAAGTTTTGTTTTTATTTCTTTTTCTAGCATTCCTTTACGATGCAATCGTGCTTGGCTAGTGCTACAAAAGAGGAAGATAAGGCCATTGTTTGGTTAGAAGAATGCTCATATTTTCTCTTCCCCATTGTACAACGTAATTTACATTAATAAAGCCTACTATCATTTCCTCTCAAAAAAAAGAAAAAAATTCACATTAAAGATAGTATAAATGCTAAAAATGCTATATTTGCAACTAAAATACTAAAACGTGGGTCACAACAAAGGTGCTATAGCAAAAAGAAATAATAACTTAGCTACAGTAAGCTGCCATCTTTGACAGCTTACTGTAGCTATAACTTAAAAAATATATATATATATATATATATATATTAAAGCTTTCTCTCTCTTCTTCTCTTAAAAAAAAAAATCTTTTTTTTTTTTCTCTTCAGACCTGTCGTTTCTCTCCTTCTTCCTTTTTCTTCTTCTTTCTCCTTTGTCTCTGAACTCGATCTCCCTGTGGCTTCCGATATGTTTCAGTGGGTTTTCAATGGTGGGTCAGCGTGGCAATGGTTTGTGAGTCTGATTTGGAGGCATGGTGGTGAGATTGGTCGTGAGGCACAGTGGTGAGATCAATGAGATCGGTGAGTGCATGGGTTGGATCGTTGGGTTACAATTTTGTTTTAATGGCTGGTTGTTTTTGGTAGATGGTTGTGGTTTTGCTTCTTTTTTTTTTCTTTTTTTTTCCCTTCCTGTAGTGGGTTAGATCGGCCACTAGTGAGTGCTTGGCTATGATTCGTTGGTGGATAGGAATGAGTGTGTGGTTGAGATTTGGTGGAAGAGGAAGGTGGCTGAGATTTTGTTTTTACAGTGACTAGTTGTTTTTGTGGTGGTTGGTTGTGATTTTGATGGATGGTTGTGGTTATGCTTTGATTTTTTTTTTTTCTTTTTCTTTTTCTTTTCTTCCTGTAGTGGGTTGTGGTTGCCATGGTGGTGCCTGTGGCTTGTGGTGGACCTGGCGGTGGTGGCTGTGGAGGGTTTGTGGTTGCTACAATGGTAGTTATGGCGGGTGGAGTGGTGGTAGTGGTGGTGGAGGAGGAGGTGGTTGCTATAGGTTTTTGTGTGTTTTTTTTTTTTTTTTTAAATTAATTTAATGACTACTTTATATTATATTAAATGAAGTGGTAAAAATTATAGAAGTTTTGATGTTGGATGTATTTTAAAGTGGGATGGTATAATAGAGAAAATATGTTTTTGAGGTGTTAAAACCTAAATTTTTTAGAATTATTGATGTGAATGCTCTAATGTAATAAAATATTTACTTATTTAGTATCACTTGCATCAGTATCTTGACGGAGGATGATATTATTTACAACTCTTTAATAACAACTCTCTTATAAGGCCTATACTCCTAGGTAGCAAAATGCTAAATTTACTACTAATTTTAACACAAGATACTTATAAATTGATGTGACAATAAATGTAATGAGTGTCGTATTCATAAATAAATTTCGTAAATATTTTTTATGTTTTGTTTAAAAATTGATACATTAGTTTGTAAAGTCATGACAGTATTTATAATATCCCTAACATTATTATTTTTTTTTCAATAATTTAATTTTGGATGATGCTAGAGGTACTAAAAATATTATTATATAAGCTTTTAAAAATGGCTGTGTTAACATTTAAACATTAAACAAGGCAGAATTGTTACAAGTACTGCGGATTAAGGAAGTTGCTCTTCCATGTTGTGGCTGTGGAGGTGGGAGCTGTTGCTGCCTGAGAGAAGCAGAAGCGGAGACCACAGAGCCTATGTGTTGACTGTTGAGTGTGTCAATTGAAAGAAGAAGGGAGACAACTCAAAATTACAGAAAACTCATAAATTAACATATTAATAAATATGATTTGTATAACATCAACAACATAATAAATAAATTTTTTAATCATTTTTTGTTTTATGCTTAAAAATTGGTGGTACAACAATTTATAAATCTTATATAAAAAAATAAAATTTTTAATAACTATAACATCAATCAAGTAAAATAAAAAGTTAAAAAATTTATTTATTCTAATATCAATATGATCCGTAGCTGATAAATCAATTTGTAAAATTTTTAAAATAAAATTGAAAGTACAACTTTTAAAACTTTTCCTTCAATTTTTCACTCAAATGATACAGATGCGCATTTTGTGAGATTTGAATGAGTTTTGTCGACTGGTGCTCCAAGTTCGTGGAGAGTAGGTGAAATAGGTGTTCGAATTATCCTTGAAAAGTTGAATAGAGCTCAGAAAAAATTGATGCTGTCTTCCTCACGTGTCCTTTATTGCACACGTCCTTGAGTGGTCGGGCTAGCTGGTCAGAAGAGAGTCTGTACTTGAGCCACAATTTTTGTTACGACCATGACATATGGACGGTAAATGGTGTATGAAAAGTTTTTTTTTGATAAAAAATAGTGTATGAAAAGATGGAATAGGTGGACGCAATAACTTACATTAGAGTTTTGCTAAAGATACTGGTCCTCCCAAAACCGATCCATGTTGTCTGTGGCTGTTAATGGGAATTCCCAGTCAAAGTCAAGGCCATAAAAGTTATAAGACCTGGCTATTGATATTGAGGAATGAATGAATGCTTTTGGGGTACTGGCTTGGGTAGCCATGGAAGAAAAAGTTGAAGGATTTGAGTCCCCTCCACCGATGGATAAGAGGGTTTTAACAGATGGGTTTTTTTGCTGCACGGTTTTGGTGAAGGCTGAGAATTGGATTATGTCTGAGGAGGAAATGTTAACTTGGTAGGAGTCAGGGTCAAGATAAGCAAAGGCGCAAAAGAGGTGTGTGAAAAGGGTTGAATCTATGTTGGACAATGGGTATCCACTGCCAGATAACCAGTAGGAAGCTTTGACGACATTCTTATTCCCAGCTGAGAAGCGAAGTTGGAAAAGGAACAGGAGGGTGGAACGTGGAAGAGAATGAAGCAAGTCTTTTCAAAGCCATTAAGGGAATTTGGGAGTTGTTTACCTTTCTATGATTATGGTAATGGAGCAGATATATATTGGCAAATAGCATGGTTTCTCTTTCAATATACTCTTTTTTTTTTTTTTTGAAAATAGATTTAATTCTTTCTTGGATGGAATATTGTATTTGCAACTTGCATATAGGATATATTGGGTTTTAAAGTCAAAAGCAGTTTCAATTTTGAGGTTGTTGAGAAACGAATAATCTTTTGGTAAAATCCTCGGAAAACCTGCAAAGTACAACCAAGTAATCAACAAGACAACTTTTTTTTTTTTTAATAACTAAAAAATATATTTTTGAAAAGAATAATGAATATGTCGGCCTATCATTGTGATATACTTATATAATAGTGGTTCTGGTGCCACGACTCTTTGCACAATTTTGTGCACAACTCACCCACTTGACGAGTTGTGATTGGTAGAGAGGTGATGGTGGGTCACCCCTTCACCAACCACAACTCGCCACGTGGGTGAGTTGTGCACAAAGTTATGTCACCAGAATTTTCTTATGTAGTTATATAGATAGTTGTTAGATCAGATTCATTTAACGCTGTATAATCCTTATATTTTATAGTAAATTATTTTTCAAAATATGTTATATATTTGGGCTTTTATTATCTCTAACACTTGTTTTTTTTTTTTTAATGTCAATTGTATGTCTTAAAATGTAGAAATTCTCATATCAATAATGAACATTGATGTAAAATTGTGAAGTTAAACAAATGTAAGAAGATATATTTCTTACATATTTTTGCTCAAATAAAAGTAAAAACAAAAAAGAAACAAGTTTAAACAATTCTATCAAATATATTATTAAGCTATACTCTTGTTACGGGTCTCATAATTAATCACCAAATTAAATCCACAAGACCAATAAATTCAAATACAAAGCTTAAGAAATTGTGGGAGGACAGGAAACCGATGACAAGAGTATGCAAACCGAGAACAAGAATAAATGAGAAGAGGTCAAGACAAAAGGGGCACACCTTGGAAGGTTTTGTTAAGGAAGCCTCAGAGCAAACATGATAACACAATCACAAAACCGGAGAAGATCAGCGTGGCCGAGGAACTCGAGGATACAGGTACATTCCTGGAAGGGCCAAGGTCTGGCCATGAAGACCACTAGACACGAGTCCGAGGAAAGGAAGGAATGTTTGTCATTGAGTTGATGAAGGAAGGATACAGATAAGGCATCCATTACCTCCACATTCAATGTTATGCACCCACTTAGCTGGCTGCATTAATGGTGGAATGACCCCTGAATGGTGTCATCATAGCTCACAATCTAACAAAGAAACCTTCTAGTAAGGCCCTGATGGGACAAGTATCTGGGGGGGAAAAAAAAAAAAAAACACCCTTGGCCACCCAAGTGGAAGGCCAGGATGCAATTTGAATGATTATATAAAGGAAAAGGATCTCTACAAGAAAAGTGATCAAGAAAAAAAAGTAGAGAGAGAGAATGAGAGTATTGTAGTTCAAGAACAAGTATTAACCTACACCTCGGCCTAAAACCAAGAAGCATAGTATTAATCCCAGACATAAGTTGTTTTATTTTGCCGGGCTTATATATATCAAACATACATTCCAACATCATTCATAGAGTTGTTAAAAAAGGGTAAACAAGGTCGATTGACATCCCATCTTTATAAATTAATTGTATGAGGTTGAAATCTTACTTATCCAATTTTGGCCCACCATAGAAACATTGGTTGAAACCCTAACTTTTTTTTCTTTTATCGTAATTTCTTTTTTGCTTCAAATTGAAAATTATCATTATAGCAAACTATTTTAGAATCTAGAAACTAACACAAAAATATTAGAAAATGATAATTCATAAGTTTTAACCTTTTTAATTTGGAGAGAGTCCAATTGTAATCAAGGTCAATCTGCCATGAAAAGTAACCAAGCAACCCCTTTCCCTTAGCATATGTGACCTTTGTATAAATACTTTGTACATCATCATAACCAATCCAAGTTGTCCCATTGTAGCAATAATCTGATACAAGCATGGAATTAAACGCTGTTGTGGTACTGTTTTGCACTATGAATTGAACCAATTTCTTTGTGACCACGCTAAATTCATTTTATGTCCAACATAATTAAATTTTGGACAAAATTTGGCAACAAACTTGGTAGTAGACTAAGACCACAACTCTATTCAATATTTTTTTTATTGAATGTGAATTTCAACAAATTCACCATTTAATTTCATTTTCTTCTTAAATCCTTTATACTTGCGAAATTTCAAGAAAATAAAAGATTAATAGCTATGTCGTCAATCAAATATTTAAATTTCGAGTTTTTGTAGTCCAAAATTATACATAAAAAATAATTTTATGGATCGAATGGTAAATAACATCCGATTGGCATGAAATTTTGAAGTGTTTTAAGAACATAGAGAACATGCAATTCATCGAGTAGATTTTCAAAATATCTAACAATGTTAATTCATTTAATGAGAGTGACTACAACTAAGTTTGTAGCCAAATTTTGTTCTTAAACTTTGGTCCTCTTAACAATATATTAGGTCCTTACAAATAAAAAGAAAAAAGTTCAAGAAAAATTTTATTTAACTAAACTTTTGAAGAGATGTAGCTTGCAACATTGATAATGAGATTATCATGTAACAATTTCAAAATAAATAAATAAAAATTGTAGAAGAAAATTGTAAGATTTTGTGTGTGTGTGTGTGTGTGTGTGTGTGTGTGTGTGTGTGTCTTGTCAATGTTTAAAATTCTCTTTTTATTAGATTTTGTATAATTTAAGTTTCTTAATAATCACTCCCAAAAAAAATTCCTGGAGCTGTCACTATCGATGAGTCATGGCCCATGGGGTGATGGCTGTTGTATATATAGGTATATAGAAAGATATGTTGTAATAATAATGTTTGAGTTTGGAGAATATGGTTTCATAAAATGAAAATTCAAGTTCTGGAATTTTCTATAGAATTTTCTGGTGACTGTTCAGAAAGGTTGAAGAGGTTTCAATCTTTGTTAACCGATTTATGAAAAAATAACTAACTCTTCATGCGCGTCTTTTCATGAAACATACGTGCCTTTTCATGAATAGAGGTTTATGTTTACTTGAAAAATAACTAACTTTGCATATGTAACTTTTCATGAAACATAACCCTATGGGTATAAATAGAGGCTTATGTTCACTTGAAAAATAACTAACTCTACAAAAAAGTAAGTTTGAAAGAAACACAAGAAATTCGGTGGTCATTTTCCAGAATTGCTATCTATAGAACCTAACATCTTGATTGTATCCTGGAGACAAATTTGCGATAACCCTTTAGCAACAAAAGTGTGGGGGACAAATATTGTCTAAGGAAAATAATATAGTGCCTCCAAGTTATCTATTTTCTGTTTGTTTTTTGTGTTAATCTTGTTCTTCCATTATTACTTTGTGTAATATCCCCAACAGTGGCTTGGTCATCGTGGCGTGGGTTGTGGTAGGCATGGGTTTGATGTGCGTGGGTTATGGGATGTGTGGGTTTGGCGTGGTTCAGAATTTTGGTTGTAGGTTGTTGTGGTTTGGTGGTGGTGGATGTGTGGGTCTTGGCTGTGATGTTGGTTGTGTGGGTCGGAATTTAATTGTGTGAGTTTGATGTTGGCTGTGTGGGTTGGAATGTGGCTGTGCGGGTCAGAACGTAGTTGTGTAAGTTTGATTTTTTCAATTATTTGAATTTTTTCTTCGTATCCCAGATTGGGTGTAACAAAATGACTGAATCCTTCTCCTCTCTATTCAGGCTTGGTTACGTGAGTTCAATTGTATGTTAACCATTCAGCTTAACCCAAAGCTCAATATCTAATGATTGAATTGATAGGCTTTCTGTCTTCTTTTGCTTCTTTTGACCCAAAGTACAATACATTCAGCTTGATCCAAAGAAGCTTTATAGCAATAAAAGTTCTCTTATGATCTGTGTGTTAATTAATCGTCGAAGTGTGGAACTAGTCCCAACTCACCTAAGCAGAGCCATATGCAATGGCAGATTCTCACTCCAATAAGAAATCATTGCAATTTTCAATATCACATTTCTGTCAACACCAATCAAGAAGAAACTTTCAAAATTGATAAATTTAGGTAGTGCTAGAACACTTGCAGGCAAAATCATTCCTCACAGAGGTTGTGAATCACTTCAAGTTGCCAAATGTAATGAAATCCTGCACCCAGTGACCCAAATGAAGTTTAAAACTAGTAAACTGGTCTTAAAGTTCAATATGCTTCTTTCAAGACTCATTCTGCACCGAGTTTAAAGGTGTAAATCAGTGAAAGAGCACTCATCAAAAATAAAATCCCACATATTTTAGTTAATAACAAATAATATTGCTATAGAGGGAATGCACATCCTAAAAGTTTCTCAGGTGAGCATCAATTCTCATTCACACACTCAGATGCAAGTACTCAAAAGATGTAACTGATCATTGACTAAGAAAAAGATGTATTAGACGATCTAATGCTATTAAGCTTCCGGTAGATGCATTGGTTTCAAGTGGTGGTAATTATAGTATCCAATTTTTAGAAGTCAGCACAATACAAACTCATTTGTTTACTACGGGGAAGAGGTTAAGCCCAGACTCATAAACCTAGGAACTATTGTTTTACTTCCTATAATATTATATTACAGAAGACCTTTCTCAGACTGTCAACTGAACTCTAATTGTAAAGAAAATCTAAATCATTGTTCACCTTAGAAGAGAAATTTCTGCGTGGGCCTCCACCACCGTTGCCCCTAGTCCTTCTTACCATATGTCCATTTAATGGCGAGAGTTGATGCAGATTGACCACCACCAGCCGGCCCATTCCTCTTTACAGAATTAGACTTCTTTGTGGAAAATAATCGTGCAATCTTGTGACAAAAACAGTCAAAATAACGGATAAAGTTATTTTTTCGAGGATGCATGCACCTCCACCCTTATAAAGGGACTTAACACCCTCATTCCTGATAATCTCTGCAAATGCATGCATTGAACTCTGATACTTAACTTCTCCAGAGGTCATCATCATCCTCCTATTTACAGTGTCCAATGGGTAAGTTGCCATCTTTTGACAAACTGCAACTCCCACTGCCATTACTGGTGCAGCCAAGAAGTCATCCTACAAAAACAGCAAGTGTAATTCAACATAATTCTGTATCATGAATGGATTGCTATTTCACACTTATCAGCAATAGCAAAACCTTTAAAAAAAAAAATCTCTGGATTACATGAAATGAAGATGCCACTTAGACAATTAAAATTAAAAATATTGGGGAAGTCAAATGTAACCAAAAACAAAAGAGAGAGCGAAAGGAATTTGTCAAGAAACACTTGGAAAAAATAAATCAAGGGCGACCTTGATTGTAAAAAAGCAATGCATGCTGGGTATAGGAGCTATGAATGTCATCAAGGAAATAGCCCCAATGACACTAAATTCTCATGTTTGCACTGACCTGTGACCGGACCCAGTGTAACATAAACGGCCTGAAGATAACATGTATGCCAAAGTAGACCCCAGTACTTAATAAGCTTTTACAACATGAGATAGCAAATCCACGGTACAGTCCAGCTATGCCACCTGATCTTATAGTTTTTTTGTAGACATCAATCAAACCTTTGAATTGCCTTTCTTCAATCTTATTGTTTGTCTTGATATCATTGGCTAGGCGAGTCTGGGCATAATCTAGGGGATAAACAACAAAATGAGTTGCTAAATTAGCAAAAATTCCTCCTCCCAAGCCTCCGAGTAACCATTTCCAGTAGCCATCTTTGTCTTTCTTGAAATTGGTTAAAGTCAGAAAATAGTTGTTAAAGCCAAAGCTTATTACCTGTTGTACATATAAATACTGTGGATTTAATAAACAAGATTAGACGAGACAAAGAAGAAATAAACAACAAAAACATCTACAAATTTCTAATGGTCAAAATCAAGTTTAAGAAGCCCAGTTAATGCACAATAAGTTATAAAAGAAAAAATTGCTGAAAATTTACTCTAAAGGAAACGTCGCTGATGACACCAGGGATGTAGCCTCTCCAAAGGGATCTGAAGCCTTCATTACCGATTGTTCTGGCGAAGCAGTTCACAATTCCTTTATAAGGCTTAGGTAGTCTATATAAAGGAATTGTGAACTGCTTTGCCAGAACAATCAGTAATGAAGGCTTAGGTAGTCTACCTGACTTGATCATCTCATCTTGGCACTGGATCAGGAGTTTCACTCTCCCAATTGGAGCAGTTAGCACCCCAAAAAGAACACGGAATGATCCGTAAACTAACCTAGTTCGAGAGGCAGACTTATGCTTTTCCAGTGGAGATGTTACAAATACTGGAAGCAGGGGTGAAGCAAGATAGGAGGCAGAGCCAGCATTTGCTGGGAGCAATGTTTTGTGCAATCTGTCGATCGCATGTCCACCAACAAGTTGATAGACCCTATACTCTTTTCACAAAAAAAAAAAAAAAAAAAAAAAAACCCTTTACTTAAAAAAAAAAAAAAAAAACAAAAATACTAAATACTAGTATAATAGTGCTTTGTAAGTCAAATGTACTTTCTGAGTCTTTTAAATAATAGTCAGCCAAAATCAATAGGTCCTCCCTCCATATAGCTAAAATTTTATAGCACCAATGATTCTATCATAAAAGTATGCTTTTCATGTAGAAATTATATGGTGATAAGGGTTATAAAGTTATTAAGGTTTATAAATATTACTAATAATTCCAAATAATGACTCATTTTTCAAAAAAAATAAAAATAATAATAATGATTCCTTAATTTTTATTTTATTTATTTCTTAATATAACCAGATTTGAAAAGAATTACATGTGTAAAAATGTCATGGTCAACAATGGAACATTCTGCTAAGTTATTATTTCTTAATTAAAAGGTTATTAATATACAGATAAATTGTACCATTCCTCCTAAACAATAAGTACATGGAAAATGTAATGTCTCCGTTTAATTTAAAATTTACAAATTCCTCAATTATCTTTTTGTAATAAGCACTCTATCCTTGCAGTTATTATTTATGTTAAATTAAGATAAACAAACAAATTTTTGAAAAATGAGACTAAAGACTCATGTTAACGGCCTTAATGCCCTCCAATACCAAACAAATTTGGCAAAAATTCAAAGCTAACCCTCTTAAGTTTCAACTTTTGTCATTTTTGTCCTCTAAGTTTCAGTTTTGTCATTTCAATCCTTTAATTTTCAAATTTTGGCAATTAAGTCCTCCGTTACCCTTCCGTTAGTTGTTGCCGTTTACTAACCAAAATGACGTTGTTTGGGCTATTTTTTTTATTTCATAATTAAAAGAAAATGTAAAACTGTTATTACAAAAAAATAAATAAATAAATAAAAAAGAGGAAACAATGTCATTCCTGCTGAAAACAAAACACAAAACCGAACCCTATCCCACTGATATCTTGCCTCACCGATTTCTGAGAAAACAATTAAGGGGCTGAGGGAGAAAGAAAGAAAGAGGGAGAAAGGGAGAGGGAGATGGCGAGGCAAGGTATCATAGCTTAGGTCTGATTGATTCTCTTGAATGAAAGAGCATAGTTTGGTGTTACAACTTAGAGTACTCCTCAATTTCAAAGATAGCTTAAATTCACAATGAATGATTCTTGGACTTCTCATCCAGCAAGACTTCTTTGAACAAGGATTGCCTAGTGAGTTCTATAACTTCATAAACAAGTAGTTGCCTTCATCTTTATTTGCTTAGCATATCCTAAAGTTATAATCTAGAGTTCGACAATTAGAAGTATGACGCATGTGAAATATCACATGAATCTGGCACCTTCTATACTTGAGCACAAGAATTTACTACTTGTCAAAAGGCTTTTAAACTGAATACTAAACTACAATAGCTATCTAACATAAGAGAATAACCCTTTCCCCCTCTCGATCTCTCACTCTTTCACTTTCCCTCTCTTTCTTTCTCCCTCAACCCCTTAATTGTGTTTTCTTAGAAATTGGTGAGCTAGGGTATCAGTGGGCTAGGGTTGGGTTTTATGTTTTGTTTTCAGCGGGGAACAACATCGTTCTCCTTATTTCTTTCTTATTTTTCTTTTTTGTAATAATAGTTTTACATTTTCTTTCTATTACGAAATTAAAATAAAAAATAAAAAAGAGCCAAAAATGACATCATTTTGGTTAGTAAATGGCAACAACTAACAGAAGGGTAATGGGGAACTTAATTGACAAAATTTGAAACTTAGAGGACTGAAATAACAAAACTAAAATTTAGATGACCGAAATGACAAAAGTTAAAACTTAGAGGGTCAATTTTGGATTTTTGCCAACAAATTTTATGTACAGTGATGACCTTAATATATTTAAATAAATAATAAAAAGATTACATGCCACAAGTAATGGTCCTTCAAATTGTAAGTCATGTTGCTTGTTATTTGAGTGTTAAGATTATTAACATGTATGTTTAGACACATTTTGATTGGAAAAAAAGAAAAGAAAAAGATGTTTCCTTTAATGTAAATTGTTCATTACAAAGACATAAGGAAAGATATTGCTATTTTTTAAACTAAAAGGCAACCTTAAAACTGACATGAGCCTTTATCAGTGTACATAAGTATTGGACGGAAGTCCTTTTATATATGTGTGTGTGTCTTTACCATAATTAGGGTAATATAAAAAATAAAACTACAAGTTAGTTCAATTAAAAATGTGAAAATTGTCTTTAACCTAAAGATAGTGATTGGTTGGGGTGATTTGTGGGGAGGAGAAAATAGAAGGGATTTGTGTGTTTGATTTGAGGAGGGGAATGATTTTTGTGGGGCTCAAGGGTTTGATGGGAAATTACCTATCTACCATCTCCTCCCTCCTTTTTCGTTGCTTTATTTTTTTTCCTTTTTTAAACTTTTAATTTTTAGGTTTTTTTTTCAATTTTTTAAATACTTTAAAATATTTATTAAAAAAATTATATACTAAGGGCATAAGAGTAAATTTATACCATCTACATTTGCTATCTTCTTATTTTTCTTTTTAAATAAAAGAGTTCTCCATTTTTTAGACTTTTCTACCCACAATCAAACATGCATAAAAAAAAACAATAAAAAAAAAAAACAATATCTTTTCTATTCTTCCATTTTTCCATCCCCAATCAAACCAAGCCTTACTATGAATTTAATTACGTTGATGATGTATCAAATTAAGTCCAACAAGCCCAATAAATTCAAAGACAAAGCAAAAAAGATTTTGATTGAAACCCTATTTCATTTCTCCTTTATAACACAATCAAGACTCCACGAAACTTGATCAAGCCTTATTAGCAGACTTTCTGTTTTCACTTTCCATGAAAAATGTTACAACATAATAATATTTACAGAAGATAGTACCTAACAGACCCAGGGAGGAATAGGATCTTTTCATGTAAAAAGAAAAATTTTAAACACACATATTTTTATACTCTCTATTTGTAATTGTGTCATTTCAGGGTTTTGATTAAATAAAATCTAAAGGTGTATCATGTGATGTGGTACTATATGCATTATTAAATCAAGAAGATCATATATTCTCGATTTAACAGTAAAATACTCTCTAAATTTTAAATAAAAAGGATTTCCAAATTCTGAATACATGATCATACTGGAATAACATATGTTCATAATTACTAAACTATTTTGGAGAGAGTCCAATTGTCATCAAGGCCAACTCGCCATGCAAAGTAACAAAGCAATCCCTTACCCTTAGCATACAAGACCTTAGCCAGAATACTTTTAACATTGTCATAACCAACCCAAGTTGTCCCATTGTGGCAATAATTTGAGGCAAACATGTAGTTGAACGCTGTTATGGCACCGCCTTGACCTATGATGTTCAGTCATCTTCCCCATATCATATTGATGTTTTGATAAACCAAGAAGGTGTCGTTTGGTGCTTCACTGGGTTCTACGAATATCTAGAAATTGCACGGAGAGGTGAATCTTGGGATTTATTTCACCAGTTACACGCCTCTTTTTCTCTACCATGGTTATTACTTGGGGATTTCAACGAAATTCTACATCCTGACGAATATTGGGGAAGTGGTTATCAACCATACAATTAACAGGGTGGTGGATGGTTGTTCTTTAATTGATTTGGGTTTTTGTGATCTGAAATTTACATGGTGTAATAGGAGGTTAAATGGGAATTTGGTCTATGCAAGGTTGGATCGTGGGTTGTACAACATGGAGTGGCTATCCTTATTTCCTTATACTAAACTTACACACATTCCATTTGGTTTCTCTGACCATATGGCTTTGTTGGCAAAACTCCAAAAAGTACTTCCAACCCCTCTGTCAAGAAAAATAGATTTTTCCAGTTTGAAGCGTTCTAGATGTGCGAGCCAAATTGTGAAGATATTATCAGATCAAGCTGGGACTCAGTTTAGTGGGGCACTCCAATGTTTCGAGTAACTTAGAAGATCAAAGCAATGAGGGTGGCTCTTCTTCAATGGGATGGTGGTAATGCAAGGATCCTTACACAATCAATTTCAGCAAAGAGGAACTTATTAACTAGCTTAGAGATGGATTGCCAATCAGACTCGACAAATCAGTAGCTCTCTCGTGCAAGGAATGTCACCAGAACTAAACTCAATGAATTAATAGCTCAAGAAAATACTTACTGGCATCAACGGTCAAAAATCTCATGGATGGAAGATGGAGACCGTAATTTGAAATATTTCCATGTCGTGGCATCTCAAAGAAGAAGGAGCAATGAAATCTCTAAACTCAGAGATGCATCGGGCACCCTGCACTCTTAAGAGGCTGATATGGAGAGGATAGCATCTGAGTACTTCAAATCAATGTTCACTAGTGTCTCCACTAGTTCGTTTTAATAGGTAATCTGTCACATTCGTGAAGTTGTTACCCTAGAGATGAACAACACACTATTGGAGAAGTTCTCACAAAAGGAGGTTAAGGAAGCTTTATTCCAGATGCACCCTACAAAAGCACCAGGGCTAGATGGTATGAACCCATTATTTTTTCAAAAATATTGGCATATTGTAGGTACTAACATTTCTAATGCTGTGATTGATTGTCTAAGCTCCAGAAATTTTTTGAAAAGCATTAATTTTTCTCATATTTCTCTTATCTCAGAAAGAAAGAACCCAGTACTTGTGTCTCATTTCCGACTCATCAGCTTATGTAATGTGATTTTCAAGATTTTTTCTAAAGTTCTAGCCAACAGACTTAAGAAGATCTTGGGTGACATCATATCTAAGTGTCAAAGTGCATTTGTAGCTAATAGAGTGATCACAGACAATATTCTCATCTCCTTCAAAACTCTACACTACATGAAGTCCAAACGGCAAGGGAGCACTGCACATATGGCCCTCAAGCTTGATATAAGCAAAGCTTATGACAGGTTGGAGTGAGATTATTTACAGGTTTTGATGCTAAAGATGGGATTTCATCCAAAGTGGGTCGATCTTATCATGATAGGAATCTCATCGGTTTCTTATTCAATCTTGGTAAATGGTTCCCCGTCTGGCTTTATCAAGCCATCTTGAGGCATCTGCCAAGGGGACCCCTTGTCACCCTATTTATTCCTTTTATGCACTGAAGGCTTTTCATCATTATTAAGGAATGCTGCTCAACATAAGCACTTGCATAGAGTGAGCATCTCACGGGGGAGTCCTCAGATTACCTATCTTTTATTTGCAGATGACAACTTACCATTTAGTAATGCTTCTCTATCTGAGTGCCACACCATCAAGAATATTCTTCAAGTCTATGAACTTGCATCAGGCCAGAAAATTAATTGTGAAAAGACCTCCATATTTTTCAGCAACAACGCCTCTCCTTCATTAAGGGAGGAAATCAGGTTGTTCTTCAATGCTACCTCTAATGTGCCCCTTGAAAAATATCTCGGGGTACCTCCCATTATTGGGAGAGGCAAGAAACAAGCTTTTGCTGATATAAAGAGCAAAATCCAAGCAAAACTTGGTGGATGGAAAGGCAAGCTACTCTCACAGGCTGGCAGGGAGACTCTTATTAAATCGGTGGCTCAAGCGATCCTAGTGTATGCTATGAATCATTTTCTCCTTTCCATAGGTTTTTGTGAAGATATTAAGGGTCCTTTTGGATATAGCTCATTTTTGCTGAAACTGAAAACTGAAACTGAAAACACTATAGCGAAATAATTTTTAAATGTGTAAATAGTGTTGTGGGACCCATTTTAATGAAAAAGTTGCTAAAAAGTGTAATTTGTGGGACCCGTGAACAGTGCATGGGTGCATTGTTCACAGTTGACTTGTCAACAATTGCGGGCTGAACAAAATAAAAAAAAAAAACGTAGATTACAAAATGCAAACACCAAATTAATTTGAATCCAAACGGGTACTAATTCTATGATGGGACAATTTTGGTGGGGTCAAAAAGAGGAGGAGAAGAAAATACATTGGCTGAGTTGGAAGCAATTATGTCTAGCAAAAATGGATGGAGGTCTAGGATTTCGAGACCTTAAATGTTTTAATTCAGCTTTGCTGGCTAAACAGTGTTGGAGACTTCTGCACAATCAAGATTCTTTGCTCTACAAGGTTTATAAGGCCAAATATTTTCCTAACACTTCTTTCCTTCAAGCCACTGGTCCTAATCATTCCTCTTATGCTTGGAGGAGCATTATTCAAGGGCAACAACTCATCCTTCAAGGTAGCCAATGGAGGGTGGGAAACAGTTCTTAAATCAACCTATGGTCAGATAAGTGGCTTCCCTCTGAGACTAATCATAAAATTGTCTCTCCTCGAACAATTCTACCAGCTGAAGCTAGAGTGGCAGATTTAATGGATTTCTCAGCTCCTCAGCCAAGATGGAAGAACATGCTCATTGATATGATTTTTTATCCTTTTGAAGCCTCCATCATCAAAGCTATTCTACTTAGTTTTCGAAGGCTTGATGACTCCTTAATTTTGACTAGAAATAGATCGGGTACTTTTACAATTCATAGTGCGTATCTCTTACAAACAAAATTGGAAAGGGATTTAAAGGAAAATCAAGCTTCCTCATCCAATCCATCTCGACTTCACTCTTTTTGGGATGGTATCTGGTCCGCCCAGGTTCCACCTAAGGTCAAAACATTTATTTGGAGAGTATATCATGACAGTTTGCCTACACGAACCAAACTCTTTGATAGAAAGGTATTGAATTCCTTTTCTTGTGTTCTTTGTACTGAGGAAGCCGAGACTTGTACTCATTTGTTCCTGGAATGCTCCTTTGCCCAAGCCGTTTGGCTGCAATCTTCACACTTGAGGGATTACAGATTTCCTCCTCACATAAAGTTCATTGATGCAATGGATGCTGCAATTAAGAATTTACTTTCACCAGTTTTTGATACTCTCTGCATAGCTTGCTGGATGATATGGAAAAGTAGAAATAAACTGGTTTTCAACAACACTGCACCCTCCCACAAAGATCTTTGGTCTCGGGCAGACTTGTACAGAGTGGAGTTTATGGAAGTGCAAGAGAGAAATCTGCAGGTAGGCGGCTTGACAGCAGCTACTTGGAAGCCTCCTCGGTCAGACTTAATTCACAAAGTTAATGTGGCTATTTCCCAATCCAAGAAGTACTAGCTTGATTATCCGCAACAAAAAGGGTGAAGTACTAGCTGCTCTATGTGATCGAATGGATAAGAAGCTGAACCAGCTATGCACAATAGCTTTTGTGATGAGGAAAGCTTTACTTTTCTGTCAAAGCATCAGTTTTTCCAAAGTAGAGGTGGAATGCAATTTTGCTAAACTTGTGGAATTGTTAAATTCTGACAGGATTTGCTTATTGGAGGTTGCATGGACCCTTGAAGATATTTCATGTATTAGAGAAAGTTTTGTTTTTATTTCTTTTTCTAGCCTTCCTTTACGATGTAATCGTGCTGTACTAGCTTTGGCTAGTGCTGCAAAAGAAGAAGATAAGGCCATTGTTTAATTAGAAGAATGTCCATATTTTCTCTTCCCCATTATACAACGTAATTTACGTTAATAAAGCCTACTATCATTTCCTCTCAAAATAAATAAATAAAAAGATTCACATTAAAGATGGTATAAATGCTAAAAATGCTATATTTGCAACTAAAACACTAAAACATGGGTCACAACAAAGGTGCTATAGCAAAAAGAAATAATAACTTAGCTACAGTATAACTTAAAATATATATATATATATATAAAGCTTTCTCTCTCTTCTTCTCGTTAAAAAAAAATCTCTTTTTTTTTTTTTTTTCTTCAAACCTGCCGTTTCTCTCCTTCTTTTTTCTTCTTCTTTCTCCTTTGTCTCTGAACTCGATCTCCCTGTGGCTTTCAATCTGTTTCAGTGGGTTTTCAGTGGTGGGTCACCTTGCAATGGTTTGTGGGTCTAATTTGGAGGCACGGTGGTGAGATCGGTCGTGAGGCACAGTGGTGAGATCAATGAGATCGGTGAGTGCGTGGATTGGATCGTTGGGTTACAATTTTGTTTTGATGGCTGGTTGATTTTGGTAGATGGTTGTGGTTTTGCATTTTTTTTTTTTCCTTCCTGTAGTGGGTTAGATTGGCCACTAGTGAGTGCTTGGCTATGATTCGTTGGTGGATAGGAATGAGTGTGTGGTTGAGATTTGGTGGAAGAGGAAGGTGGCTGAGATTTTGTTTTTGCAGTGACTAGTTGTTTTTGTGGTGGTTGGTTGTGATTTTGGTAGATGGTTATGGTTATGCTTTGATTTTTTTTTTTTTTTTTCTTTTCTTCCTGCAGTGGGTTGTGGTTGCCATGATGGTGCCTGTGGCTTGTGGTGGACCTGGTGGTGGTGGCTATGGAGGGTTTGTGGTTGCTACAATGGTAGTTATGGCGGGTGGAGTGGTGGTAGTGGTGGTGGAGGTGGTTGCTATAGGTTTTTGTGTGTGCGTGTGTTTTTAATTAATTTAATGACTATTTTATATTATATTAAATGAAGTGGTAAAAATTATAGAAGTTTTGATGTTGGATGTATTTTGATGTTATAATAGAGAAAATATGTTTTTGAGGTGTTAAAATCTAAAATTTTTAGAATCATTGATGTGAATGCTCTAATGTAATAAAATATTTACTTATTTAGTATTACTTGCATCACTCTCTTGACGGAGGATGATATTATTTACAACTCTTTAATAACAACTCTCTTATAAGGCCTATACTTCTAGGTAGCAAAGTGCTAAATTTACTACTAATTTTAACACAAAATACTTATAAATTGATATGACAATAAATGTAATGGGTGTCGTATTCATAAATAAATTTCGTAAATACTTTTTATGTTTTGTTTAAAAATTGACACATTAGTTTGTAAAGTCATGAAAGTATTTATAATATCCCTAACTTCATATTTTTTTTTTCCAATAATTTAATTTTGAATGATGCTGGAGGTACTAAAATTTTTATTATATAAGCTTTTAAAAATGGCTGTGTTAACATTTAAACATTAAACAAGGCAGAATTGTTACAAGTACTGCGGATTAAGGAAGTTGCTATTCCATGTTGTGGCTGTGGAGGTGGGGGCTGTTGCTGCCTGAGAGAAGCAGAAGCGGAGACCACAGAGCCTATGTGTTGACTGTTGAGTGTGTCAATTGAAAGAAGAAGGGAGACAACTCAAAAGTCAATATTACAGAAAACTCATAAATTAACATATTAATAAATATGATTTGCATAACATCAACAACATAATAAATAAATTTTTTAATCATTTTTTGTTTTATGCTTAAAAATTGGTGGTACAACAATTTATAAATCTTATATAAAAAAATAAAATTTTTAATAACTATAACATCAATCAAGTAACATAAAAAGTTAAAAATTTTATTTATTCTAATATCAATATGATCCGTAGCTGATAAATCAATTTGTAAAATTTTTAAAATAAAATTGAAAGTACAACTTTTAAAACTTTTCCTTTAATTTTTCACTCAAATGATACAGATGTGCATTTTTGTGAGATTTGAATGAGTTTTGTCGACTGGTGCTCCAAGTTCGTGGAGAGTAGGTGAAATAGGTGTTCCAATTATCCTTGAAAAGTTGAATAGAGCTCAGAAAAAATTGATGCTGTCTTCCTCACATGTCCTTTATTGTACACGTCCTTGAGTGGTCGGGCTAGCTGGTCAGAAGAGTCTGTATTTGAGCCAAAAATTTTGTTACGACCCTGACATATGGACGGTAAATGGTGTATGAAAAGTATTTTTGATAAAAAATAGTGTATGAAATGATGGAATAGGTAGACGCAATAACTCACATTAGAGTTTTGCTAAAGATACTGGTCCTCCCAAAACCGATCCATGTTGTCTGTGGCTGTTGATGGGAATTCCCAGTCAAAGTCAAGGCCATTGAAGTCATAAGACCTGGCTATTGTTATTGAGGAATGAATGAATGAATGTTTTTCGGGTACTGGCTTGGCTAGCCATGGAAGAGAAATTCGAAGGATTTGAGTCTCCTCCACCGATGGATAAGAGGGTTTTAACAGATGGGTTTTTTTGCTGCACGGTTTTGGTGAAGGCTGAGAATTGGATTATGTCTGAGGAGGAAATGTTAACTTGGTAGGAGTCGGGGTCAAGATAAGCAAAGGCGCAAAAGAGGTGTGTGAAAAGGGTTGAATCTATGTTGGACAATGGGTATCCACTGCCAGATAAGTAGGAAGCTTTGACGACATTCTTATTCCCAGCTGAGAAGCGTTGTTGGAAAAGGAACAGGAGGGTGGAACGTGGAAGAGAATGAAGCAAGTCTTTTCAAAGCCATTAAGGGAATTTGGGAGTTGTTTTCCTTACTATGATTATGGTAATGGAGCAGATATATATTGGCAAATAGCATGGTTTCTCTTTCAATATACTCTGTTTTTTTTTTTTTTTTTTTTTTTTTGAAAATAAATTTAATTCTTTCTTGGATGGAATATTGTATTTGCAACTTGCATATAGGATATATTGGGTTTTAGGCTGTGTTTGTTTTGAGTGAAAAGCATTTCCGGAAATGCTTTTCCGTATTTACGGGTGTTTGGTGGCGCACGGAAAATGCATTTTCCGGAAATGCTTTTTAGTTGGCCTGTCAACGGGTGTAAATTGATTTTCATTTTTATTTTACCTTCAAATACCCATTTTTCGGAAAACAGAGATAGAGCTGACGGAGAGGGAGACGCACCCGCAGAGAGAGAGAGAGAGAGAGAGAGAGAGAGAGAGAGAGAGAGAGAGAGAGAGAGAGAGGAAGAAGAGAGAGGGGACGATCGGTTCGCCGTTCGACTTCGCCATTCGACTTCGCCGTTCGACTTCGACTTTGACTTCGCCGTTCAACTTCGAATCGTACCTTTCGACTTCGCCGTTCGACTTTGCAATTTGACTTCGTCGGTCGACTTCGCCTTCACGCCGATCGCGATCGCAGTCGCAGCACCAATTCGTCGTCCCCGATCGCGAACCCAAATTCGTGGTCCCCGATCGCGATCTCGCCTTCGTGCCGATCGCGATCGTAGTCGCAGCACCGATTCGTCGTCCCTGATCGCGATCGTTGCACCCCAAAACCGATCGTCCTCGACCCCAAAACCGATCGTCCTCCCTCTCTTCCTTCTTCTCTCTTCCCCGATCGCGATTTTTTGTGTAATTTTCTCTCAATGTGAGAAAATGTGTTTTTTGTGTGATTTTGATTTTTGTTGTTGTTGTGGTGGTGTGGTGGTGGTGTTTAGGTGGTTGTGGCTTTTGATTGCCAGAGTTTGTTGCCGTTGCTATGTGAAAAATTTGTAGGAAAATAACATTTTCAACCATACAACCAAACACCAGAAAATATTTTTCACAACATTTTCTGAAATGCAACCAAACACTTAAAAATATTTTCCTTTCCGGAAAATAGCATTTCCGGAAAATAAGTATTTTTCGGAAAATCACTTACATGAAATAAACACAGCCTTAAAGTCAAAAGCAATTTCAATTTTGAGGTTGTTGAGAAACGAATAATCTTTTGGTAAAATCCTCGGAAAACCCGCAAAGTACAACCAAGTAATCAACAAGAGAACTTTTTTTTTTTTTTTAATAACTAAAAAATATATTTTTGAAAAGAATAATGAATATGTCGGCCTATCATTGTGATACAGTTATATAGTTGAGTGGTTCTGGTGCCACAACTCTTTAATTTTGTGCACAACTCACCCATGTGGCGAGTTGTGCACAAAGTTAGTTGTCACCAGAATTTTCTTATATAGTTATATAGATAGTTGTTAAATCAGATTCATTTAACGTTGTGTAATCCTTATATTTTATAGTAAATTATTTTTCAAAATATGTTATAAATTTCGGCTTTTATTATCTCTAACACTTGTTTTTTTTTTTTTTTAATGTCAATTGTATGTCTTAAAATGTAGACATTCTCATATCAATAATGAACATTGATGTAAAATTGTGAAGTTAAACAAATGTAAGAAGATATATTTCTTACATATTTTTGCTAAAATAAAAGTAAAAACAAAAAAGAAACAAGTTCAAACAATTCTATCAAATATATTATTAAGCTATACTCTTGTTACGAGTCTCATAATTAATCACCAAATTAAATCCACAAGACCAATAAATTCAAATACAAAGCTTAAGAAATTGTGGGACGACAAGAAACCGATGACAAGAGCATGCAAACCGAGAACAAGAATAAATGAGAAGAGGTCAAGACAAAAGGGGCACACCTTGGAAGGTTTTGTTAAGGAAGCCTCGGAGCAAACATGATAACACAATCACAAAAACGGAGAAGATCAGCGTGGCCAAGGAACTCGAGGATACGAGTACATTCCTAGAAGGGCCAAGGTCTGGCCATGAAGACCACCAGACACGTGTCCAAGGAAAGGAAGGAATGTTTGTCATTGAGTGGATGAAGGAAGGATACAGATAAGGCATCCATTACCTCCACATTCAATGCTATGCACCCACTTAGTTGGCCGCATTAATGGTGGAATGACCCCTGAATGGTGTCATCATAGCTCACAATCTAACAGAGAAACCTTCTAGTAAGGCCCTGATGGGACAAGTACTGGGAAAAAAAAAAAAAAAAAAAACACCCTTGTCCACCCAAGTGGAAGGCCCGGATGCAATTTGAATGATTATACAAAGGAAAAGGATCCCTACAAGAAAAAGGGGATCAAGAAAAAAAGTAGAGAGAGAGAGTGAGAGTATTGTAGTTCAAGAACAAGTATTAACCTACACCTCGGCCTAAAACCGAGAAGCATAGTATTAATCCCAGACATAAGTTGTTTTATTTTGCCGGGCTTATATATATCAAACATACATTCCAACATCACTTCATAGAGTTGTTAAAAAAGGGTAAACAAGGTTGATTGACATCCCATCTCTATAAATTAATTGTATGAGGTTGAAATCTTACTTATCCAATTTTGGCCGGCCATAGAAACATTGGTTGAAACCCTAACTTTTTTTTTCTTTTATCGTAATTTCTTTTTTGCTTCAAATTGAAAATTATCATTATAGCAAACTATTTTAGAATCTAGAAACTAACACAAAAATATTAGAAAATTATAAATTCATAAGTTTTAACCTTTTTAATTTGGAGAGAGTCCAATTGTAATCAAGGTCAATCTGCCACGAAAAGTAACCAGGCAACCCCTTTCCCTTAGCATATGTGACCTTTGTATAAATACTTTGTACATCATCATAACCAATCTAAGTTGTCCCATTGTAGCAATAATCTGATACAAGCATGGAATTAAACGATGTTGTGGTACTGTTTTGCACTATGAATTGAACCAATTTCTTTGTGATCACCCTAAATTCTTTTTAAGTCCAACATAATTAAATTTTGGACAAAATTTGGCAACAAACTTGGTTGTAGACTAAGGCCACAACTCTATTCAATATTTTTTTTTTATTGAATGTGAATTTTAACAAATTCACCATTTAATTTCATTTTCTTCTTAAATCCTCCATATTTGCGAAATTTCAAGAAAATAAAAGATTAATAGCTATGTCGTCAATCAAATATTTAAATTTCGAGTTTTTGTAGTCCAAAATTATACATAAAAAATAATTTTATGGATCGAATGGTAAATAAAATTCGATTGGCATGAAATTTTGAAGTGTTTTAAGAACATAGAGAACATGCAATTCTTCGAGTAGATTTTCAAAATATCTAACAATGTTAATTCATTTAATGAGAGTGACTACAACTAAGTTTGTAGCCAAATTTTGTTCTTAAACTTTGGTCCCCTTAACAATATATTAGGTCCTTACAAATAAAAAGAAAAAAGTTAAAGAAAAATTTTATTTAACTAAACTTTTGAAGAGATGTAGCTTGCAACATTGATAATGAGATTATCATGTAACAATTTCAAAATAAATAAATAAAAATTGTAAAAGAAAATTGTAAGATTGTGTGTGTGTGTGTGTGTGTGTTTTGTCAATGTATAAAATTCTCTTTTTATTAGATTTTGTATAATTTAAGTTTCTTAATAATCACTCTCAAAAAAAATTCCTGGAGCTACCACTGCCGATGAGTCATGCCCCATGGGGTGGTGGCTGTTGTATATATAGGTATATAGAAGGATATGTTGTAATAATGATGTTTGAGTTTGGAGAATATGGTTTCATAAAATGAAAATTCAAGTTCTGGAATTTTCTGGCGACTGTTCAGAAAGGTTGAAGAGGTTTCAATTTTTGTTAACCGTTTTATGAAAAAATAACTAACTCTTCATACGCGAATTTTCATGAAATATACATGCCTTTTCATGAATAGAGGTTTATGTTCACTTGAAAAATAATTAACTTTCCATACATGACTTTTTATGAAACATAACCCTATGGGTATAAATAGAGGCTTATGTTCACTTGAAAAATAACTAACTCCATACATGACTTTTTATGAAACATAACCCTATGGGTATAAATAGAGGCTTATGTTCACTTGAAAAATAACTAACTCCACAAAAGAGTAAGTTTGAAAGAAACATAAGAAATCCGGTGGTCATTTTCCAGAATTGCAATCTGCAGAACCTAACATCTTAGTTGTATCTTGGAGACAAATTTGCGATAACCCTTTAACAACAAAAGTGTGGGGGACAAATATTGTCTAAGGAAAACGATATAGTGCTTCCAAGTTATCTATTTTCTGTTTGTTTTTTGTGTTAACCTTGTTCTTCCATTATTACTTTGTGTAATATCCCCAACAGTGGCTTGGTCGTGGTGGCATGGGTCGTGGTAGGCGTGGGTTTGATGTGCGTGGGTTGTGGGATGTGTGGGTTTGGCGTGGTTCAAAATTTTGGTTGTGGGTTGTTGTGGTTTGGTGGTGGTGGATGTGTGGGTCTTGGCTGTGATGTTGGTTGTGTGGGTCGGAATTTAATTGTGTGAGTTTGATGTTGGCTGTGTGGGTTGGAATGTGGCTGTGCGGGTCAGAATGTAGTTGTGTAAGTTTGATTTTTTCAATTATTTCAATTTTTTCTTCGTATCCTAAATTGGGTGTAACAAAATGACTGAATCCTTCTCCTCTCTATTCAGGCTTGGTTACGTGAGTTCAATTGTATGTTAACCATTCAGCTTAACCCAAAGCTCAATATCTAATGCTTGAATTGATAGGCTTTCTGTCTTCTTTTGCTTCTTTTGACCCAAAGCACAATACATTCAGCTTGATCCAAAGAAGCTTTATAGCAATAAAAGTTCTCTTATGATCTGTGTATTAATTAATCGTCGAAGTGTGGAACTAGTCCTAACTCACCTAAGCAGAGCCATATGCAATGGCAGATTCTCACTCCAATAAGAAATCATTGCAATTTTCAATATCACATTTCTGTCAACACCAATCAAGAAGAAACTTTCAAAATTGATAAATTTAGGTAGTGCTAGAACACTTGCAGGCAAAATCATTCCTTACAGAGGTTGTGAATCACTTCAAGTTGCCGAATGTAATGAAATCCTGCACCCAGTGACCCAAATGAAGTTTAAAACTAGTAAACTAGTCTTTAAGTTCAATATGCTTCTTTCAAGACTCATTCTGCACCGAGTTTAAACGTGTAAATCAGTGAAAGAGCCCTCATCAAAAATAAAATCCCACATATTTTAGTTGATAACAAATAATATTGCTATAGAGGGAATGCACATGCTAAAAGTTTCTCAGTTGAGCATCAATTCTCATTCACACACTCAGATGCAAGTACTCAAAAGATGTAACAGATCATTGACTAAGAAAAATATTTCGATATGAAAGACAATGTATCAGACGATCTAACGCTATTAAGCTTCCAGTAGATGTATTGATTTCAAGTGGTGGTAATTTGAGTATCCAATTTCTAGAAGTCAGCACAATACAAACTCATTTGTTTACTACGGGGAAGAGGTTAAGCCCAGACTCATAAACCTAAGTACTATTGTTTTACTCCCTATAATATTATATTACAGAAGAACTTTCTCAGACTGTCAACTGAACTCTAATTGCAAAGAAAATCTAAATCATTGTTCCCCTCAGAAGAGAAATTTCTGCGTGGGCCTCCACCACCGTTGCCCCTAGTCCTTCTTACCATATGTCCATTTAATGGTGAGAGTTGATGCAGATTGATCACCACCAGCCGATCCATTCCTCTTTGCAGACACACCATCAGCGGCAGAATTAGACTTCTTTGTGGAAAAATAATGGGGCAATCTTGTGATAAAAACAGCAAAAAACACGGATAAAGTAATTTTTTCGAGGATGCATGTACCTCCACCCTTATAAAGGGACTTAACACCCTCATTCCTGATAATCTCTGCAAATGCATGTATTGAACTCTGATATTTAACAACTTCTCCAGAGGTCATCATCATCCTCCTACTTACAGTGTCCAACGGGTAAGTTGCCATCTTTTGACAAACTGCGACTCCCACTGCCATTACTGGTGCAGCCAAGAAGTCATCCTGCAAAAACAGCAAGTGTAATTCAACATAATTCTGTATCATGAATGGATTGCTATTTCACACTTATCAGCAAAACCTTTTAAAAAATTCTCTGAATTACATGAAATGAAGATGCCACTTAGACAATTAAAATTAAAAATATTGGGAAAGCCAAATGTAACCAAAAACAAAAGAGAGAGTGAAAGGAATTTGTCAAGAAACACTTGGAAAAAATAAATCAAGGGTGACCTTGTTTGTAAAAAAGCAATGCATGCTGGGTATAGGGACTATGAATGTCATCAAGGAAATAGCCCCAGTGACACTAAATTCTCATGTTTGCACTGACCTGTGACCCGAGCCTGCGTAACATAACTTGTATGCCTAAGTAGACCCCATTACTTAAGAAGCTTTTACAACTTGAGATAGCAAATCCACGGTACAGTCCAGCAATGCCATCTGATCTTATAGCTTTTTTGTAGACATCAATCAAACCTTTGAATTGCCTTTCTTCAATCTTATTGCTTGTCTTGATATCATTGGCTAGGCGAGTCTGGGCATAAACCAGGGGATAAACAACAAAATGAGTTGCTAAATTAGGAAAAATTCCTCCTGCCAAGCCATCTTTGTTTTTTGAGTTGTTAAAGCCAAAGCTTATTACCTGTTGTACATAAAGAAGAAATAAACAACAAAAGCATCTACAAATTTCTGATGGTCAAAATCTAGTTTAAGAAGCCCAGTTAATGGACAATATGTTATAAAAGAAAAAATTGCTGAAAATTTACTCTATTGGAAACGTCGCTGATGACACCAGGGATGTAGCCTCTCCAAAGGGATATGAAGCCTTCATTACTGATTGTTCTGGCGAAGCAGTTCACAATTCCTTTATAAGGCTTAGTTAGTCTACCTGACTTGATCATCTCATCTTGGCACTGGATCAGGAGTTTCACTCTCCCAATTGGAGCAGTTAGCACCCCAAAAAGAGCAAGGAATGATCCATAAATTAACCCAGTTCGAGAGTCAGACTTATGCTTTTCCAGCGGAGCTCTTACAAATACTGGAAGCAGAGGTGAAGCAAGATTGGAGGCAGAGCCAGCATTTGCTGGGAGCAATGTTTTGTGCAATCTGTCGATCGCATATCCACCAGCACTGGGAATGTTTTGCAAGCTTGAAGTCCAGGCTTGATGGTTAGGAAAGTGCGTGATGGAGAGGTAAGGTTGCACTCTTATCTTCTGGATTACAGATGGAAGTTGTGGCCTATCTGCCATTTTTGCAACTCAATTTGGTAACCTGCAAGGACATTAACAAATCAGGCAATAAGGAAAGCAAAATAAGGACAAAGGATAACTCTTAAAATCTTAATAAAATTTCACAAAGCCAATGAAAGCATAAATGACATGCATATAATTATGCAGATATGGGTGTAATTCCAGCTCTAGAAAGAAAGAGGGCTGGTAAAGCCGACCCAACTAAGCTTACAAGTTCAATACGCATAAAAACAAAACTAGACATAAATGAAGGGTCTGGAATAGAAACCACAATGCATTTGTTTCTCTCAACAAGAGAAAACAAGAAGGAAAAATATCAATACATCAGGTTCAGTAGCATATCCATTTCACATATATGAGAAAACTCCTTAAAGATTCAATATTAATATTCAGAAAGCAAAGTTTCCATTGAAGCCAAAACTGAGTCCACTTTCTGGGTCTTATTTTCCAGACTGAGATTGCACATAAATTTTTAGATACTCATAAAAATAATGCTTGCACCATGAACTGGAGGAGATATTCAAATGGGGAAACAAAACAGAGATTTAAGATTTGCCTGACTATTTCTAAGACACCATACTACTACACTAGAAATATTTTTTCCACACACACACAAAATAAATAAATAAATAAAATAAATCATATCAATGTGGTCATACATTGGCACACTCTTTGGATATCTGTAATGGGTTGGCCATTTCACTATTTGCTTACATTGACCAAAAACTTGTGAACAAAATCAGTGCATCAAGCATCAAATTCTTTTGTGTCGAGGATATAACATCTTAAGGTGATATTATTACCTCTACTCCCATCTCCCTTTTCCCTTAACCTTAAATATTCTCTTAATCATCTTAATCTTATTTAATAATTTGTTCACCTCTACATATTAGATCTTTTAAATTAAAAGGAAAAAAAAAATTCACAAAAAGAGGACTTTCATATTAAATTGAATTACAAATATGAGAGGGAGGAAATAATTATAAATAAATAACCAAGTCAGAAATGCTTAACACTATGAGAGTGATTTCAAGGAACCAGATAGAGCAAAAACCACATCAAAACATATTGAGACCTTCAGCTAAGCAAGGAGTGAACTAGTGTAATTTCATTCATTCAAAAATCCATTTTCTCTCATTTCAAAAACCAAAAAGTGCCTAAAACCATAGAGGAAAATTAGCATGAAAATAAGAATTTTGGGTCTCCCAAGTTATAAACACCATAGTGATTAAGAGAGAGAGAGATACTCAGTGCATAACAAACAAGACTAGCTGTCTAGCTCAGGCTGCTCTGCTGTGAATAACTGAATATCCAAGTCTGGTGAGAAATGCGTCTTGCATGTAGCACATGTAGTGGAGTGGAGGCCTAATATAACCGATGCACAGGAGTGGGTCCCAGCTCACATGTCATTCTAGTCTAAGAAAATTGATGATAATAATAATAATAATAGATTTAGAATATGAAAATTTTTTACATAAATATAACGTAGAGGGGTAAGTAAAGGCCGTACAAAATGGACAATGATGGCGATGGCCAGAACAGTGAAGGGATTCAATTTCAACCCAACAAAACAGAAATCTTTTTAGTAATTTTAGTGAAAGACTCTCTCTCTCCTCAGTCTAATTGTTCTCTCTCTCTCTACTGTATATTTTGTCTTTAGCTTTTTTCTTACCAACAGAACCGGAAAGCCCTTTCTTTTTTAAATTACTTTGATTGATGGATGGGTATTATATTATATTATAATACACCCCTCTCTCTCTCTCAAACCCTTTTTCAGCGTTTCTTTTTGGGTAAACTCTCTCTCAATCTTTCTTTCTCTGGTCTCTGTATGGAAGTAAAACAGTGTAAGACCCTTTTGGTTTGATAATATACATCTCATGTCCACAACAAGTTGATAGACCCTTAACCCTTTACTTTAAAAAAAAAAAAAAAAAACAAAAAACAAAAAACAAAACAAAACAAAAACAAAACTAAATACTTTTTTTTGGGAGAGGAAATCAATTTCATTAAACCAAAAAAGGGTTACAACAGAGAGCCACCAGCATGAGGCTCTAAATCAGATACAACCAAATGAGATACAAAAGGTGGGGTAACACCTTTCCAGACTTGAGAATAATAATTAGTCTTGGCGAATTGAGCAAGCTCGTGAGCAACCATGTTGTAGTCCCTTTTCAAGTAAGCAAAAGAGCAGCAATAGAACAAAGCTTTGGCCCGCAAAATACCTTCCACCAAATTACCAGTTTCACCTCCAATATTGCCATGGTTAATAGCAAGAATCGCCGAAAGAGCATCTAATTCCATCATGACTTGAGGGAGATCCATTTCTTGAGCCAACATAAGGCCTTGCTCAATAGCAAATAGTTCCGTCCACTCAGCAGGGAAATTAGAAGGCAGCAGCTTGCTGAGAGCTACTATAACCATGCCGGACCCATCTCTGATAACTACACCAACCCCTGAACTCCCCCCAGAATCTATAGAGCATGCCCCATCTACAGTTACCTTAAACACACCAGGAGGAGGGACAGACCAGCCCATAGGAGTGGACTGCAAAGGGGGAAAATCCATTTTAATGGCACCATGGTAGTCATCTATTAATCTCTGAGCCATCTCCCAAGTTTGGAGGGGTGAAAGACAATCTTCATCATGGACACGCAGGTTCCTATTGTGCCAAATCGCCCAAGAAATGGCAAAGAAAAACAGCAAGTGCCTTGTAAATACCAGTATAATAGTGCTTTGTAAGTCAAATGTACTTTCTGAGTCTATTAAATAATAGTCAGCCAAAATAAATGGTTCTCCCTCCATATAGCTAAAATTTTATAGCACCAAAGATTCTATCATAAGTATGCTTTTCATGTAGAAATTATATGGTGATAAGGGTTATAAGAGCATCTACAGTAGTGGAGCTAAAAATTTAACTTTTTAGCTCCATCAAAAGTTATTTTATCTATTTTACCTACACACATATTGCAGCAGTAGATCTATTTTAGCTTTCAACACAATAAAATAATATAAATATCATAATAAAATAATATAATCACTACAATAAAATAATATATCCCACTACCCAAAAAACATCCACAACACCAACCATAACCACCTCTACCATCAACCACACCCACAACCACACCCACAACCACCACCAACACCACCACCACCGCCACCGCCATTCATCAACCAGAGAAATCCAGCCACCATTCATCAACCATCAAAAAACCCCATTCAACCATCAACAAAATCAAAACCCATTCATCAATCATCAACAAAATCAAAACCCATTCATCAAAATAAAAATAGAACCCATCATCAACCATCAAATTAGCCAAAAGCCACCACGAAACCAAAGAAACCTAGCCACCATTCATCAACCATCAACAAACCCCATTCATCAACCATCAACAAAATCAAAACTCATTCATCAAAATAAAAATAGAACCCATCAACATAAAACCCAATCACGGCGACAACGTTGTTTTGTCAATCATGACGACAAAATCAAAACCCAGCACCGACGATCATGGGTTTTGGTGTTTGAGACAGAGAAAGATTGAGAGACAGAATAAAGGAAAAATGAGATAGCAGAGAGATAGGGGCGGAGAACAAAGAGATCAATTGGCTTGGGTCGGCGCTGGGCAGGAGCTTGGGTTGGCGTTGTTGGCGTTGGGCAGGGGCTTGGGTCGACGCTGGGCAGGGGCTTGGGTCGGTGCTAGGCAGGGGCTTGGGTCAGCAAGGAATGGAGGAATTGAAGCTTGCAACGAGAAGAAATGAAGAATGTGAGGACCGACTGAGGGGAGAGAGGAGCAACGAGTAGAATGGGGAAGGAGGAGAAAGAAAGTAAAAAAAAATTCTAATCCTAGTGTGAACACAAAATAAAATAATATATATTTTTTTACCTTTGAGCTACGATGCACATCTATCTTTAGATGTGCACTGTAGCTGAGAAGCAAAAAAACTTGGCTATAGCTCCACTGCTATAGCTCTTCTTTTGTGATCAGTGGTACTAAAAAATAGCAATATAACTATTTAACACCACTGCTGTGAGTGCTCTAAGGTTATTAAGGTTTATAAATATTACTAATAATTCCAAATAATGACTCATTTTTCAAAACAAAAAAATAATAATAATGATTCCTTAATTTTTATTTTATTTATTTCTTAATATTACAAGATTTGAAAAGAATTACATGTGTAAAAATGTCATGGTCAACAATGGAACACTCTGCTAAGTTTTTATTTCTTAATTAAAAAGTTCTTAATATGCAGATAAATTGTACTATTCCTCCTAAACTATAAGTACATGGAAAATGTAATGTCTCTGTTTAATTTAAAATTTATTAATTCCTCAATTATCTTTTTTTTAATAAGCACTCTATCCTTACATTTTTGTTAAATTAAGATAAACAAACGAATTTTTGAAAAATGAGTCTAAAGACTCACGTTAATGGCCATAATGCCCTCCAATAACAAACAAATTTGACATAAATTCAAAACTGATCCTCTAAGTTTCAACTTTTATCATTTTAGTCTTATAAGTTTCAGTTTTGTTATTTTAGTTCTTTAAGTTTCAAATTTTGGCAATTAAGTCCTCCATTACCCTTCCGTTAGTTGTTGCCATTTACTAACCAAAATGATGTTGTTTGGGCTATTTTTTTTTATTTTGTAATTAAAAGAAAATGTAAAACTGTTATTACAAAATAGAAAGAAAAAAGAAAAAAAGAGAGGAAACAACATCGATCCCGTTGAAAACAAAACACAAAACCCAACCCCACCCCACCGATACCTTGCCTCACCAATTTATGAGAAAACAATTAAGGGGCTAAGGGAGAAAGAAAGAAAGAGGGAGAAAGGGAGAGGGAGATAGTGAGGCAAGGTATCATAGCTTAGGCCTGATTGATTCTCTTGAATGAAAGACCAAAGCTTGGTGTTACAACTCAGAGTACTCCTCAATTTCAAAGATAGCTTAAATTCACGATGAATGATTCTTGGACTTCTCATCCAACAAGACTTCTTTGAACAAGCAGGATTGCTTGGTGAGTTCTATAACTTCATAAACAAGTAGTTGCCTTCATCGTTATTTGCTTAGCATATCCTGAAGTTATAATCTAGAGTTTAACAATTAGAAGTATGACGCATGTGAAATATCACATGAATCTGGCACCTTCTATACTTGAGCACAGGAATTTGCTACTTATCAAAAGGTTTTTAAACTGAATACTAAACTACAATAGCTTTCTAACAGAAGGGAATAACCCTTTCACCCACTCAATCTCTCACTCTTTCACTTTCCCTCTCTTTCTTTCTCCCTCAACCCCTTAATTGTGTTTTCTTAGAAATTGGCGAGCCAAGGTATCAATGGGCTGGGATTGGGTTTTATGTTTTGTTTTCAGCGGGGAACAACATTATTCTCCTTATTTCTTTTTTCTTTTTTCTTTTTTTTGTAATAACAACTTTACAATTTCTTTTAATTATGAAATTAAAATAAAAAATAAAAAAGAGCCAAAAACAACGTCGTTTTGGTTAGTAAACGGCAACAACTAACGGAAGGGTAATGGAGAACTTAATTGACAAAATTTGAAACTTAGAGAACTGAAATGACAAAAGTTAAAACTTAGAAAGTCAATTTTGGATTTTTGCCAACAAATTTTACGTACAATAATGACCTTAATATATTTAAATAAATAATAAAAAGATTACATGCCACAAGTAATGGTCTTTCAAATTGTATGTCATGTTGCTTGTTATTTGAGTGTTAAGATTATTAACATGTATGTTTAGACACATTTTGATAGGAAAAAAAGAAAAGAAAAAGATGTTTCCTTTAATGTAAGTTGTTCATTACAAAGACATAAGGAAAGATATTGCTATTTTTTAAACTAAAAGGAAACCTTAAACTGACACGGGCCTTTTTCAGTGTACATGAGTATTGGATGGAAGTCCTTTTATATATGTGTGTATGTCTTTACCATAATTAGGGTAATATAAAAAATAAAAAATAAAACTACAAGTTAGTTCAATTAAAAATATGCAAATTGTCTTTAAACTAAAGATAGTGATTGGTTGGGGTGATTTGTGTGAAGGAGAAAATAGAAGGGATTTTTGTGTTTGATTTGGGGAGGGGAATGATTTTTGTGGGGCTCAAGAGTTTGATGGGAAATTACCTATCTGCCATCTCCTCCCCCCTTTTTCGTTGCTTTATTGCTTTATTTTCTTTTTCTTTTTCTTTTTTAAACTTTTAATTTTTGGGTTTTTTCAATTTTTTTAAATACTTTAAAATATTTATTAAAAAAAATTATATACTAAGGGCATAAGAGTAAATTTATACCATCTACATTTGCTATCTTCTTATCTTTCTTTTTAAATAAAAGAGTTCTCCATTTTTTACACTTTTCTATCCGCAATCAAACATGCATAAATAAAAATAAATAAAAAATTAAAAAAAAAATTTCTATTCTTCCATTTTTCTATCCCCAATCAAACCAAACCTTACTATGAATTTAATTACGATGATGATGCATCAAATTAAGTCCAACAAGCCCAATAAATTCAAAGACAAAGCAAAAAAGATTTTGATTGAAACCCTATTTCATTTCTCCATTATAACACGATCAAGACTCCTCGAAACTTGATCAAGACTTATTAGCAGACTTTCTGTTTCCACTTTCCACAAAAAATGTTACAACATAGTAATATGTACAGAAGCTAGTACCTAACAAATCTAGGGAGGAATAGGATCTTTTCATGTAAAAAGAAAATTTTTAAACACACATATTTTTATACTCTCTATTTGTAATTGTGTCCTTTCAGGGTTTTGATTAAATAAAATCTAAAGGTGTATCATGTGATGTGGTACTATATGCATTGTTAAATCAAGAAGATCATACGCTCTCGATTTAGAGTAAAACACTCTCTATATTTTAAATAAAAAGGATTTCAAAATTCTGAATGCATGATCATACTGGCATAATATATGTTCATAATTACTAAACTGTTTTGGAGAGAGTCCAATTGTCATCAAGGTCAACTCGCCATGCAAAGTAACCAAGCAATCGCTTACCCTTAGCATACAAGACCTTAGCCAGAATACTTTTAACATCGTCATAACTAACCCAAGTTGTCCCATTGTAGCAATAATCTGTGGCAAACGTGTAGTTGAACGCTGTTATGGCACTGCCTTGACCTATGGTCCTGTTCCTGATATGCGTATAACCTAATGCTCCATCTGCCGTTATATCAGCACCATTAGCTGGTGCTAAAAATCCATGGTTATTAGCATCTTTAAGCTTCCATGCATAGCCATAGTATGGCAAACCAAATACAATTTTTCTGGCCGGAAAACCAGCCCGAATCCAAGAACTAATCCCAGAATCACCACTAACCTCACTGAATGGATTGTATAATGCAGCTGGCGCTTCGGTCAGATTTGGTTTCCAAGTTGGTGCACCGAAATCAAAAGCCATTACATTGATCCAATCCAAGTTGTTTTCCATAGCCTCAGCCGGATAACTCAATGAACGAAATACTGATGAGAAATAAACCGCCACAGTTAGAAGCAACTGTGGCTTGTTAGAGTTCTTGGACTCTTTTTCCACTGCTTCTCACCACTCCTTGAAGAGCAAACCAAGGTTGGTCATGTCTGTGGTTGTGGATGAGAATTCCCAGTCTAAGACAAGGCCATGGAAGTTATAAGGCCTGCCTATTGTTATTGAAGAATCAATGAATGTTTTACGGGTACTGGCATTGCTAGCCATTGAAGACAAGGCTGAATCATCAGCGATTCCTCCAGTTATGGATAGAAGGGTCTTAAGTGAAGGGTTTTTTTGCTGCAAGGTTTGTGTGAAAACTGAGAACTGGGCTGTTTTTGAGTTAGATATGTTGAGTTGGAAGGTGTTGGGATCAACAAATGCTTGGGCACACAAGAGGTGGGTGTAAAAGGTAAAGTCTATGTCGGAGAGTGGATATGCACTGTCAAAAAACCAATACGAAGATTTAACGACCTTCTTCTCATCATCTGATAAGCAGACCTGTAGAAGGAAAAGAAGGATGGAAGTGAATAATGAAATAGTTTTCAAAGCCATTGAAGGGATGAGTCTCTGTGTTCTTATTTCAATATGAGACTATAGCTTGATCAACGACTATATTTATGCAATTTGCTTGTAAGGTATTGTGATTTTTTTAATGATTTATTATTTATGCAATTTGCTTGTTTTGTGATTTTTTTTCTCTGTCTGAGTTGTAAGATATTGGGTTTAAATAAAGTTAGAGATTGAGACTGTTGAGCAACTGATCTTTCGGTAAAAGGACAAACAGATGTTATTTTCAATTTTTATGGAATATTTCAAACATAATGCTGCAGGTTAGGATATGTTGAATTCAAACTCAGTGATATAGAGGGTAGCCTTCAACTTTAGCATAAAATTGAATATTTCTTTGTCAAGCAGGGGAACTTCATATTTATTTGTCAAGCAGGTAGTGTCATTTGCAACTACATCACCACAATAGCCATATGCAACCCTGGCTCTTGCATCAGTCCAGAACAAATTCCGCAAACATCCCTTCTAACTGAGACCCACCACATAAAAGAAGTTCGGATTAATTTAATTGCAAGTGGGTGAAGTAATTAAGTACTGCTTGAGCATCTCCTACTTTGAGCTTCAATTGATTGCAGATATTAAGGCTTTCATATCCAATTGCTTCAATGTCATATGTTTCTTCATAATCTACAGTTTAAAAAGTCTATTATAAACTGGCATAGCTTCCTCTATATAGTTTCATTCGTTCAGCAATGGCAACCATGAGTGGTTAGAGGAGACATGTTTACATGAGGTCATAGGTGCATAGAGGAGTTTCTTTAAAAGCCCAATGAACCTGCAGATCATTGCATCATCTGCCAGATGCATTAAACTGTCAAATCAAACATATACCTAAAATCTGAATCACTTGGGCAAGCATATTTAGTGAAAGGATAGCACCGAAAATTGGCCCTAAAAATATATATAATTCAAACCAGTGAATTTGAAACTTGAAAAAGAACCTGCTTCTCATGATCAGCAAGTCCATGATGGGATAGCTAATTTGAGGTTGCTGGGCCTCCAGAATTAAGAAAGATGAGAATGAGAGAGAGACTAGAGAATAAGAGAGAAGCTTTTACACAACAGTTCAATTCTTGCCTATTACAGTTGCTTATGCAGCTGTATGCTTGCTCAATATTACATTCCAAGAATCACTCACTAACTCTCCCTTTACTCCTAACTAACTAACAGATTTACTCAATTAAGCAAATGGCTTTATTCAATGCACATGGCTAATCAGTAACTGGTTACAACTATATATGATTAATTCCTAGCTATCACTTATCAAGTCCATACAACAGTCAAGGTGAGCTGGATTGATCTCATGAAATTAATACTTCCACTAATGACAATGTAAATCCCCTTCTAAGCTTTAAACCATTTACTATTATTCTCTAGAATGCATCCAGAAAAGCTTCATGACTCTTGGATTGCACCTAAAGACATACCCAATGCCAGTGGCCAAGCAATTTCGCTGATTCGCTCACTAAAAGATTCAAAAGATAGCTACCATATATCATCCAGATTATTATTCTTGATAACACTCTTCTTAGGTTGGATTTTCAACTTGGCACATCCAAATCTTCAATGGTCCATCACAAACTAAAGAATTAAACCTCATAAGCTATGTGTGCAAGATCAGAGGTGACAAACATGCATGTGGGTCAATGGCTGTCGCCAGCAGCAGCTAGGCCTTGGGCCGTCGCCAGCGACAGGTAGTGCTTGAGTCTCCGGGGGGGTCAATGCTTAGGTTTCTTCACTCTCTCCCCTTCTCTCTCTCTCGGGGTGGGTTTGTGATTTTTTTTTTCCCTGAAGCGTGGGTTTGTGAATGAAATAAGATTCAATACTTGTTTTAATTTGGTATTGGTTTGTGAATTTTTGTAATTTTATTTTGTAATTTTTTTTAATTAAAAAAATGTCATGTCATTAAAAAAATTCAAGTTATTGTTTTGTTTGTCATGTAAATAACACTATTGATGGCAGTTAGTAAAATGACTAATACAACTCATTTTTTAATTTTAAAGGACCAATTGTGTTTAGTTGAAATTTGAGGGATCAATTGCACTCATATAATAAACTTGAGAGACCAACATTGTAGTTTCGCCTTTGCATTTTCTTTCTTAAATTTCATTTCTAACTACTAACAGATGGTAATTTTTTTTTTTAAGGGAAAACAGATGGTCAGTTGATTGCAAAAAACCTTAAAAAGTATACAGAATTGTAAAAGAGTTTATTTCTTAAAACAACGTAAAAAAATTCGGCATATTGGTTATAGTAGAAATTGCCATAGTACACTGATAATAATATATTTTTGCTCAATTACGTTAGGAGATTTAAAAGTTATATTCAATAATGAATTAAAAAATGTGTAATCTATTATTTTTGTTTATTTTTAAAAGTAAATATTGCCAGAGGAGTGGGGTCAAGGGGCAATTGACCCCTGGCTGTCCCAAATGACAACTTGAGAGAGAGAAAGAGAGATTTAATTAACCTATAAACTCATTTAACTGGTAATGGTGCCAATCTGAAAATAAAGTGAAAATTTGAAAGGGAAAAAATAGTAGAAAAAACATCAACTACAATAATCATGGGTTAACTTTTGATTTCAAGAACAATACCGCACATACAAGTACTAATTATGCACATGAAAAAGCTTCTAAAAAAATTTATGCACATTAAAAAAGATACTGGCAGCTAAGGATAATTTCCATTGTCAACTTAAAAAAAATGCATACTATTGATAAAATTTTGCTCTAGAATTATTATTATTATTTTTTTGATTGAGAAAGGCGCTTTAAAAATTAGCTAGTGAAGACTAAAAAACAAACAAACAAACCTAGTTAGTGAAGAATGAAGATAATGGCCATACATATTAGGTATGATTAATCTTCTCACCCTCATTCTAGAACTTGTCTAGTTTCACAATTTTAGTTCGTTTAAAGAACAATAATGATTTTCTCTAAAGAGTTCTAACTTTAATCTAAATTAATAAAATATATAATAGAGTGGTTAGAATCTTCTCCATTTGATTCCTCTTTAGGCAATTACCTTGAAAAGATGTGCAAAAAAAGTATTAAGTGATTTGCATATATTTTTATGCAAGGATTTGGCCTATTTAACCTATTCTATCATTATCTATGAAGCATGGCTATCCCAAATGACAACTTGAAACCATCCTAATCCTTTGGAAAGTGATGAACTCAAGAAATTTATTGGAAAATGATTAACTCAAGAAATGAATACAACGTTTAAAGGGCAAGTAGACATATATAATCCGGACTATCGGGTGCAATCATGGAAAGGGAATCCTAACAAAGTTGAGCTATGGCCTATCAGCTATGAAAGAGAGGTACAACTAGCTAGTATATTCTTCTAATGTCCTCGAAGTACTTTCAAGTGTATCTAGGGTTTTTCAGGATCTTTGTATGGGGGTAGTGTCAAAGTCACATACCCATTTATTCAACTCATATTTTGTATTCATTAGCCAACCTAACCATTATAGTTTTAAACTTAAAAATAGTTCAATTAATAGGTTTAGCTTTATACAACTCTATATTATATGTTTGAGCACATTTTCTAGAGCATGTGACAAGCACAAGCCCCATTATTTTACTTAGCAAGAGACCAAATTCAATGTTTAATTTGCATAGAAATAATGCCCCATTAAAATTGAACCTGCATACTTTACCAGATTAAAGAATGTTGAAGACAATTTTCAAAAGCACTAGCTAGGGTGGGGTAGCCCCTAATAACAAAGTGCTGCTTTATGATACTTTACATTATATTAATTTAAGCATATTTTCTAAAGCATGTGACAAGCACAAGCCAACCTTATTTTCATAACCAAGACCCCTATCTATATTTTAATTTATAAACAATATCATATAACCCACAAAAATCCCCCATTTGAAGGAATTTGCATAACTTGACCTGCCCAGATAGCAACGCACATATTTTGGCTTGTCTATATCTAGTGCTTGAGTCTCCGGGGGGGTCAATGCTTAGGTTTCTTCACTCTCTCCCCTCCTCTCTCTCGGGGTGGGTTTGTGATTTTTTTTTTTTCCCCCTGAATCGTGGGTTTGTGAATGAAATAAGATTCAATACTTGTTTTAATTTGGTATTGGTTTGTGAATTTTTGTAATTTTTTAATTAAAAAATGTCATGTCATTAAAAAATTTCAAGTTATTATTTTGTTAGTCACGTAAATAACACTGCTGATGGCGGTTAGTAAAATGACTAATACAACTCATTTTTTAATTTTAAAGGACTAATTGTATTCAGTTGAAATTTGAGGGATCAATTGCACACATATAATAAACTTGAGAGACCAACATTGTAGTTTCGCCTTTGCATTTTCTTTCTTAAATTTCATTTCTAACTACTAACAGATGGTACCTTTTTTTTTTTTAAGGGAAAACAGATGGTCAGTTGATTGCAAAAAACCTTAAAAAGTATACAGAATTGTAAAAGAGTTTATTTCTTAAAACAACATAAAAAAATTCGGCATATTGGTTATAGTAGAAATTGCCATAGTACACTGATAATAATATATTTTTGCTCAATTACGTTAGGAGATTTAAAAGTTATATTCAATAATGAATTAAAAAAAGTGTAATCTATTTATTTTTGTTTATTTTTAAAAGTAAATATTGCCAGAGGAATGGGGTCAAGGGGCAATTGACCCCTGGCTGTCCCAAATGACAACTTGAGAGAGAGAAAGAGAGATTTAATTAACCTATAAACTCATTTAACTGGTAATGGTGCCAATCTGAAAATAAAGAGAAAATTTGAAAGGGAAAAAAATAGTAGAAAAAACTTCAACTACAATAATCATGGGTTAACTTTTGATTTCAAGAACAATACCGCACATACAAGTACTAATTATGCACATGAAAAAGCTTCTAAAAAAATTTATGCACATTAAAAAAGATACTGGCAGCTAAGGATAATTTCCATTGTCAACTTAAAAAAAATGCATACTATTGATAAAATTTTGCTCTAGAATTATTATTATTATTTTTTTGATTGAGAAAGGCGCTTTAAAAATTAGCTAGTGAAGACTAAAAAACAAACAAACAAACCTAGTTAGTGAAGAATGAAGATAATGGCCATAAATATTAGGTATGATTAATCTTCTCACCCTCATTCTAGAACTTGTTTAGGTTCACAATTTTAGTTCATTTAAAGAACAATAATGATTTTCTCTAAAGAGTTCTAACTTTAATCTAAATTAATAAAATATATAATAGAGTGGTTAGAATCTTCTCCATTTGATTCTTCTTTAGGCAATTACCTTAAAAAGATGTGCAAAAAAAGTATTAAGTGATTTGCATATATTTTTATGCAAGGATTTGGCCTATTTAACCTATTCTATCATTATCTATGGAGCATGGCTATCCCAAATGACAACTTGAAACCATCCTAATCCTTTGGAAAGTGATGAACTCAAGAAATCTATTGGAAAATGATTAACTCAAGAAATGAATACAACTTTTAAAGGGCAAGTAGACATATATAATCCGGACTATCGGGTGCAATCATGGAAAGGGAATCCTAACAAAGTTGAGCTATGGCCTATCAGCTATGAAAGAGAGGTACAACTAGCTAGTATATTCTTCTAATGTCCTCAAAGTACTTTCAAGTGTATCTAGGGTTTTTCAGGATCTTTGTATGGGGGTAGTGTCAAAGTCACATACCCATTTATTCAACACACATTTTGTATTCATTAGCCAACCTAACCATTATAGTTTTAAACTTAAAAATAGTTCAATTAATAGGTTTAGCTTTATACAACTCTATATTATATGTTTGAGCACATTTTCTAGAGCATGTGACAAGCACAAGCCCCATTATTTTACTTAGCAAGAGACCAAATTCAATGTTTAATTTGCATAGAAATAATGCCCCATTAAAATTGAACCTGCATACTTTACCAGATTAATGAATGTTGAAGACAATTTTCAAAAGCACTAACTAGGGTAGGGTAGCCCCTAATAACAAAGTGCTGCTTTATGATACTTTACATTATATTAATTTAAGCATATTTTCTAAAGCATGTGACAAGCACAAGCCAACCTTTCATAACCAAGACCCCTATCTATATTTTAATTTATAAACAATATCATATAACCCACAAAAATCCCCCATTTGAAGGAATTTGCATAACTTGACCTGCCCAGATAGCAACGCACATATTTTGGCTTGTCTGTATCTAGAAGTAGTCAGTAATAGTAAAGGCCAATGATAGCATTAGAATCATCCTGAATCTATGCATATCCAATAACAGTGAGAGATGGCTATGGATCAATTTGTTAATAAGGCAATAATCATTAGATTAATTTGACAAAGCTTCAACAAAGTACAAGAGAATTTGAGTGCGTAATAGGATAAAGAATATATACATTGCATTGCATGGTTTAAAATAAGGGTTTTAGTTTTTCAACCATTAGTCTTTTTTGAGAACTCATACTACTTTTGGAAAGCATTGGTGGTAGTGATGGCAAGTATTGACAATATAAACTCATGAATGCAACCCGAGTAGAGTTACATTTATGCTACATTTATGCTATACCCAATTTGAAAGTTTTGAATTATAATCAAAGTGGCTCAAAGTTTATGAAACTATATACAATATTTTCATATAATTAGTGCCTATTCAGCATATTCATACTTTGATACCATGCGAGCTTTGGCGCAACCACTTTTGTGTCCAATGAATGCTTGATTCTCCTCATTCCTTTTTGACTATTTGCCTATATATTCAATTTTTAACATGCCTCGTGATACACGGTGTAGAAAATTCTAATCACACTTCACTTGCATTGGCGCAGAAATTTTTTTTCATTTTAATGGAGATTCAACTTTTAAAGTGGCTATGTACGAGAAGACCATATATGTATAATGCAAACTCATTTAATAAAGCATTATTATCCAAGAAAATTGCAATTATAAACTAGCAATATTATACAGAGAGCCCCTAAAAACTAAAGAAAATTGTTGTATTTTAATATTTTATTTACTACTAAGAATTAGCCATCTTCATTTTAATAGTTCTCGACGTATGAAGATTTTTATCTTTTGTTAATAGAAAGTGAGTGGGGGTCCAATTATTGATAAAATTAGATTTCATCTTTAGCGGGCGAAAGTATGAAGATTTTTTCTTCTTCATCATTTAAGAATTATAATTATATTAAAATGCAAGAATAAATTAACACATAAAAAATAAACTAGAGTATAATATTCAATGTTAAAAAAATATATAATTAAAAGAAAAGATACAATAATTATTTCTTAACACATTTCAACTTTATAATTAGCTATATATGAAAACATAACTTGTTTGTGTAATAAATTTCACAACAATTTTCCTTGACTATAAAGTTAAAAAAGGCTATCCTCAATTCCCTTACATAAACAAAATTAAGTTGTCAAAGATTATTTTTTTTATAGCTTAGAGAAAATAAAAATGATGAGAGAAAAATGTATTTTGAGAAGATGCAAAAACCAAATAATTAAGTTTGACACAAAAAGAGTGCTTTCAATTCAACTCTATTGAGTTTCGATACTACTCAATATAATATCCAACAATCATAAACTAGCATGATACAGAGAGCCCCTAAAACTAAAGAAAATTGTTGTATTTTAATAATTTATTTACAAAGAATTAGCCATCTTTATTTTAATAGTTCTCCACGTATGAAGATTTTTATTTTTTGTTAACAGAAAGTAAGTAGGGGGTCCCAACATTTTGCCCTTTTCTAAAAAACAATCCATCATTTTGCCATCTTTTCCAAATTAATTAGAGAAATGCCCCTCTTTTGAAACTTGATTTTCTCAAAATCGAGTTAAACTCTATAGTGACGTTTTTAAGAATCCTATAGTGACGTTTGAAGGACCTATAGTGGCGTTTTTTAATCTGATTTTCATGAAGTCGAGTTATAGGTAAAAAAAAAATTGCATGTAACTCGACTTCATAGAGATCAGATTACAAAATGCCACTATAGGTCCTTAAAACGTCACTATAGGTCCTTAAAACGCCACTATAAGGCTTCAGAATTTTTTTTTTTAATAACTCGATTTTGAGTAAATCGAATTTTAAAAGAGATGCATTTCTCTAATTAGTTTGTGAAAGGGGGCAAAATGCTAGAAATTTTTTTTTTTGAAAGGGGCATTTGCCCGTTTTCTTCGTCCAATTATTGATAAAATTAGATTTCAACTTTGGCGGGCCAAAGTATGAAGATTTGTTTTTCCATCAGTTATGAATTAAAATTATATAAAAATGCAAGAATAAATTAATACATGAAAAATAAAACTAGAGTGTAATGTTAAAAAAAATATATAATTAAAAAAAAAGACATGATAATTGTTTCTTAACTCATATCTTAATTGGCTATGAAAACATAACTTGATATTCTTCCAAATCATAAAAATATTTCGTGTAATAAATTTCACAACAATTTTTCTTGACTATAAAGTTAAAAAAGGGTATCCTAAATCCTCTTATATAAATAAAAAAATAAAAAGTTGTCAAAGATTTTTTTTATAGCTTAGAGAAAATAAAAAATGATGGGAAAGAAAAATGTATTTTGATGGTTTTCTTAGGTATATCAACACATAAACATACAAATTAAAGCATATTATCTTCCATTATATTTATTGCTTTTTTTTTTTCTCTCAAAAAAAAAAAATCTTTATTGCTTTTGTTTTTCCTTATAACTATAAATTTTTTACATATTTTGTATTCAAGAAAATAGAGTGATTAATAAAATCATTTCAAAAATAAAATTTCTCTCGAAATTAGCTTTAGAGAGAAAACAAGAGTAAGTGGGGAGGGATGAGGACACCTTGAGGTTTCGATGGTTTGTGTATAAGTGAGCAACACTTCTTGAGGTGGTTGATTTCTTCAATATGGTAGAACCACTTGAAATATGGTATTTCTTAAAAAAAAAATGGTGGGGGAAGGGGGCATACCGCATATGTGTGGTTTAGTTGGTCATTTTCATTTCTTTGAATCTCTTTGGACTAATTTAATTCTTGAGTGGAGACTGGATGCTACCTTTGGAGTTTAAATTTTTTTTTTTTTTTGTTTATATATATATATATATATATATATTACCATACAAACTATATCATAAGGTGGAAATTTGTGAGTTCTAGTAATTAGTTCAACTGGTAAACTCTCTTATCATCAAATAAAAGATTTAAGGTTGATCTCCGCCTACACCAAAAACCAATTTATATCTTGGCCTAATAATAAGGAATAATTATCAAAAGTGAGTATCATAAGTTAAAACTTCTTCAAAAAGAAAAAGAAAAATAAGGGAGGAAAAATTCAAGTTCATAGCCCGCTTGATCTAAAAGTGGTAATGTCCTTGGCTAATCATGGAAACCTTATCTAGACGTGACCTCTGTGATCAGCCCTACCAAAATTTCAATAGCATCAACTGGTATAGACTACTATTTGAATTGACTCCCGAGGATTAATTAAATTGGTGATCATTGTATGCCTTCAAATCACATACAAGTAATTTGGTGCATGATTGTATGCTTTCAAATTTTCAATAGAGATAGTATTGTAATGAAATCACATAGGATTGAACCTTTGTCATTAGAACTCATCCTAGGCCGTGTTTAACTTAATTGGTGATTGTATGGTTTCATTATTAATCTAAGGTATAATTCTATAGCATCTTTTCCAAAGTGAAAAGAGTTTCAGAGCTTGACCAAAACCTAACCATATATGCAAGATTTAAATTCATAAAGGAAATGATTTTGCCTCCAAATTGAAAGACAAAGACATAAAGAAATTATAAACCTAGAAGATAAACTAAGCAAGCGCATACTGAGGCAAAAAATAAGGTTTATAATCAGTTCTTTTTAGGTACAGTTCGGTTGAGACCATCCCAAAACTTGAAACGTGCACAAATGTCGCCCACTCATTTGGATGGTACAAACTGCATCAATATTTTAAGCTATATTGATGTAGATCATGTAAATGCCATTAATCAGATTATATGGGTCTATGACTCTAAGTGGAGTGTAGTGGAGGGGACCAAATTTGTACTATAATTGATACGGCTTTCAAGGTTTTATATTTATTCAAAACCATATCATTCCCAAAATATATATGGCTGCTGGGTTGGAAAACTAATCAACTTACTAAAATTGGCCAAAATGGGGATATACCTCTTTCGCTAAAACTTTCCAGCAAAATGCCTCCTGTCTGAAACTATTTAGGGATATGCCCCCTGTTTTAAACTCGATTTTCTAAAAATTGAGTTTCAATGAAAAATTTGATTTGGCAAAAATCGAGTTATAAGCAATCAAACTTAAAAAATAAAAAATAAAATAAAATAAAAATTGCATGGAACTCAAGTTCCATGCAGAAATTTTCAAGAAACTCAATTTTCAGCAAATCGAGTTTTTCATTGAAACTCGATTTTTTAAAAAATCAAATTTCAAAACAGGGGCATATTCCTAAATAGTTTCAGACTAGGGGCGTTTTGCTGGAAAGTTTTGCAAAATTGGGTAAAACCCTATTTTGGCCTACTAAAATGTGAAAGCCCTATTCTTTATTCACTTTTATTTGAAACAAAATTTAACTTTTTTCAATAAAAATGGGAAGGGGTGAGCAATTATGACTTTCTATTTAAGCATGACCATAATATATAATTCTCTTTTTATTAAATAACTAATGTTTGAGAGATTTAAATGAAAGAGGAGTCTTAGATAAGGGATTTACAAACACTTACTCCAATGAGTTGGGCCATAAATTTGGTACATGATGCACTAGGTGAATGAAATCACTAAAGTTAGGTCCATGTTGAGCTCTAGTGATATGACATGACTAATTCGGTGTCTTGACAAAAAAAAAAATTTCTATTAACAAAATCTTGCTACTTTGCTAGACACTAAGGTGCGGTTTGGATTGGACTTATTTATGTCTGCGTTTTTCTCCTTCACGTTTCCTTTTTTTTTTTTTTTTTTTTTACCTGAAGTTGGTTTCATGTGGGGGACAAACCTGCCAGTGGGTCCTGTGCACTGTGCACGAGACCCACTAGCACTTTGGACGTCTACATATTGGTTTGAAATGGCACTATTTAACCTAAAAAACATCCATACCAGTACTTGTAAAAATGTGTAAATATACAAAACATGAACAATAGCCGTGCATATATGCACGGTTACTATTCATGTGCAAATAATTTTTTTATTCTTTTTTTCTCCCCCTTTCATCATGCTCTCTCATCTGTCTTCTTCTCACAACAAAGAAAGAAAGAGGTGGGTGGGGCCATGTGGGTAGTGGTTTGCTTGATATAATAAAAAATTAAAGAAATATTATTATTTAAATAAAATAGATGATAGAATAGATAAACTGATGGGTGTGTTTTGTAAAAGTGGATGTGTAAAATAGAAAAAGTATGTTTTTTCTTGCAAAATAGACAAGAATTTTGCACGGACTAATGCGGTTGCTCTTTGATTAGCAGGAGTCTGATACGTTGATTCCCTATCTCTTTACATATGCTAAACCCATTTGACATCGACAACTTCAATATCAGCTATAGATTTAGCAGAACTTTATTTTAATATTTCGAAGTCAAAATTTGAAACATAGACCCTAGTGCTATTGCATCACCAAGATCATGTCTCTACCTAGGCTTTTACATCATAGATCATACCATTATGACCATGGTGACACACCTTGACATGCAACATATATATCCACAATTGTTTTATGCACAAAACATGTTTCATGCACATAGACACATGCATATACATGATATACATACTTTCATCTATATAAGTGAAGATACATGATCCACAAGTAACATGTCTGTGTTTGAGAAGAACAAAATTCATTTGATTGCCAAGCCAACTTTAGAAATGGATGATGAGCAAGAAAGATTGTTTCCAATTGCAAACGTGGGTAGGATCATGAAGCAAATCCTTCCCCCAACAGCA